>NC_064848.1:60305989-60674739 GCF_024139225.1 Suncus etruscus
CTGCTCCACCCACAGAAGTGCACAGACAGTGGCTGGAACCAATTCCCTGTGAATTAACTGCATGAGAGGCGTTTAAAATAAAATAAAAAAAAGATCTCTTGATATCAAGGAATGAACTAAAAAAGAAAAAAACTGGATAAAACATATGATTTTATTTTTATTTACATTGATATAAAAGTAATACATATGATCATGTAGTAATATGATTATGTAGCATAAGCAACAAAAAATCTTGAAAGGATAATTGGGATAATTAATAAAATGAACACATAGCTTAGTTTTAATTCCTGAATAAGTTTTAAAATAAACCCAAAGAATCTAATTACAATATTTGCTATGTTTGCTATGAACCACACTTTTCTTCTGTCTACCTCAATACTTGTATATTATAGGATTGAAAAGTAAAGACTTTGACCTATGAGAGCAAAGGTCCAAAGTTCAAATAGCACAGGAAAGTACTAGAAAAACTATGGGTGTTCAATACGTATTGAACAACAGTAATGACAAAGAAACAAGGTTATTGTGTTTTGGGAGAATGGAAAAATACAAAGATAAGATGATGCCTCTTTGAGGGAATTATTGTGACAGAACCATCATTAAGGAAGCCTTCGTTAGATGGTGATTGGAAAGGGCTATTACTGTGGCTCTAAGTAGCCATGGAACTAGATAGCATTACAACTAATTGGTCATTTCGATCATCTTCAAAATAAATACCTCCCACCTAACCCTAATAGATTGTGCATTGATCAGCAGTCAATAAGGCTATTAAAGTTACTGGGTTGGTAGTACAGTGGCCTAGTAATTTAGTGCTTATAGAAAGACAGCAGATTACTTAGAATGCCATTGTAAAACTCAATTTTAGTACTAACAAAAAAGAAGAACAATTCAGATGTAAAAGAGTATTAACAATTTGACTACCATGTTTAATAATTTATTCCAACAGAATAAGTTCTCAGCTCACTAAAATTATCAGAACTACAAATTATTCACTGTTTTATTTCCTCTCAACAGTCAATGTGTTAAGACAAGAAAGAAAAAGAAAATTAAGAATTTATAGAGATAAATTCAGAGTAAAAGTTCTGAAGTCCCAAGATTTTGTTGTTTTGAGTGAATAGTTTTTTTTTGTTTTGTTTTTTTTTTTGGTTTTTGGGCCACACCTGGTGATGCTCAGGGGTTACTCCTGGCTATGCGCTCAGAAGTCGCTCCTGGCTTGGGGGACCATATGGGATGCCGGGGAATCGAACTGCGGTCCGTCCTAGGCTAGCGCTGGCAAGGCAGGCACCTTACCTCTAGCACCACCGCCCGGCCCCGAAGTAATAGTTTTTTTTGTTTTGTTTTGTTTTTTTTTGGTTTTTGGGCCACACCCGGCGGTGCTCAGGGGTTACTCCTGGCTGTCTGCTCAGAAATAGCTCCTGGCAGGCACGGGGGACCATGTGGGACACCGGGATTCGAACCAACCACCTTTGGTCCTGGATTGGCTGCTTGCAAGGCAAACGCCGCTGTGCTATCTCCCCGGCCCAAAGTAATAGTTTTTTATCGAATGAAATTTATTTGGAAAAATGAAAAGGGAGAGAAAGAGAAAAAAACATGTTTAAGAGACCATAGGCTTCTCCAGAATAGAAAAAGCAAGCAAAGAAGGACAACAGACAAGTGAGATATATGTTCAAGGGAGAAAACAGACTTGAAGAGTAAGCCTGAATTTCCAAATCTTAACATGTGGTGATGTTAAAACATATGTTTTAGATTATATGCATTTGCCTCATATTTTAGGAGCACCTAAATTATGATGTCTTTTATTTAGGGTTTTGTTAATTCTTTTTTTTTTTTTTTTTTGGTTTTTCGGGCCACACCTGTTTGATGCTCAGGGGTTACTCCTGGCTAAGTGCTCAGAAATCGCCCCTGGCTTGGGGGGGGGACCATATAGGACGCCGGGGGATTGAACCGCGGTCCTTCCCTGGCTAGCACTTGCAAGGCAGACACCTTACCTCTAGCACCACCTCGCCGGCCCCGGGTTTTGTTAATTCTAAGACTGTAGAGTTATTGTAAGGGCATCTACCTATCAGCTTGAAAAAAGCTTTTAAATAACAAATTGAAATCCTTTCTCCTTGGACTCTTCTTAATGATTTGGGCAGGGAATAAAAAAAAAAAATTTATTGGTACTCAGGCTCTGCACTCAGGAATTACTCCAGGCAGTCCTGGTGGTGCTTAGGGGACCAAATGGGATTCTGAAGATTGAACCCAGGTTGGAAGCATGCAAGGCAAGTGCCTTACCCACTGTACGATCACACCAGCTCCAATCCTGGGATTTATTATTATTATTATTATTATTATTATTATTGTTTGGTTTTTGGGTCACACCTGGCAGCACTGAGGGGTTACTCCCTGGCAGGCTCGAGGGACCACATGGGATGCTAGGATTCGAACCACCGTCCTGCATGCAAGGCAAACGCCCTACACCTTCATGCTATCTCTCTAGCCCCCAATCCTGGAATTTTTCTTTTTTTTTGGTTTTGGGGCCACACCCAGCGGTGCTCAGGGGTTACTCCTGGCTGTCTGCTCAGAAATAGCTCCTGGCAGGCACGGGGGACCATATGGGACACCGGGATTCGAACCAACCACCTTTGGTCCTGGATCAGCTGCTTGCAAGGCAAAAGCCACTGTGCTATCTCTCCGGGCCCCAATCCTGGAATTTTTAATACACAGAACCTACCTTTTAAGAAGTGACCTACTTGGGGCCGGAGAGATAGCATGGAGGTAAGGCGTTTGCCTTTCATGCAGAAGGTCCGTGGTTCAAATCCCAGCGTCCCATATGGTCCCCCGTGCCTGCCAGGAGCGATTTCTGAGCATAGAGCCAGGAGTAACCCCTGAGCACTGCCGGGTGTGACCCAAAAACCAAAAAAGAAAAAAAAAAAAGAAGTGACCTACTCAAGTAGCAAGTTTCTATCAAATTAGTTAAAGCCTAAAGATAGTTGAGAACCAAAGATCGGTAACCTTGAACCTTGTTCAAAAATATATGCTCTGCCATTAAACTCCAGACCCACCTCGAGCAGAGAAACTCATACTATGAGACAGACAAGAACTGAGATAATGGAGCCATCTGATAGTCTCTCTGGGGAATAAACTGTGACTGATCCAACCCTCAAAGATTATTCTAGCTAAATTCATTACTGTTCTCTCCTTTTCACCACCTCCTTTTGCTGAAGATGTATAATTAAATACATGTAAAGTATGATATAATTTTATTATAAAAGAGTGGAGAAATTTTGAGGCTGAAATGACAGTACAGTGCATAGGGATCTTGCCTTGCATGCAACTAACCCAGGTTTAATTTATGGCATTCCATATGGTCCACTGGGCCTGCCAGGAATGACCCCTGAGTGTAAAGACAGGAATAAGCCTTGAGCACCACTGAGTGTGGCCCCCAATCAAAACCAAAGCCAAAAAAGACGGGGAAATTATATTTTTGTATTCCCTTTATACTATATATATATTTTTTACACTATGTATTTTTTAAATTTACCTTATTTAAAGAGCATGTATCACACAGTTAATATAGTTAATAATAATACATTTGTTTCCAGGTAAGAGGTACACTATATATATATATATATATATATACACACACACACACACATACATATATATAATTTTTTTTTTTTTGGCTTTTGGGTCACACCCAGCAGCGCTCAGGGGTTACTCCTGGATCTTCACTCAGAAATCACACCTGGAAGGCTCTGGAGACCATATGGGATGCCGGGATTTGAACCATCGTCCTTCTGCATGCAAGGCAAATGCTTTACCTCCATGCTATCTCTCCGGCCCACACTATATGTTCTTAAATGAAGGTTCAAGGTATCATTTATTTAATGCAATGAATGTTATAACTAGAATGAACTCTGTGCCAAAACCAGAACTAGAATTAGTATGCTCTATCTCCAACATAAGACCAAAAAAAATGATGAACACAGAAACATTAGTTGCAAGCACAAAAATAAAGTGTCATACCTGCAGAATATATTGTGTGAGGTCAACTGCTTCTTTCTTTTCATGAACAAGTAGAGTTTCTTTGTCTTCCACAGTAATAATATTAATTTCTCCACGACGTAGCTCCCTTATGCCTAAAGGTCGTTTGCGAACATACACTCTGATTTTCTCCAACTCAGTCCACGAGTTCTCCTTCTCTGAAGTGTAAGGTCTGATACATGATTTTAAGTGAGTAGGATTTAATTCTTTTTTCTTTTTTCGTTTTTCGGGCTACAACCATTTGATGCTCAGGGGTTACTACTGGCTAAGTGCTCAGAAATTGCCCCTGGGTTGGGGGGACCATATGGAACGCCGGGGGTTGAACAGTGGTCCTTCCTTGGCTAGCACTTGCAAGGCAGACACCTTACCTCTAGCGCCACCTTGCCGGCCCCAGAATTTAATTCTTTTTATTTATTTATTTATTTATTTATTTATTTATTTATTTATTTATTTTTGGGCCACACCCGGCGATGCTCAGGGGTAACTCCTGGCTGTCTGCTCAGAAATAGCTCCTGGCAGGCACGGGGGACCATATGGGACACCGGGATTCGAACCAACCACCTTTGGTCCTGGATTGGCTGCTTGCAAGGCAAACACCGCTATGCTATCTCTCCGGGCCCAGGATTTAATTCTTTTTTTTTTTTTTTTTTTTTTTTTTGGTTTTTGGGCCACACCCGGTAACGCTCAGGGGTTACTCCTGGCTATGTGCTCAGAAGTTGCTCCTGGCTTGGGGGACCATATGGGACACCGGGGGATCGAACCGCGGTCCGTCCAAGGCTAGTGCAGGCAAGGCAGGCACCTTACCTTTAGCGCCACCGCCCGGCCCCAGGATTTAATTCTTAATAAGATAAAGCTACTACAAAATCAAATACAGTCCTTTTTACTCAGTATAATACAGATAAAATCATATTAAGGTATTGACAATAGTTATTTTACTAGTGAAATTCTGATTATATCTATCTTTATTCCTCCACATCACCCCCCATTTTGTCCTGCAAAACAAACAAGGAAACAAAAATATCTATAGCTTCAAAACTTGAATACTTTTGTTTTTAGATATGATCTTCCAATAATTAATGATGAAGGCCAGAGCAATACTACAGCAGTAAGGTGCTTGCCTTGTATATGACTGACCCAGGTTTGATTCCCAGAATTCCATATGTTCCCCTAAGCCTACCAGGATTCCTGAGTGCAAAATCAGGAATAACCCCTGAGCACCACCAGGTGGGGCCAAAATAAAAATAAAATAAAATAAAATAAAATAAATGATGCTCTTCGCTTTATTATTGTTGGTACTGGAGGTGGGGGTGGTGGCAAACCTAGTGCTGCTCAGCAGGTCAATCTGCAGTGTTTAAGGAATCATTTAATGCAAGGATCAAGTCTGAACTTCCCACACGAATAACATGTGGCTTTTGTCCTTTGAGCTATTTCCCTGGCTCAAATATTTTCTTTATTATTTCTTAAATTTCTTTTCTGTTTCTATTCACAAAATTCAATTCACAAAATCTAACATAATATGATGCTAGCACCCTTTTGTGGCCTTTACATGATCCAAACCCATGTCTCTGGCTTTCTTTCAATCCAATCATCTAGCACATTTTACTGTTCTCTTAGCCATTCAATCTATTTCATCCTTCATCCTCCACAGTTTGGATTTCCCAAATACCTTGAATTAAGTAGTAGATTTCAGTGTGCTTTTCCCCATTTCTCCTTGGCATATAGTAGCCACATGATGGTGTATGTAGTCATCTTTAAAAAAAGAATCAGGGAGCTAGAGCGGTGGCACTAAAGGTAAGGTGTCAGTCTTGCAAGCGCTAGCCTAGGACAGACCTCGGTTCGATCCCCTGGCATCCCATATGGTCCCCCAAACCAGGAGTGAGTTCTGGGCGCATAGCCAGGAGTAACCTCTAGCAACAGGTGTGGCCCAAAAAAGCAAAAACAAAATAAAATAAAATAAGGGGGCTGAAGAGATAGCATGGAGGTAAGGCGTTTGCCTTTCATGCAGAAGGATGGTAGTTCGAATCCCGGCATCCCATGTGGTCCCCTGTGCCTGCCAAGGGTTCTGAGCATGGAGCCAGGAGTAACCCCTGAGCGCTGCCGGGTGTGACCCCCCCCAAAAAATAAATAAAATAAGAATCAGGGGCCGGAAAGATAGCACAGCAGTAGGGCATTTGCCTTGCATGCAGCTGATCCAGGACAGACCGTGGTTCGAATCCCAGCATCCCACATGGTCCTCCGTGCCTGGCAGGGGCGATTTCTGAGAGCAGAGCCAGAAATAACCCCTGAGCACTGCTGTGACTCCAAAACCAAAAATAAATAAATAAATAAATAGATAAAATAAGAATCAGGGGAGCCAGAGAGATAGCACAGTGGCAGGGTGGTTGCCTTACATGCAGCCAACCAACCCAGGAAAGACAGTGGTTTGATTCCCAGTTTCCCTTATGGTTTCTGGAGCCTGCCAGGAGTGATTTTGCAGTACAAAGCCAGGAGTAACCACTGAGTGTCACTGGGTGTGGGCCCAAACCAAACCAAACCAAACCAAGCCAAACCAACAACAAAAAAGAATGACTCCCAAGTACAGAGCTGAGAGTAGTTTCTAAGCATTGTTAGGTATGGTCCCAAAACAAAACAGACAAAAAAAAAAAAAGTCTCTGGTTTTAATGTTCTACCTGCACTAAAACAAATTTATCTGATGACAAAGAATTAAGACAATAATTCGTGGGCTGCAAAGATAGTAAAGAGGATAAGATGATTTGTCTTGCATACAGTTGACAGGGATTTGATCCTTGGCCTCCCAAATGGTCCCAAGCAATGGTAGGAGTGTTAGTATTGATGCCTGGCTTCCCAAATGATCCCTGAGTGCAAAGCCAAGAACAAAACCTAGCACTGCTAGGTATGGCTACCACATACACACACACACACACACACACACACACACACACACACACACACACAAAGAAACCAAGAAAACTTGAAAGACTTGAGTCTATTCAAGGTCTTAAATATATTAACACAACCAATTCTCTAAATGTACTAGACCTTAAAGGTCAGAGAGACAGTGAGTATTATATTTGCTTGGCATGGGAGCAAGTAAGGTTAGATCTCCAGTTCCCATACCCTAAGCTCACAAGCAGTGATCCCTGAACGCAGAGCCAGGAATAAGCTCTGAGCACTGCTAAATATGGCCCCCAAATCAAAATAATAAAAAAATTGTGAGGTGGGGCTAGAGTGATAGTACAGCAGGGCATTTGCCTCGCACGTGGCCAATCCCAGACGGATTCCGGTTGGATTCCGGCATCCCATATGGTCCCCCAAGCCTGCCAGGAGTAATTTCAGAGTACAGAGCAGGAGTAAGCCCTGAGAGCTGCTGGGTGTAACCCAAAAACCAAAAAAAAAAAAAAAAAAAAAACAAACCAAAAAACCCAAAAAAACCCCCGAGGTTAGCATTTATTTATTTATTTTTTTATTTTATTTATTTTTTTTTTTTGGTTTTTGGGCCACACCCGTTTGACGCTCAGGGGTTACTCCTGGCTATGTGCTCAGAAATCGCCCCTGGCTTGGGGGGACCATATGGGACGCCGGGGGATCGAACCGCGGTCCGTTCCTTGGCTAGCGCTTGTAAGGCAGACACCTTACCTCTAGCGCCACCTTCCCGGCCCTGTTAGCATTTATTTTTAACTTTTGTAATATTGGATAAAATCCAAAGAAAGTGAGACTTTTTGTTGGTAATGGAATATCTTAGGGTTCTAAAACTTTGTCTCCTAAAATAATATTGAAAATTATTCTTACATCCACTTTCCTTTTTTCTGGTTTTTATCATTCCCAGCAGTGGTCAGGAACTATAGAATGCTGAAGATCAGATCTAGGACTTTTGCATACAAAGCATGCACTCAGTCCATTGAGCTATTGGTCTGGCTTTCCATTTTTCTAATATTAATATGATTCAGAGTTGAAAGAAGCTAGAGAAATAACTTAATAGGCTGAAGCATATGCTTTGCATACAGGAAGCCCAGATTTGATACTACATGGTCCTTGAACACTGCCAGAAGGATCCCCAGCAGTAGCCCTTATGCACTAGTGGGTATACATCTCATTCCCATGGAAAAAAGAGAGAAGGGCATAACAGATGAGAGGCTCCACTAAATAGCATTCTCTCTGGATCTGCATATATGACATACAAACACTATAAAAGAAATAGAAAAATATTTCTCTTTCTATTTCCCTGCTTGAATCTAAAAGTCTCCTAATTATCTGAATATTTGTAATTAAATCTGGAAAAAGACTTAATATTTAAACGAAGGACTTCTATTTAAATGAAAAAAGCAGTATGTAAAGTAAATGTTCACCTCATTCAAATAGACATTGCAAAGTACATCTTTATTTTATTTTTTTGGTTTTGGGGTCATACCTGGCAGCGCTCAGGGCTTACTCCTGGCTCTGCACTCAGACATCGCTCCTGGCAGGCTTGGGGGATAATATGGGAGGCTGAGATTCGAACCGCCGTCAGTCCTAGATTGGCTGCATGCAAGGCAAATGCCCTACCGCTATTTTATCTCTTTGCCCCAGCAAAGTACATCTTTATAAATAATTCTGATTTTGATTTAGGTACTATGTTCAATAAAATGTTGTAATTATCAACAAGTATTTACTTATTCACTACTGAAGTAATCAATAGCTCAGCAACAATCCTAACTTTGATAGTCAAGGAACATTCTATTCTCTAACAGTGAAAACACACTAATTATATTTCAGAAAAACGTGAAATGAGAAAAGGAAGCTGTATATGTTCTGTCCTTTGTTAAATCACACAACTTTTCAGTGACTATAAAATTCAGTTATGCACTTCAAATTACTTGGATATTTTACCTTAAAATTGTGTGTTTTATTTTCTTTAATAAGATAAAAGGGTAGTTATGAGATCCTTTGAAACCTTAGCCAATGTAAAGCCAGAAATAAATACTTTACTTTAAGCTATGAATAAGTCTTAAAAAAAAAAAAAACACAACTGTGGCTTAAGAATATATCTTGTGGGGCTGGTGAGGTGGCGCTAGAGGTAAGGTGTCTGCCTTGCAAGCGCTAGCCAAGGAAGGACCGCGGTTCAATCCCCAGCGTCCCATATGTTCCCCCCAAGGTAGGGGCAATTTCTGAGTGTTTAGCCAGGAGTAACCCCTGAGCATCAAACGGTGTGGTCCGAAAAACAAAAAAACAAACCAAAAAAAAAAAAACAACAAAAAAAGAATATATCTTGTTTCTCCATAACTCACAACTAAACTCTGAGTATATCAAAAGAAGCAACACATGCTATTTTTAAAAGGATATTTTTCTATTATACCGTGGCTAATATTAGAGACCACTAGAATTTCAACTTTTGGAATCTTATTTCAAATCCTAAGTTGAAGCTCTAGATAAACTAACTTATTGTCACCTTAAATCTCAAACTTCACGAAAAGTATCCTTTATTTCCTGGGTGGGAGGGTGTGGAAGGAAATGCCCATGCCCAGTGGTGCTCAGGAATGACTCTTGGCCCTTGTGCTCAGGGAAGGATTATTTTATTCTAAAAATCTTATTCTCTGTAATCACTCTTCCCAAGTCTAGAAAACTATCAAAATTAGGACCATATATCAAAGTATACAGGTAAATTACCTTCTCCAATGATCTACTTAATGCAACTAATGCTGTTTGTTTTAAACTAAGCTTTATATTTCCTTTTGGTTTAAATAACTGATATCCTTAAAAACATCTTGTGGCATTTATAAATTGCCTTTTTTTTTTTTTTTTGGTTTTGGGGCCACACCTGGAGCCACTCAGGGGGTTACTCCTGGCTCTGTGCTAGAAATCTCTCCTGGCAGGCTCAGGGGATGCTGGGGATTGAACCCGGGTCCGTCCTGGGTCATCTGCATACATGACAAATGCCATATCAATGTGGTATCACTCCGTCCCCTATAAACTGCCTTTTTTTAAATTGCAGGACGGTTTACTATTTTGCCTTCATGGATGGAATAGATGTATCATGTTACACTAAAATAAATAATACAAATAGGTCTGCTGGAAGAATAATAGCATATCTTGCCAATTAGCAGCTACTTAATGTACATGAACAATATATTTTTCCCATCTGGAAAGTCCTAATTTCTTTTTTATTTCTTATCCTCGAACCATGGCATTTCTGTGAATAAGGAAGAACTGCTCTGTTGTCAAAATGTACCTTCCCTTGCCTAAGACTATACAACCTTCAAATAAAATATAAGAATCAAATTGTTACCTGATACAAGAATGAGGGATTCCATAGTTATACCCTGAAACATGAGAGACTCTCTGAATAATGGGAATATCGCTGTCTCCCAGTACTAGAGAAAAGTCATTTGATGAAAAGAGGGAAGAATGTGTTTCTGTTTGCATATAGGAATCAGCAGCTGTGACATTCAGAATTCTTGCTCTTGTATGGTACTGGGAATCATCAGGTAGTACGTGCTTCAATACTTTCAGGCAATCAGACTTCTGTTCATTTGCAGAAAAATCTAGTAAGTTGTACATTTGAAACTTATCGCTGTTAGATCTGTCTTTGCTGTCAGCAGGAGAATCAAACTGTAGCTGCCTACGAGGGCCAGGTCTGGGCTTCTGAGGCTTGTGCAGACTACTTGTCTGAAGATGTTCTGGGCTACTCACTGCTCTATCTTCTTCCTGCATAATCTTAATGATTTTGATAAGTTGGAAGAGACGTTTGCGATCATTCATGTCATGGACTCCCAATTTGGAATAGTCCTTCATTGTAACCATGGCCAATTCCTCTATTTTCTGAAGGCCAATAGCAGTAAAATAAGGATAATACTGTGCAAGTCCAGCTTCACAGAGACATTCATACAACCAGGATGCCATTTTTGTGAACAGGTTTCTATAAACTGAAGAGAAAAAAATACTCACTTGAAATACTTTATATAGTTCAATTATTTCTTTAAATAATGAAAATTACAAAATGTAAAAAATTTCATTCTAGCATACCAACTTATTAACAAAGATTAAATAGCAGAATACATAAGCAAAGATACTTATGATGCACTTATAGTAATTATCGATATAATTTGCACATCAAGGGACCTTTGCTTGGAAATCTAATTCAGTAAATGTACACACATACACACATAATTGAAGCCACTTACTTTTTTCTGGGGAGTTCCTTCCAACCTTACAATGTCTACTTAACACATGCCATAAACTACTGAAACCTTTTCTCCACCACTGTAGCAGGACTAATTTTAGATATCTAAGTAAATGTCAAGGAATGTTGCACAACTGTTTCCCATATTAATAAACAAAGGCTAAGAATTCTTTCAGTATGGAAAGAAGAATTAAGTAGCAAGTCAGTGAGGATTATGAAATGGCATAACTCAGAAGAAATCACAATTATATCTGCGGAATATTATTAAAAGTTGAAGAGTTGCTAAAACATCATTTTTTAAAAATATCATTGTTAATTCAGAATCTACTGATTCAGGACTCTAGATTATTCTAAAAGTATCAGTAGTTTTGTAGATGTTAATATGTACAGGAGCTGTACTATAGTACAGCAAGTAAAGGACTTGCCTTTCATTCAGCCAACCTGCATCCCATTTGGTCCCCCAAGTATGCTAAGAGTGATGCCTGAGTGCAGAACCAGGAGTAACCCCCTGAACACTGCCAGATGTAACCCAAAATTAAAAAAAAATTTACATGTACTTATATGAATAAAATAAGTTACTCAGAAAATGATACTAAGGGGCGGGAGTGGTAGCACAGTGGTAGGGCATTTGCCTTGCATGTGACCGACCCAGTGCTGACCTTGGTTTGATCCCCAGTATCTCATATGGTACCCCCAAGCCAGGAATGATTTCTAAGCACAGAGCCAGGAGTAACCTCTAAGCATCACCGGGTGTGCTCCCTCCCCCTCAAAAAGAAAAAAATACTAAGGTTCAAATTTTTTTTCTTTTTTTTTAATATTTTTATTGTCAGATGCACAATTTAATGTGAATAAAGTCGAACTCAGCAGCTCATCCAACAGGACACAGAAAGGTGAAGGTCTGGGGGAAGTGAGCTGAGAGTCGGGGTGAACTGAGTGAAGGGGTCTCAAAGGAAAGGAGCTTCCATTATTTGGAAGCTGGGGAGGCAGGAACTAAGTATAAGGTTCAAAATTTTGTAATTTTGCTTTGAGGGCCATACTCAGCAGTTCTCAGAGCATATCCCTATCTCTGTGCTTAGGGATCACTCTTGACAGGCTTGAGGGATTATCTGGGGTGCTGGAGATCCCCAGATCAGTTGCAAGCAAAATATACATCCTACTCTGCTGTATTATCACTCTAGCGAAGGTTCAAGATTTTATTATTTTTGTTTGTGTTTTTGGGCCACACAGGCGGTACTCGGGTTACTCCTGGCTCTGTACATAGAAAACACTTCTGGCAGGCTCAGGGAACTATATGGATTGCCAGGGATCGAATCTGGGTTGGCTGAGTGCAAGACAAACACCCTACCTGCTGTGCTATTGTTCTGACATCAAGGTTTAAGATTTTAAATGACAGCATGTTAAAATGCTATGTCTAAAAATGGGGGACAGGGAAGTATTCAGGAGGCCCAGGAGAATGTACAACAATGCCATGTGGTGCTGGGGGTCAAATCTTGGTCTGGTGTATACACTATATCTCTTAACTCCAACACTAAGATATTTATGATTTTTAATATATTTCTTAAACACCATGATTACAAAGTTGTTCAAAATTAAGTTTTAGATTTACAATGTATGCCCTACAACCCCCCTTCACCCATGAATGTTTCCTATACCAACATCCCTGGTTCCCTCTCACCTTCCCATTGCCTGCCTTTGCAGCAGTACTCTGACCCCCAATATATATACACACACACACACACACATATATACCCTTTATTTTCCTTTTTATTTTTAAATATATATATATACTGTTTATTTTCCTTATTTTTTAAAATTTAAAAATGCATTACATATTTTACATAACTGATAATACATTTTTTAGGAAGACCAAAACCAACATTTTTTTTTAAAAAAAAATAGAAGTTGAAAGAAAAACTAAAGAGATGGAAGGAAGTGAAAGGAAAGAATATTTTTGAAAACTATTGACTCACAATGAGTTCATTGAAGCACCAGCAGAAAGTTTAGTAAGCTCTTTTTTTTTTTTTTTTTTTAAAGAATGAGTTAAAGGGCTGGGAGAGAGGGCACAGCGGCGTTTGCCTTGCAAGCAGCCGATCCAGGACCAAAGGTGGTTGGTTCAAATCCTGGTGTCCCATATGGTCCCTCGTGCCTGCCAGGAGCTATTTCTGAGCAGACAGCCAGGAGTAACCCCTGAGCACTGGCAGGTGTGACCCAAAAACAAAAAAAAAAAAAAAGAGTTAAAAAAATACAGCAATAATGGTGTGAGAATGGCAAGTGTTGTTGTTTGCATAGGCCTAGAAAAATATGGGTAAAATGGAAAAAAAAAAAGCCTTGTCCTAAATACAAAGAGACCTTATCCCTGAAGTTCTCTGACAAGACCGACTCTGGGCTCCAGGCATACTAAATTGTCCAACCCTGAGTCATTCTCTGTGGTGAAATTTTTTCATATATTAGCTGTTGTATTTTCCTTTTGAGACACTGTGGTTTGCACTATTGTTAATGAAGGCATACTGTGCATATCATTTTATCTCCATCCAGTACCTAGTACTGTCCCGAGTGATTAGTTCCAGTTATTATTGTCACAATGGTCTATTCTTTGCTCTAACTGCACTGCTACACTACTTGTGGCAAGCTTCCTACTATGAACTGGTCTTCATGGTCCTCTTTTCTATATTCTCTGGATATTACCGTGCTATTTTTTATTTTCCTTATATCCCAAAAGTGAGTGAGATTATTTTATGTCTATCTCTCTCCCTCTGACTCATTTCACTCAGCATAATAGTCTCCATGTCCATCATGTATAAGCAAATTTCATGACTTAATTTTTCCTTACAGATGCATAGTACCATGTAAATGTACCATAGTTTCTTTAGCCATCCATCTGTTCTGGGGGCACTTGGGTTGTTTCCAGTTTCTTGCTATTGTAAATAGTACTATGATAAACATAGGAGTGCAGAAGGCATTTTTCTATTAACACTAAGATATTTATTTGGGGGGGAGGGGAATTGGACTACACCCAGTGACGCTCATGGGTTACTCCTGGCTCTGTGCTCAGAAATAGCTCCTGATAGGCTCAGGGGACCATATGGAGTGCTGAAGATCAAACCAACCCAGGTTGGTCATGGGTTGACCACATGCATGCAAGGCAAATGCCCCTACCTGCTGTGCTACTGTTCCAGCCCCAAAATATTTCTTTTAATTAATTAATTAATTAAAATATTTATTCAAAGGTACTGAGGAAGAGGACAGAGAGGATAAGAAAGAGAGTAATGTAAAGCCAGAGTGATAGCACAGCGATAGGGAATTTGCCTTGCATGCAGCCAACATAGGACAGACCCCGTTTCAATTCCTGGCATCCCAGATGGTCCCCTGAGCCTGTCAGGAGCAATTTCTAAGCACAGAGCCAGGAATGATCCCTGAGGGAGAGAAAGAAAGAAAAGAAAAAAGAAAAAAGAAAGAAGAGAAAGAAAGAAAATAGAAAGTGCTTGCTTCGGCAGCATATATAATAAAATTGGAACGATACAGAGATTAGTATGGCCCCTGCACAAGGATGACTCGCAAATTCGTGAAGCGTTCCATATTTTTTAGTTTTTGCAGCGGGAAAAAAAAAAAGAAAGCACTAACTACAGAAAACTGACTTTGACAACCGTGACTGAACAGAACGTATCTTGAGACCATTAAGGAAAACCCTACCCTAGGCTATAGCCCAGGTCTTTTACAAAAATCAAGACTTCTTAGTACAGAGGCCCAATTCTGACAACAGAGACTGAGCAGAACCATTGGAACCATAATTTCCTAGACTTCAGCTTAGGGAACGAGCAAAAACATAGAGCACATGATACAGAAAACTGAACACACCAACAATGATGGAACAGTACCTCTAGTCTAGAGCCTTAAAGACTCTATCCTAGGCCCTGTCCTAGGCCCTGCGCAAAAACCAAGATTGCTTGCTATAGTGGCCTTATTTTCTTATCCACAACAGAGAAGAAAGGTTTCTGACACTACACCAAAAAAACAAAAAACAAAAACAAAAACAAAACAACCATGGGATATGGCAATGAGAAGGTATGGAGCCAGTGGTTGTTCCCATGACAATATGCTTCAAGAGTGGAGAAACTCTGAATCTCTTGGGCCACGGGAATTTCCTTCCTTGCTGTGCCTATAAAAAAAAAAAAAGTGGGGTAAAGTGGGGTAACACGAATCCTGCCACTGCAGCACTTTTTCTGGTGGTGTTTTGTTTTATTTTTTGTTTGTTTTTGATATTATTTTCCTTCTCCTTTTCCTTCCACTTTTTTCTTTCTTTCCCACTTTTGTGGATACTATTAGGTGATTTATTTTTTTTTTTAGTAGTTGATACCCAATTTTTTCTCCTCTTTTCCTTAACCTTTTTATCTCCAATAGAATAGCATAATTTGAATCATTCAGCCTCATAAATTGAGGGGGGAAAGAATGATACCAGGACCAGTCATATGAACATGTAGTGTAAATAAAAAAATGACCAGACTGGAACACCAAACAGAATAGATACCCAACCTATAACAATCTGTAAGGCGGAGACCATTTGCAGTAGGATTCTGGGGGGAAAAGGAGGGAGATGTGGGAGACATGCTGGGAACAAGAGTGGAGGGAGGATAACATTGGTGGTGGAATGCCCTTCATTCATTGTTACTATGTATCGTAAATAATTCTGTGTAAATGAACTTCAGTCACAATAAAAAAGAAATAAAAAGGAAAAAAGAGAAAGAAAGTAGGAAGGAAGAAAAGAAAATAAGAAAGAACAAAAAGAAAAGAAAGAAAAGAAGGAAGGAAGGAAGGAAGGAAGGAAGGAAGGAAGGAAGGAAGGAAGGAAGGAAGGAAGGAAGAAAGGAAGGAAGGAAGGAAGGAAGGAAAAATACTCTGGTTTCTCTTCAGATCGCATAAATCTTTCGCCTTTTACTAAAGATTTCCGTGGAGAGGAACAATTCTGAGTTTTGAACCAATTTTTTGAGGCCTTGCTCTAGCAAGGCTAAAAGAGAGAGAGAGAGAGAGAGAGACAGAGAGAGAGAGAGAGACAGAGAGAGAGACAGAGAGAGAGAGACAGAGAGAGAGAGAGACAGAGAGAGAGACAGAGAGAGAGAGACAGAGAGAGAGAGACAGAGAGAGAGAGAGAGAGAAATATATGAGAGAATGAGGACTTCTCCAAAAGTGGAGAGACTCACCAGTACACAATCTAGGATGAACGTAAGAGTGCACATCTTGGGGCCGGTGGGTGGCGCTAGAGGTAAGGTGTCTGCCTTGCAAGCGCTAGCCAACGAAGGACCGCGACCGCAGTTCGATCCCCCGGTGTTCCATATGGTCCCCCCAAGCCAGAGGCAATTTCTGAGTGCTTAGCCAGGAGTAACCCCTGAGCATCAAATGAGTGTGCCCCCCCCCAAAAAAAAAAAAAGAAAAGAAAAAGAGTACACATCTTAAGAGGGGAAATGTGGGCAATACATGCATGCAGGTACCATGTCCTTGGGCACAAGGAGCACATGTGCCAATAATGTTTAAACATTTTTTTTGTTTTTGGGTCATACCTGGTGGCACTCAAGGGTTACTCCTGGCAGGCACAGGGGCCCATATGGAATTCCAGGATTCAAACCACCATCAGTTTGAATCAGTTGAGCAAAAAGTTGAGCAAACACCCTATTGCTGTGCTATCTTGTGCCAATGTTCGCTTTTTTTTTTTTTGGTTTTTGGGTCACACCTGGCAGCACTCAGGGATTACTCCTGGCTATTGCTCAGAAATTGCTCCTGGCAGGATCGGGGGACCATATGAGATGCCAGGATTCAAACCGGGGTCCGTCCTGTGTTGGCCATGTGAAAGGCAACGCCCTACCGCTGTGCTATTGCTCTGGCCCCCAATGTTTGTTTGTTTGGTTTTGGTTTTTGGGTCACATCCTGCAGGCCTCAGGGGTTATTCCTGGCTCTATGCTCAGAAATCGCTCCTGGCAGGTTCAGGGGACTGTATGGGATGTTGGGATTCGAACCACCAGCCTTCTGCATGCAAGGCAAACGCCTTACCTCCATGCTATCTTTCCAGCCCCTGGCTCCCAATGTTTAAATTTTTAAGAGAAAAACAGTATCATCTCACTTGAATTAGATTAAGTATCAGTGTTTAATAAACAGAATCTAGATAAGCCAAAGTACAAAAATGTGCCACTAATTCTACCTTTTTTTTTTTTTTTTTTTTTTTTGGTTAAAAGTTTATGTGCCACATCCAGTGATGTTCAGGGGTTACTCCTGGCTATGCACTTGGGAATTACTCCTGGTGGTGTTTGGAGAACCATATAGAATACTGGGGATTGACTCCCAGGCCGGGCCGGGACACTGGCCTAGGGTGGGGCTCCAGTCCCTGAGCTTCGGGCTTGGGAGGGTTTCTCTCCCTTCCCGGAGCAGGATTTTCAGCCGGCCCGGACGGGCAGCTGGCAGGCCCCCCATGGGCCAGCGGCCTTTTTGTCCGGCCTAGGGTCAGGGGGGCCCGGACTTGGGTCACCCGACCCCCCTCTCCCCCACTCCTCCGGATCTCCAGGTGGGTTTCTGGGAGGAGCTGACGGGGCACCCTGGGTTTTCCCCACTCCCAGGCCGGGCCGGGACACTGGCCTAGGGTGGGGCTTAGGGGGTTGAGTTCGATCTGGTGGGTGGCAGATAGCTGCTCAGCTATACTCAGTCTGTCACTGGTAATTTCATACCAGTCTACATTTTGCAAACCGCGTGGGGGCGCTAGCCCCCGCGCGAATATTTGCTCCTTCCAACCATCACTACCCCAGATTTACCCTTCTTAACTTCAGTAACACATAGTTCTAATCTCTGACCTAAGACATACAGTATATCTAACAAATCACAGAACTATTTAGAAGGACACAAATTGAACACATATATCTTTTGAATTTTTAATGGGTATTTTCTTTAACTGATGTAACTCTCTATATATTCTTCTACCATGATGTTTCTATTCACTTTTCATCTTGTCTATTCTTTGTAAGCTGTACAGTAAGGATTGTTGGTGGAACTGTCCCTCAGTTTGATGCCTATGATTGAACTATGTCATGGAAATTGCTGGTCTTGTTCTTATTGCCTCCAGATGCACCAATAACGCCCCATGGCATTGATCCTTGTTTGCATAGACACATTAAAATGGGAAAACACCATACATACAGATAAGTTCTTATCTAATAAATCTCAGTACAATGTACCTTACACCCTGAACATTGATATAATGACCTGGCACAGGCATCAGAAGAATGGGCATCCTCCATTCATGCCGGAACCAGGCAAGCTATCTACGAAACATCCAAGGTCTTTTACAGCAACAGCTGGAAGCAGTCTTCTACCAGGAAAGACACTATCAAGGGTCTGACATCGACCCCCTAAAAAGAGACTTCCGTTTACACTGAGAAGACTTGACAACATCAATGACCTGCTCTATAGGACATGGTTCTCTCTAGTGCCCCTTAAATGTGAGGTGAAACGAGAGGAAGCTATGCACCATCCTGACTGCAATATGGGATATGCAGACTCCAGGATCTTTAATACAGAAGCATGATACCAACAACAGAGACTATGTGAGGAATGGAGGTGTATCGCCACTACAGACGATGACTCGAATTGGACAAACTAATTCGCCTGGAGCTTAGAGTCAGTCCTGTGCCAGGAAACTTCAGGGTTAGGGTCTCCTTGTATTTAGACCATAATTTGTCTTTCCATGTCCCTTATGTTTTGATGGGCCTATGCAAACAAATGCCACATTAATACCATTTTTTACTATGTTCCCTTGACTTTAATTCTTAAGAAAAACAAGCCACTAAAACTTTCGAGGTTAACTTAAACTAGTTTGTATGTACATGGAACTAGAGAAATGTACTTTGCCCTCAATGTGTAAGGAGCTACATAAGTATAATGTCTTTAGATTATATTGTGTGCTGCTAAGAAATAGTATGTACTATAACTGGGGATTTGAGGGACAAGGAATTGTATTGTACATGGGTTCAGTTTTGTTTTTATTAATGCTCTTTGTCTGAAAGTTCAAGGCTGGGATATCGATGGGACTACCGAGAATTCTGTTTATGGGTGATTGGGCTTCCACTGTAACTTTAACCTGTCCTCTTCTTTACATCTTTGTTGTCATAATTAAAATAAAAAAAGAAATTAAAAAAAAAAAAGAATACTGGGGATTGAATGCGGGTTAACCATATGCAAGGCAATCACCCTCCCCACTGTACTATCTTTTGTTTTTTATTTTTGGGTACACCCAGCAGCAGTCAGGGGTTACTCCTGGCTCTACAGTCAGAAATCGCTCCTGGCAGGCTCGGGGGACCATATGGGATGCCAGGATTCGAACCACTGTCCTTCTGCATGCAAGGCAAACACCCTACCTCCCTGCTATCTCTCTGGCCCCTGTACTATCTCTTGCCCCCTATTCATTTTAACTATCTCTTCTACCCCTATTTCTACTTTTTATCCAAAGCAACTAAGTGATTAAATAATTGCATGAAGCCTATTTGTGAGGCTATGAAACCTAAATAAATGCAGTGAACTGATTAGATGAGTTTCTAGGTATGCACAACCAGTCAACTACAGCATCCAAATGTGTCTTGTATCTCAGGTTGGATGTAATGGTATTTCTTTGCCTCAGGAGTAGATGGCTTCTTAACCAGTAGTCCTTGCAAAGGCTTGGGTAATGGGGGAAAAGCATCTGAGCCTTAACATAAAACTGCACTTTTTACTTCCTAAAAAGACCCTTTTATTTAAATAACTGAATAATACCCTCATTACAACACACACACACTTCTCTCTCTCTCTCTCTCTCTCTCTCTCTCTCTCTCTCTCTCTCTCTCTCTCTCTCTCTCTCTCTCTCTCTCTCTCTCCCCTCCCTCCCTCCTTCCCTCCCTCTCTCCCCTTTCTTTTTTTTTGGGGGGGGGAGCTGTGTGTGTACCATTCCTGAGATGCTCAAGGATTACTCATAGCTCCTAGCTCTGCACTCAGGAATCACTCCTTAAAGACTTGGACCATATGGGATGTCGGGGATTGAACTCAGGTAGTCACATGCAAGGCAAGTGCCCTACCCACTGTACTATTGCTCTAGCTCCTGAGTGCCTTTTCTTTGAGGGCAACACTAGACTACTACTTTCTCTAAGGTTAGATACTGCTGCCATAATTTAAGGAAAGTTAAAATCAGAAGGCCCACTGGGCCACCTCAGCACAGATGGCTGTGTTGAGAAAAGACTTCAAAGAGAGGTCGTTTCCTTGAAAAGTGAGGGTGGTGCTTCTCAAGCTAAGTAATAGTTTCAAACAATACTTGCAAACATTTATTTGGCCTAATAGGAATCTCCCTACTTGTGGCCAGAGCGATAGCATGGAGGTAGGGCATTTGCCTTGCATGCAGGAGGATGGTGGTTGAATCCCGGCATCCCATATGGTCTCCCGAGCCTGCCAGGAGTGATTTCTGAGCTTAGAGCCAGGAGTAACCCCTGAGTGCTGCCGGATGTGACCTCCCCCCCCAAAAAAGGAATCTCCCTACTGTGTTAAGTATGTATACAGCTGAGCACTTACTTCCAGATGACAAAATTAGTACACAAAAATATGGCCTTGATTAAATATCACTTTACTTGGAAAATCAGCATCAAAAGAAACATTAAAAATAACTTTGTTATTGTCGAAGTAAAGTTAGTCTTTTAAAAGATGTTCTGCTCACTCAGATGAAAGGAGCCCTTAGGCTGGAGAGATAGCATGGAAGCAAGGCCTTTGCCTTGCAATCGGAAGGTCAGTGGTTCAAATCCCAGCATCCCAGATTGTCTCCCAGGAGCGATTTTTGAGCATAGAGCCAGGAGTAACCCCTGAGCACTGCTGGGTGTGACCCAAAAAAACAAACAAACAAAAACAAAAACAAAAAAGGAGCCCTTCATAGGAACACTTGGCTAACTTGATAATCTTTTAATTTATATCAGAATTGACACCCAGGTCCAGCCTAGGAGTAAAAAAACTTTGAGATGTTAAAGTTTGCCCTTAGATAACAGAGAAATCTCTGGGCCCAACTCCCCTCTGTTTTTTGTTTTTGTTTTTTTTTTTTTTGGTCTTTGGGTCACACCCGGCATTGTTCAGAGGTTACTCCTGGCTCTACGCTCAGAAATTGCTCCTGGCAGGCATGGAGGACCATATGGGATGCCGGGATTCGAACCACTGTCCTTCTGCATGCACGGCAAATGCTCTACCTTCATGCTATCTCTCCAGCCCATCTCCTCTGTCTTTTAATCGGAACTTATCATTCAGGGGCCGGAGCGATAGCACAATGGTAGGGCGTTTGCCTTGCACATAGCCAACACAGGACAGACTCCAGTTTGATTCCCTGCATCTCATATGGTCCCCCAAGCCTGCCAGGACTGATTTCTGAGTGCAGAGCCAGGAGTAACTCCTGAGCGCTGCTGGGTGTGGGCTCCCCCACCCAAAGAAAACTAAAGGAACTTATCATTCAGAAAATTTGTAACCCACACTAAAGGTCTGTGAATTGTCTGTTGTGAAGAAACTTCTTTTTTTGGTTTTTGGGTCACACCCGGCAGCGCTCAGGGGTTACTTCTGGCTCCCTGCTCAGAAATTGCTTCTGGCAGGCTCGGGGGACCATAGGAGATGCCAGGATTCGAACCAATGACCTTCTGCATGCGCGGCAAATGCCTTACCTCCATGTTATCTCTCCGGCCTGTGAAGAAACTCTTCAATCAAACAATATGTACTGATAAGCTTGTTGCTAACAATTACAATTTTTTTAACCTTGGAGGAATGCAGATACAGGTGGTCTCTCACATGTAAAATTCATCTTTAAATACACCCCTGTAGTAGTCAATAAACATATATACACACAATTATGATTCACCACAAAAAATGAGTATGTCTCCTTCATTCACCGAACCCTGCACCACTTTCCTGGAAACCCAGAGAACTCCCTGAAGTGTCCGGACAAAGAGGCTGTGACAGTTGGAAATTAAAAGATGGGCCGGAACAATAGTACAGCTAGTAGAAAACTTGCCTTGCACAGTCAACCTAGGTTCAACTCTGGCCTCTCCAGGAGTGACGCCTGAGTACAGAGCCAGGAGGCAGACAGCTCAATTAGGTTTAGCCAAAATAAAAATAAATAATAACAAATAATAATTATTATAATAATGTTATAATAATTAAATTGTTATAATAAATTGTTTAAAAAGTATTTAAATCGCAAATAAAATAAAAATTTTTTATTGTAAAAAATAAAAGGGGCCAGAGAGATAGCACAATGGCGTTTGCCTTGCAAGCAGCCTACCCACAGGACCTAAGGCAGGGGTCTCAAACTCAATTTACCTGGGGGCTGCAGGAGGCAAAGTCGGGGTGAGGCAGGGCCGCATAAGGGATTTTACAAAAAAAAAAAGTCCTCAAACGTCATTATTAACAGTTTTAATTATTTCTTCTGAACATGAATAGAACATTGAGTGAAGATCATGAACAGTTCTTCTGAACATGGCATCTTTTGTCTATTCCTTGCTGCCAGAGACTTGACAGCGCTTCTCACAAATCTGAACCACATTTGGCTTTAGAGAGGAAGCAGTTGAGACCCTCAGTATGGCTTGAAGATGATCATCATTAAGTCTAGACCTGTACTTTGACTTACTGAAGTTCAATGTGGAGAATAACTTTTCACACAAATATGTGCTCCCCAAAAGGCACATGGTGTGCTCAGGGAAGCTGGGAGGCAATTCTCTCAAAAACTGCCCAGGCATGTCTGCTTTTCCACTAATCTCCCTGAACTTGGCTTTGAGATCAGAGTTGCATTGCAGGTCAATGAGCTCCATTTGAAGCACAGGAGAGGCATCTTGCACATCAAAGGAAAAGGGGTCCACACAAATTTGGAAAGTGGCTCTGTGCTTTCTAAAGTCTGCAAATCTGTGATCAAATTCCTTCTCTAGCTTAAAAATAGCATCAACATATTTCTCACTACTGAATGGTATGCCTGCATCCACAAGTTCCTTGCATGCTGGGAAATGGCAAAGGTTTGTCTGAGAGAGCTGGGATTTCCATAACACAAGTTTTGTAGAGAATGCTCTCATGTTGTCATAGGCAGCACTGATAAGCTGCCCCAGGCCTTGTAACATTTTGTTTAGTGCAACATTCAGCTTATGTGTGATGTCAACAAGAAAAGCTAAGTCCATGAGCCATTTGTGATCACAAATTTGTGATCAGAAACAGCATTCCCATCCTTCTCCATGAAGGCTTTCACTTCTTCTCTCAACTCAAAAAATCTTTTCAGGACATTTCCCCTGCTGAGCCAACGTACCTCGGTGAAACAGAGCACATCTCCATATTCTGACTCCATTTCCTCTAAAAAAGCACAGAACCTCCTATGCTTTAAGCCCCTGGATCTGATTTGGGTGATGCATTTCACAACAACAGACATCACATTGTCACACGGCAGGCATTTACTGCAAAGGGCCTGCTGATGGATAATGCAGTGAAGAGAAATGGCCTTCTCTACACCCTCTGCTTCAACTTTTTTTGAACAAGTGCAACCAGTCCATTTTTCTTCCCTATCATTGATGGCGCTCCATTGGTTATTATTCCAACAAACCTCTTCCATGGCAAACCTGCATTCTCAATGGCATCACACAGATGCTGAAATATCTCATTAGCAGTGGTCTGGCCATATTGGAATTATTGTGAGCAGCTCCTCTGTCAATTCAAAATTGCAATCAACACCACGGACATAAATTGTGAGCTGTGCAGTGTCTGTTATATCTGTGCCCTCATCAACAGCAACTGAGTATGCATGAAAACATTTGGCTTTCTCACACAGTTGATAATAAATGTCACTTGACATGTCAGAAATGCACTCTGCCACAGTGTTGGCAGAAAGGCTGATTTTACTAAACTGACCTATCTTTTCCGGACAGATAATACTTGCAGCCTGTAACGTGCATTTTTTAACAAGCTCTCCTTCGGTGAATGGTTTCCCTGCCTTAGCAATCATCTCACTAACCATGGAATTAGCATCGACTGATGCAACATTCTCTTTGGTTGCTTTCTTGAAGAAATCTTGTTGCCTCATTAGACATGATTTAAGATTGGCAACCCGCTTGGCTCTCTCATTTCCTTGATATTTTGCACATTCCTCAGCATGTTTAGTGGAATAATGGCATTTCAAGTTGTATTCCTTGTGCACTGCAACTTTCTCTGAGCAAATAAGACATGTGGGGATGCCCCTGTGCTTAACAAAGAAATACTGCGTCTCCCACTTTTCCTGAAATTGTCTGTGCTCGTCATCAATCTTTCTCTTCACTGCAGGCTTTGATGAAGTCATGATGAAGGTATGACAAAATCTAATTCTGTAATAAACTTCTCTCCCTTCTTTCCTTTAGGCCTCCGATAATGCAAGGGACAGCGGGCAGGAGCAGCAGAAATGACATCTGCACTAGGTGCAAAGTATTCACGATTATTCACTTACCAAATATTCACAATAAAAAAATCGTATTAGTAAGAAAAAAATCGCAAAAAATCGCATTAAACATTTGCATACCCCGAACAGAACTGCTGGGGTATGCGAATGTTTAATGCAATATTTTTCTTACTAATGCGATTTTCATTGCAATTATTCTGTAAGCGAATAATCACCAATACTGCGATATTTGAAGGCCGGCCACGGGCCACAAAATGTTGTACGGAGGGCCGAGAGTTTGAGACCCCTGACCTAAGGTGATTGGTTCGAATCCCGGCGTCCCATGTGGTCCCCCATGCCTGCCAGGAGCTATTTCTGAGCAGATAGCCAGGAGTAACCCCTAAGCGCTGCTGGGTGTGGCTGGAAAAAAAATAATACTCTATATTTGCCTTTTCAGCAGTTTGGCAGCGTCAACATTCCCTGGTCACAACTTCCAAACCAGCACTATTTCTAAAAACACTGTCAGAGCAATCAAGTGTATTGGGTCTGGGGCTGTCCACTATGGTTACTGGCTCTGGGGCTGGAACAAGAATTGTGTTTGAAAGCCTCAACCAATGTCCAGAAACACTTCCTTAAAGCTACAGCTCTTCTAAGCTATTCAGGTTATTGCCCTCTCTGAGGCTCTGGGGCTCTGCTGCCTGAAGATGACCTTTCCATCATCTTTACCATGTGAAGAATCAGTTTCCACCTTCCACAGTTATTTCTCATCGGTCCTGTAGGCTCCTTTTACAGAATTTTCCAAGACAGTCTGACGGAAATGTTTGTTGCAGGGTTTAACTGAGGATACACAAATATTGTATAAGTAAGAAAAAAAAAGGCCAACAGAGTTTGAAGTCAAGGTTGATGGTAGTTGATTTGTAGTATACTTAACCAGGCCCACTAGATTTGATATAACTTTACTGGGCAACCTACAAAGAGTGCAAATTCATAGACTACAAAACATAGGCTACAAATACAATTTTGGTATAGATTTTTTTTTTGTCTTTTAAAAAATTTTTATTTAAACACAATTGTACATAATTAGGTCTTTGGTTTTGAAGACTGCAATGTAGAAAATAGTTACAAGTTGGATGCTAGGCAATTTTTTTTTTTTTTTTTTTTTGGTTTTTAGGTCATATCTGGCGGCGCTCAGGGGTTACTCCTAGCAGGCCTGGTTCCCATATAGAATTCCAGGATTCGAACCACCATCAATTTGAATCAGTTGAGTGCAAGGCAAACGCCCTACCACTGTGCTATCTCTCCTGCGCCAATGCTTGCTTTTTTTTTTTTTTTGGTTTTTGGGTCACACTGGCAGCGCTCAGGGATTACTCCTGGCTCTACACTCAGAAATCGCTCCTGGCAGGCTCAGGGACAATATGGGATGCCAGGATTCGAACCACCGCCTGTCCTTGGTCAGTTGTATGCAAGGCAAATGACCCCCCCCCCCCATTCCAGTGTATATCGCCACAGTTTAGGAACCTAGGTGACAGTGTACAACTTAATGATTCTTGACAGTTTTTTTTTGTTTTTTTGGATCACACCCGTTTGATGCTCTGGGGTTACTCCTGGCTATGGGCTCAGAAATCGCTCCTGGCTTAGGGGGACCATATGGGACACCGGGGGATCGAACTGCGGTCCTTCCTTGGCTAGCACTTGCAAGGCAGACACCTTACCTCTAGCGCCACCTTCCCGGCCCCAAATTTAGTTTTGTTTTTTTTTTCTTTTTTGGTTTGGGTAACACCCGGCGATGCTCAGAAATAGCTCCTGGCAGGCACGGGGGACCATATGGGACACCGGGATTCGAACCAACCACCTTAGGGTCTGGATCGGCTGCTTACAAGGCAAGCACCACTGTGCTATCTCTCCGGGCCCATTTTTTTTGTTTGTTTTGGGGCCACACCCGTTTGATGCTCAGGGGTTACTCCTGGCTAAGCGCTCAGAAATTGCCCCTGGCTTGGGGGGACCATATGGGACGCTGGGGGATCGAACCGCGGTCCTTCCTTGGCTAGCGCTTGCAAGGCAGACACCTTACCTCTAACGCCACCTCTCCGGCCGATTCTTGACAGTTTTATGCCAAAGAGACCAACGTAATGTAATTAAAATACAGAACATTTCCATTACTGTCAGATAATTCCTAATGCCTCTTTGCATTCCACACTTCGCACTGGTCCTAGTTAACAACTGCATTTAACTATATTAGTTTGTGTTACTTTTTTGGGGCGGGGTAGGGGAGTTTGTTTGCTTGTTTAGGGGCCACACTTAGCAGTGCTCAGGGCTTACTCCTGGCTTTGGGCTTAGAGATCACTAGACCAAATGAACTGCCACGGATTGAATCTAGGTTGGTGGTATGTAAGACAAATGCCCTACCCACTGTACTGTTGCTCCAGTCCATGCATTAAAATTTTAATATATAAGCATGGGATGCATGCTGGGAACAGGAGCAAAAGGAGGTCAACACTGGTGGTCAAGAACAACCCTAATTCACTGTCACTATGTACCTTAAATATAACTGTGAAAGACTTGTAACTCACATGGGTCTCAAAAATTATTAAAAATGTCATGGAGTGTTTTACTGATGTGTTGTTCTATATACATATTAATCCATTTGGATTTTACCTTCATACATGATGTTAACTGGGGGCCTATGTTCGCTTTTTTGCAAGTGGCTAACCAGTTCTGCCAGCATCACTTGTTGAAGAGGTTTTCCCTGCTCCACTTAGGATTTCTTGCTCCTTTGTCAAAAATTAGGTAATTATATGTCTGGGGGACAATGTCTGAGAACTCAAGCCTATTCCACTGAATCGAGGGTCTGTCTTTATTCCAATACTATGCTGTTTTGATAACTATTGCTTTGTAGTACAGTTTAAAGTTGGGGAAAGTAATGCCTCCCATTTTCCTTTTCCCTAGGAGTGCTTTAGCTATTCGAGGGTGCTTATTGTTCCAGATGAACTTCATAAGTGTTTGATCCACTTCTTTGAAGAATGTCATGGGTATTTTTAAGGGAATCGCATTAAATCTGTATAATGCTTTGGGGAGTACTGCCACTTTAATGATGTTAATCCTGCCAATCCATGAGCAGGGTATGTGTTTCCATTTCCGTGTGTCCTCTCTTATTTCTTGGAGCAGGGCTTTATAGTTTTCTTTGTATAGGTCCTTCATGTCTTTGGTCAAGTTGACTCCAAGACATTTGAGTTAGTGTGGCACTATTGTGAATGGGATTGCCTTCTTGACTTCCTTCTCTTCCCTATCATTATTGGTGTATAAAAAGACCATTGATTTCTGTGTGTTAATTTTGTAGGCTGCCACCTTGCTATAAGAGTCTATTGTTGGGGCCGGAGAGATAGCATGGGGGTAAAGCGTTTGCCTTTCATGCAGGAGGTCATCGGTTCGAATCCCGGCATCCCATATGGTCCCCCGTGCCTGCCAGGAGCAATTTCTGAGCCTGGAGCCAGGAATAACCCCTGAGCACTGCCGGGTGTAACCCAAAAACCACAAAAAAAAAAAAAAAAAAAAAAGAGTCTATTGTTTCTAAAAGCTTTTTGGTAGAGTCTTTAGGGTTTTCTAAGTAGAGTATCATGTCATCTGCAAACAATGAGAGCTTGACTTCTTCCTTTCCTATCTGAATTCCCTTGATATCTTTTTCTTGCCTAATCACTATAGCAAGAACTTCCAGTACAATGTTGAAGAGGAGTGGTGAGAGTGGACATATTCTCTTCTGTTTCTGACTTTTTCACTAGCATAATGACTTTAAGATATTTCTGTCATACCATACTGTGCCTTCATTTTACTTAGAAGATTCAATGAATTTCTGAGTAGTTTAAGGTATGCAACTGCTTCTCAAGTGACCTTTCTAAGATGGGAACTTAGGTCTTCTCATGGCTAGTCCTATACTCTTTCCACTATTCCATGCTGCAAAGATACACCCACTAAAAACCTGATGGATTTTCTACTATGCTCAGCAGATTAGATGATTCCTACAGATTGGGGCTGCAGCATGGAATCACTCACAGCTGCAATCCTAGAAAAATGTCCTGCAAATCAGCAAAATTCACAGGGCCAGGGCCAGATGAACAGGTTTTTACATGTAAGACCCACTCACATTTCAGTTCCACAAGTATGCAGAGCTCTCCTTTGTGACAAATTCAGACTGCTACATCTCAGCTGTCAGAGTAATGATCAGAAATAGAATCCTGGAAGAAATCCACTTGGCAAAAATTCAAACTTTCTTGTCCTGGTGGCAGTGAAAATCAACTGGAAGTGAAATACATGCACAAGGAAATTTATTCACATTCCAGGATATGGATAAGTTCCAAATATTTAACATGCTCCCTCAAATGCTCCATTTATCTACCTAAACTATGTAATTCTACCCACCTAAATTGCTTGAAACTGAATTTAAAATCCAACAACTCATAGCTATTAGTCAAAGTCACTTATTTTCTTGAGTTTCATTTCCCTCTTTCAAAGAAAGCAATGAGACTTATGAAAAACTAATTTGAAAGCTGTAAACTGCTCCATAAAGATTGGGCTATGCCTTATTTTTTTTTGGGGGGGGGTTGTTGGGTCACACCTGGTGGCACTCGGGTTACTCCTGGCTCTTCTTCGCTCAGAAGTTGCTCCTGGCAGGATGGGGTGCCGGGATTTGAACTGGGGTCTGTCCCAGGTTAGCCGTATGCATGTGAAGCAAATGCCTTAAGGCTGTGCTATCTCTCCAGCCCTGGGCTGTGCCTTCTATTCACTGTGATCTCTGTGCCTAGTATATAGCAAAGTCTGGCTGCCTGACTTGCTAAAAACAAAATTAAATACCATATAAAAATTTTTTTATTTATGAAAAGCTCAATATTTAACACAGAATTAAAAGGTAAGGAACTGGGGCCAGAGTGATATCACAGCAGTAGAGCATTTGCCTTGCATGCGGCTGACCCGAGATGGATTCGGGTTCGATCCCTAGTATCCCATATGTCCCCTCAACCTGCCAGGAGCAATTTCTGAGCGCAGAGCCAGGAGTAACACCTGAACACTACTGGGTGTGGCCCAATCCTCCCCACCCAAAGGATAAGAAACTAAAGATACTGAAGTAGATCTAGTTGTAAAATATATTCATGGTAATACTGTAAGTAGGTTTCTAATTTTTTTTTTTTTTGGGTCACCACCTAGGAGCACTCAGGGGTTACCAGGCTCTGTGCTCAGAAATCACTCCTGTCTTGGGGGACCATATGAAACACCGGGGATCGAACTGAGGTCTGTCCTGGGTCAGTCGCATGCAAGGCAAATGCCCTACTTGCTGCACCACCGCTCTGCCTAGGTTTCTAATTTAAAATTTTTCTGGACAATATATAGTGCTTTTCTTTCCATACTGTGTGAAGAGTTTAAATAAATGCTTATTATATAATATGGAGATATTAGATGATAGTATAGATCAAAAAAATCCAACACTTGAACTGAGAGATAGTAGAGCGGGTAGAGTGGCCAAACTTGCAATGTGGATTGGATCCCCAGCACCTAATACAGTTTTTTGCACTGCACTAGGAATAACCACAGAGCCAGGAATAAGCTCTGAGCATAGTCAGGTGTGGTCCCCAAACAAAATAAACAAAACTGACCAACACTTGGTGTAAGTCATATATATGCGTGAATTTAACATTCTTTTAGTCAGCTTAACAAAAAATTTGTGTGTAATAAACCAATTTTTTTTGTTTGTTTTTGTTTTGGTATTTGGGCCACACCCGGCAGTGCTCAGGGGTTACTCCTGGCTGTCTGCTCAGAAATAGCTCCTGGCAGGCACGGGGGACCATATGGGACACCGGGATTTGAACCAACCACCTTTGGTCCTGGATTGGCTGCTTGCAAGACAAACACCGCTGTGCTATCTCTCCGGGCCCAATAAACCAATTTTAAGAGCACAGTTATATGAGTTTTGACTGTGTAACCACCACATCAATCAAAATACAGAAAGTATCCCATCAAATAACTTCTAAAAGTTCCTCATGTCCTTGGCAATCAATCTTCTTCTCCATGTTGGGCCCCAAGTAATCCCTGACCTGCTTTCTGTCATCATAGATGGGTTGTACTTTCTAGAATTTCACATAAAATAAAATCATGTAGTGCCATTGCTATTTTAAATCTACATAACATGTGAAATCTGGAGAAAGAAAACCTACTTCATGCTATTTCTCTTTTTCAAAACTTTGGAGACAAAAATGAGCACATTAATCTTTCATATTTAGAGCTGTTTTTTCCCCCACCAATCTGAATGTTTCATCTAATAAAGGAAGAAAATTATTTTTTTAATTATTTTTAAGCCACATCATGCTGTGCTCAAGGCTTACTCCTGATTCTGTGCTCAGGGGACCACATGGGATGGCAGGAACCAAACCCAAGTGAGTCGTGCAAGACAAGCACCTTAGCTACTGTACTATCTCTCTCTCTGGCCCTTACCAGGTGTACTTGTTTTTTTGGTTTTGGGTCCACCCGGCGGCGCTCAGGGGTTACTCCTGGCTCTACACTCAGGAATCGCTTCTGGCAGGCTCGGGGGATCATACGGATGCCGGGATTTGAACCACTATCCTTCTGCATGGAACGCAAATGCTCTACCTTCATGCTATTTCTCCAGCCCCGTGTACTTGTTTTTTTAAATCTGAAGAAAATGTCAGGGCCCGGAGAGATAGCACAGCGGCGTTTGCCTTGCAAGCAGCCGATCCAGGACCAAAGGTGGTTGGTTCGAATCCTGGTGTCCCATATGGTCCCCCGTGCCTGCCAGGAGCTATTTCTGAGCAGACAGCCAGGAGTAACCCCTGAGCACCGCCGGGTGTGACCCAAAAAACCAAAAAAAAAAAAAAAAAGAAAAAAAAAAAAGAAAATGTCAAATTTTGCTGTTCTCTATTTATATGACTATCAAAATTATTCAACTTTTTTTTTTTTTGGTTTTTGGGCCACACCCGGCGATGCTCAGGGGTTACTCCTGGCTGTCTGCTCAGAAATAGCTCCTGGCAGGCACGGGGGACCATATGGGACATCGGGATTCGAACCAACCACCTTTGGTCCTGGATCGGCTGCTTACAAGGCAAATGCCGCTGTGCTATCTCTCCGGGCCCAATTATTCAACTTTTAATAAAGTTTTGGATCACTATAAAAATGCAGAAGTCCTAAATCTTTTTGTTTGTTTGTTTGTTTGTTTTTTTGGGCCACACCTGGTGATGCTCAGGGGTTACTCTTGGCTATGCACTCAGACATTGCTCTTGGCTTGGGGGACCATATGGGATGCCACTGATCGAACCCAGGTCCGTTCTGGATCAGCTGCATGCAAGGCAAATGCCCTAATGCTGTGCTATCGCTGCTGCCACTGGGAGTCCTAAATCTACAGACTATAATTCCTTGCCAACTCTGATAACCCAGGAGGAAATGGCTCAAGATTTTTTGTGTTATTAGTTTACATGAAGGCAATTTACTAAGAAAATAATACTTTGAGGAATTCTACTCACAGAAAGTAACCACTGTATGTCTAAGATATTCAAGTTAATTTTCAGTTTCTCAAACTCATGTTACATCTCAAATACTTTACTTATCTAAGAGAAATAGGGAAGAATCAGCAAATCCTTATGGGATATCATTATATTTTAACATTATCAAGATATAATTCAGGCCGGCGAGGTGGCGCTAGCCAAGGAAAGATCGCGACCGTGGTTCGATCCCCTGGCGTCCCATATGGTCTCCCCAAGCCAGGGGCAATTTCTGAGTGCTTAGCCAGGAGTAACCCCTGAGCATCAAATGGGTGTGGCCCGAAAAACCAAAAATAAATAAATAAGTAAATAAATAAATAAATAAATAAATAAATAAAAGATATAATTCACATTAGGGCCAAAGCAATAGTACAGAGGATAGGGCATTTGTCTTGCACACGGCCAACTTGAGTTTAATCCCTGGTACCTCATAAGGTTCCTGAGCTCATCAGGAATGATCCCTGAGCACAGAGCCAGGAATAATCCCTGAGCATTGTCAGGTGTGCCCCTCTGCCCTCCAATCTCCAACAATGCAAACGTAAGTGGAGAAGCAATTCAACACACTGGAGCAAGCACTTTGCATGCAGTACACCCAGATTCAATTTCCAGCATGGTCTCCTGGGCACAGGTAGAAATAATCCTGAGCACTGAATACTGTAGGGAACAGCCCCAAACCCAAATATTTTAGAACCTGAGTTTCTAGCACAAGGAAAAAAATAATAAAGTATGCTAGCACTGAGGCCAGGTGTATATGACACATCCCTGTTTTCCCCCCTCTTCTTTGTGGCACACTTTTCTTTGCTCTCCCCTCCCCCTTTCTTTTTGTTCTTTTAGACACTGTAGTTTAATATATTATTCTGAGGGAGTATCATGCATATCTCTTTACCTGCTTTTAGTGCCCAGTTCTAGTCCAGAGATTTCCAACCATCACTGTCATAGCAGTCCCTTCTCTGCCCTAACTGCTCTGTCCCCTGCTCTTTGTGGCAAGCTTTCTACATGGACTTGTCCCTCCTGGCCCTTGTTTCTACTCTCTTTAGATATATACTATCTTTATATCTTTATATCCCACAAATGAGTGCAATCATTGTTTATCTCTCTCCCTTTAACTCATTTTGCTCAGGATAATACTGTCCATATCCATCCATGTATAATCAAATTTTATGACTTCATTTTTCTTAACAGCTACATAATATTCCATTATGTACATGTGCCTCAGTTTCTTTATACACTAACTTCTTTTTTTTTTTTTTTTTTTTGGTTTTTGGGTCATACCCGGCAGCGCTCAGGGGTTACTCTTGGCTCCATCCTCAGAAATCGCTCCTGGCAGACTCGGGGGACCATATGGGATTCGAACCACCATCCTTCTGTATGCAAGGCAAACGCTATCTCTCCGGTCCCCACTAATACGGCAATGAATATAGGAGTTCAGAGGGCTTTTCTGCACTGTTATGGCACCTCCTTACCTCCAGAGAAGATGTATGCAAGCACTACAACCAAGTCAGCAACTCTGAGGAATGCCACAATCAAGTGTACATGTCCCCTGTGTGCTCCTCAAGCAGAGAAAAAAAAAAAATCTCAAGAGTTTTAGGGGTTGGAGCATCAGGGTTGGAGACAGGGCTGAAATAGGATTTGTACACATGAATAAAGTGCATGTTCCATCCCTGGCACTCCATGATCCCTAAACATCACTGGGAGTGATCCCTAAGTACAGAATCAAGAGTCAGGCATAGAGGGCCAGAGCAGTGGCGCTAGTGGTAAGGCGTCTTGTCTTGCTGGCACTAGCCTAGGATGGACAGCAGTTCAATCCCCTGGTGTCCCATATGGTCCCCCAAGCCAGGAGCGATTTCTGAGTGCATAGCCAGGAATAGCCCCTGAGTGTCACCAGGTGTGGCCCAACCCCCTCCCCCAAATAAGAGTCAGGCATAACACATTTTTTTTTCCCTTTTTGGTTTTTGGGTCACACTTCAGTGGTGCTTAGGGTTTACTCCAGGCTTTGCAGCACTAGGGGATTGGAAGACCACATGAGGTGCCAGAGATCAACCTGGGTTGGCTGTGTGCATGGCAAATGCCCTACTCATTATACTATTATTTTGGCCCCATACTGTATTTCTCTACCCAATGGTATGATAACATATTTGTTCTTTTTTTTTTTTTTTTGAGGGGGGGGGAATGGCCACAACTGGTGGTAGTCAGGGTTTACTCTTGGTGCTTGGGGTACCATATAGGATACTGGGATCAAACCATGTGCAAGGCAAGCAAGATCCCTACCAGCTGCTCTATAGTTCTGGGCCCTCCATTGGTTTTATAAAGTAATTCAACATGGGGGCTGAAGTGATAGTATAGTAGGTAGGGCATTTGTTTTGCAGGCAGCAGACCTGGATTAGATCCCAGCATCCCATAAGGCAGTATTTTTCAACCTTTTTGTACAAAGACACACTTTTTTCATGAAAAAATCATGAGGCACACCACCATTAGAAAATGTTAAAAAAAAGTAACTCTGGGCCTATATTGACTATATATAAAGTAATTCTCTTGAATAGGAATCAAATAACCACAAAGAAATTATTTTATAATTACTTTATTATGAAATAATCTAATGATTGGCCTATTTGTGAGCCAAAGCAGAATGTTATGAATGAAATTGGAATTTTTCCCATGGCACACCAGACAATATCTCACGACACACTAGTGTGCCACGGCACAGTGGATGAAAAACGCTGCCATATGGTCCCGAGCTCCGCCAGGAGTAATTCCTGAGTGTAAAGCCAGGAGTTTCACCTAAGAACTGCCAGGTGTGGCCCCAAAACAAACAAAATTTAAAGAAGTAATTAAACATGGGGCTGGAAAACAGTAGTATTAAGAGACCCTGCTTTGGGGCTGGAGTAACAGCACAGCAGTAGGGCATTTGCCTTGAACGCAGACCACCAGGACGGACCTGGGTTCAATCCCTGGCATCCCATATGGTCCCCAGAGCCTGCCAGGAGTGATTTCTGAGTGCAGAGCCAGGAGTAATCCCTGAGCACCGATGGGTTTGGCCCAAAAACCAAAATCAATCAATCAATCAATCAATCGAGACCTGCTTTGCACATGGCTGACTCAAGTTCAATCCCTGGCACTGTATATGGTTCCCTAACCCCTGCCAGAATGCAAAACTAGGAATAAACCCTAAGCACAACTGGGTGTGGTTCCTCCCCCCCCCCCAAAAATATATATACTATCCCATGCTCCAATTGTCCCTCTGTTCCTCTCCTTTCACATCGATCTTCATTCATTTATATTAATTATAATATAAATAAATAAATGTGGGTATTTGAGTTTGAGATTCAAGATCTGGTCAACATTTCCTTAAAAATATTATTTATTTTCATTTATGTATTATTATGGTTAATAGTAATAATTTAGATCACACCCAGCAATGCTCAGGGTTACTCCTACCTCTGAGCTCATGAATAACTCTTAGCAGGCTCAGTGAACATAATGGAGTGGTAGAGATCGAGCTTGGGTTGACTGCATGCAAAGTAAGCATCCTACCTGCTATACTATTGCTCCAGACTCTATTTATGTACTTTAAAAAATTCTCTTCCTCCACTTTCCCTTTTTTGGAGTGGATAAAGGGGTTCCCCTTCAAGTCTATACTCAGGGGAACATACGTAATGCTGAAGATTTAAACTGAGTTGGCAGGATACAACACCCTAATCCTTGTACTACCTCTCTTCCTCATTCCTGTAGTTTACAAGGACTACAACTTGCACATACTTGGATGTAGTGCTCCCTCATTTTTAGCTATGGTGCTTGCTGGGAGTCACTTATGCTGTGGAGCTTGTTCATTGAGGTTTTCCAGACGGTACGTGCTCCTTTTAGCTATGCTCGTACAGGTATCTGTTCTGCCAGCACTCTTAGCTGAGACACATGAGTTATGGCTGTGATGCTTGTTAGGGATTCCTATAGTGCTCACACACTAGGGGTCATGCCTCTTTAAGTTGCAGTGCATGTGGTAGGTTGCACTCTTTTATGGTCCTTACACACACCTGGCTGCAACATGGCTGGAAGTCACTTGTAGTGCCAGGGATCACACAGCAGAGCTGACAGAATCACAGTGCATGAGAGATACCAGGAATTTAAAACTCACATTTGCCTAACTGGAGAGTCCAAGCCACTGTGCTGTTCCTCAATTTATGTGGCAACTGAGGCTCTGAATGAATAAGTGATTTCCTCCGAGTCACACTGCTTTCAAACAAAAAACAGCAATGGTTCAGGTGTTACTCCTGGCTGTGCTCAGAAATCACTCCTGGGAGGCTCAGGGGACCATATGGGATGCTGAGGATCGAACCCAAGTCAGCCACATGCAAAGCAAATGCCCTACTCACTGTGCTATTGCTCCGGCCCCAGTCATACTGTTTTGTTAGGTCCCCTTAGACTTCTTACCATTTCCTACTCCGTTGACTCTGGCATATACATTCCCACCCTGGGATTTGCCTGCATCTCAACCTGAGATGTGGGCTCTCAGCTTTCTCCCTTTGGAGAAGTCTGCATTCTCTTAAACATGTAACACACTCTCTTTCTATAGCATTCTCTCCCTTCTTCTTTCCTCATATTTTCTAAATAAAATTATCTTACTTCAAAAGAAAAAATATAAAAAAAATGCTTTTCTTGAAAGGCACTATTAGGAAGACAGTAGAATATTATTGTATGCTCTAAATTTTTATAGCAGTATTAAAATACAAGTACTAAAATAGGTGATTGCCAAGAAATATTCCCTCATCTGAGTTCTACTAAACTGTGACATAGTATATGCACACACTAAATCCCCAACCTATCCAGCCCTAAGCAACCACTAAAAATAAGCATTATTAAAAGGATGACTAACAAAGTTACTGGGTCCACATTTCATTATAAACCAATATGTACAAAATCAACATTCTCAATCAATTTTCATTAAAATGTTTTTGTATGCCCTTATAGGAATAGGTCTTTAATTAAGAACACATTAAATTCAGTTTTAACAGTAGAAAAATGAAGCAGTATGATTCAGTATAAATTTTCTCCCAACAGGAGACATAGTTATTTCAAACTCTAGGGATTATTCTATCTATAGACTACTGATCTCAACCAAAGACAGGTGATACCAGACAACTGCTTAAAACAACAGCTGCAAAGGAATAAACACATACAGAATAGTAGAATTCTTAAGGTTAGATGTGGATTTGAGTATACCAATCATGTGAGTTATACCTAAAAGCAGTTTTCAAGAAATTATTTCTTTCTGTAACTTTTATTTGTTTATGACTAAGTAGTTAAAGGCATAAATCTACTACATCGGAGAATTAAAATATTGTGATTTACCACTTAATTTTACTTGCATCTAATTTTTCTCATCTTTCATTTCAGAGTGATTTCAATCTTTAGTCATTTCATTGAACCACTATATATATTTCCACTGTTTACCACAATGGAAAAGGTAATTGAAAATGAGTTGTTTCAATGATAACAGTGATGAAGAATTTATTTACGACAAATAATTTAAAAGTGGTTGTCTTGTTAGATCAAGCTATGATTCTGAAGACAGTGACATTATTCTTCCAGAAAAGAAAAAAATAAAAGCTACCGTATTTTCCGGCGTATAAGATGACCCCCTAATTTTGCAGTTAAACATAGGTTTAGGCCTATATTCGCTGTATCAGACAGAATGTTCCTGTGCTGCATGTGTTCCTGTGCTCATGTACCACAGTGAGCCAATCACAACAAGCAAAAGGTTCAAAGGTTATACTGTAATAGACTTCCTCTCTGACTCTGGCCAATCTGAGCAGGCTTTTTACAGTGTACATTCGGGTCCAGAACATTGTCTAATTTGCATGCATAAAAAGCCTGCTTGGAAGGTGCATGGGGAGGAGAGCGGGCAGACATCTGGCTTCCGGTTTCCTCTTTGAGTCTGGAGACCAGCTCTTGCCAGGTATAGGGTTTGGGGAGGCCCCATACCAGAGCCTTTCTCCCTAGCCTGGGGAGTGCTGAGAGGCTTGGCAGGCCCCCAGCCGTCCTTGTCTTTTTCCCCTGACTCCAGGCCTTCCCTGGGTGCCAGCTCAGATGGCCAGAAGTGGGTTCAGGTGGACTCTTAGTGGCCCTCAGGCTCCCCCCCTCCCTCCGTACTCCAGGGGGGAGGTGCATAGGGAGGAGGGCAGGCAGACATCTGCCCTCCGGTTTCCTCCTTGATTCTGGAGACCAGCTCTTGCCAGGTATACGGTTTTTCTCCCCTGGACTTCAGTCCTTCCCTGGGCACCTGTCTAGGTGGACTCTATAGGGGTCAACAGGCTTTCTCCCTATCTCTCCCTACACTAATGGGAATGCGCTCTGTGAGGACGGGCCATTCTAGCACTGGTTTATGTTGGGACAGTCAGTGGAAATTTTTCTCCTTGTTTTCATATTGATAGTATTGTATGCATATATTCTATATATCCATAATATCCATCTTGTATTGTGGCCTTGATACTGCCCTACAAAGCTCATTTCTAATATTTTACTGCTTTAGTCCCAACCCTTACCTCCCCCTATCTTCCCATGTTGGTGCAGCTAATGACATGAAGCTCACCACATAGAGTGATAAGTGCAGTTAGAGAAATAACTACACTGAAAACTATCATAACAATGTGAATGAATGAGGAAAAAAGAAAGCCTGTCTCGAGTACAGGTGTGGGTAGGGTGGGGAGTGGGTAGATCTGGGAAATTGGTGGTGGGAATCCTGCACTGGTGAAGGGGGGTGTTCTTTACATGACTAATCATACAACTACAATTATATTTGTAATCACGGTGTTTAAATAAAGATAATTAAAAAAAAAAGCCTGCTTGGATTGGCTGAGTTAGAGAGGTGGCCCGAGCAGCCTTGCAGTGATTGGTGCAGGATCAAGTTGGAAAATTTGTTTTGTAGCAATATTCAGACAATTTTCGTTTAGCGGAATATTGAAACATTTTTCAGGATATACTTGGCGTATAAGATGACCCCAATTTTCGGTTGACTTTTTTTTGTTTCAAAAGTCGTCTTATACGCCGGAAAATACGGTACTTTATGGAGTTAAAAAAATTAATTTTCCTTTTTTGTCACTGTTGTTGTTAGTGGTGTGTATTTTTTTTTTGTTTGTTTGTTTGGGGGCTATACTAGGTCATACTAGTATTCAGGGATTTCTCCTAACTCTGCAGGAATCACTCCAGGCAGTGCTCAGGAAACCATAGAGAATGCCAAAGATCAAGCCCAGGTGAACCAGGTGCAAGGCAAGTACTATCTCTCTGGCTCCCAAATTAGCATGATTAGATTAAGGCACTTGCCTTGTACATAAAGCCAACCCATGTTCAATCCCTGGCACCACCAGAACTGACTCCTGAGCACAGATCTAGAAGCAGATTACCTCCAGATTTGACCCCGAATCTCACACATACAAAATAAGTAGCAAGGTAATGAATATAATTTAATATAGACTGTATATAGAATGTAAGTAAAACAATCCTAAGTCACTCTATACATAGTCATAAAGCCAAAAAGATAGTATAAAGGGTAAGGTGCTTGCCCATTCCAGTTTGATCCCCAATACTGCTACGAACTGTATGTGGTCCCGTCCCCGTCCGTTCCCGCCCCCCCCCCCCGGCTCCACCCAGCACTGCCAGGAGTAATCCTAAACAGAAAGCCAGGAGTAGCTTCAGTGCTCTGAGTATGGCTTAAAAAAAAAAAAAAAAGTCAGTCATGTAGTTAGTGAGAAGTTTTTAACACCCTACTATTCATGGTTGCTCACAATCTTCTGAAAGCTTTTAGATGGAAAGCTTCACTTCACAAACCAATTGCCTGAAGAAATGAAAACTATCTTGTCCAATTTAAAATAGGATAGGCTGGAGAAACAGTTCAGGGAACAAAGTGCCTGCTTTGCAGACATGAAGTCAATCTCTACCCCTTCAATCCCTAGCATCACATATGCTTCGGTAGGTACCACCAGAAGTGGCCCCTGAACAGAATCAGGAATACTTTCCTCTCCCCCATACCTGTCCAAAAATAAATAAATAAATAAAAAATACTAGAAGACAGGCAGCCAGAGCAATACAGCGGGTTTAGCGGGTTGGTAGGTGTTTGCCTTACAGGCAGTTGACCCAGCCAGGTTCAATCCCTGGTATCCCATATGCTCCCAGAGCCAGTCAGGAGTGATTCCAGAGTGCAGAGCTAGGAGTAATCAACCACCCCTCCCCAGGAAAACCCCTTATAGTGTAAATAGCTAAGCATGGGAGCAATCACCTAAAAATAAACACAACAAAACCCCCAGCTATCTTAAAGTAATGCAAGTATTACTAATTATAGAGGTTTCATTTTGAAAGAATTCCCAGAACAGCTGGTAATCAAAGTTAGATTTAAATTCTATGCTTTCTTTAAAAAATTTGGTCTAATCTACTGCAATAAGTTTTATTGCAGATATTGTCATCTTTCAGTTGTAAAATACTCTAAACAAAATATATTTCAGGTATTTAATTAAAAAAACATAGCAATTTGAAAGTGCTTATAAATTACTAAAATATAGATAATAGATTATTTTAGTCATGTTATCACAATGGCATCAGGAAATATTTCTAAAGGGATGACAACAAATTTCATTTGCTGAAATATAAATTATTAGTATAAAATTATTAACATGTAAGTGTGCTACCTGATTAATCTAAGACTTTAGAGAGAGATGATAATTATCATTATCTCTCTTTATACATAAAGAAAAGGGGCCGGAGCGGAAGTGCATGCCGTAAGGCATGTGCCTTACACGCGCTAGCGTAGGACAGACTGCAGTTCGCTCCCCGTGTCCCATATGGTCCCCCAAGGCAGGAGCGCTTTCTGAGTGCATAGCCAGGAGTAATCCCTGAGCATTACCAGGTGTGGGAAAGGAAGGGAGGGAGGGAGGAAGGAAGGAAGGAAGGAAGGAAGGAAGGAAGGAAGGAAGGAAGGAAGGAAGGAAGGAAGGAAGGAAGGAAGGAAGGAAGGAGGAGGAAGGAAAAGGGAGGGAGGGAGCCAGAGAGATAGCATGGAGGTAGGACATTTGCCTTGCATGCAGAAGAATGATGGTTCAAATCCCGGCATCCCATATGGTCCCCCGAGCCTGCCAGGAGCAAGATTTCTGAGTGTAGAGCCAGGAGGAACCCCTGAGTGCTGTTGGGTGTGACCCAAAAACCAAAACCAAAAACAAACAAACAAAAAAATCATAAAAAATACTGATCTCTGTCCTAGGTTCCTGGCACAGAGCTCCTAAAACCTGTTATTTCCTGGGACTGGAGAGAAACCTCAAAAAGCTAAAATACATACTTAGCAAGTACTGTCCCAGGTGCTCCTGGAATAGTCACAGACCACTATTAGGTGTGACACCCCCCCAAAAAAAAAAACCCAACCAACAAAAGAGTGTTAGGAACATATTTGTTATAATAAAGCCATGTGGATGTCTCCTGGGTAGGAGGTGGTTACTAGAAAGAAATTTGAAACTTGGACTTCTCAACCCCTCTCCCACTACACTAGAAAGGGGAGAACCTGGAAATGGAATCAATAATTCATGATGTTTATTGGATGATGTCTCCACAAAAATTCTAAAGTGACAGGGTTCAGAGCGCTTCTAGGATGATAAATACATCCACATTGAGGAGGAGATGCTCTGGCACCTGGGCCTCCCACACTCACTTTATTTATATTTAGCTGTTTATCTCTATCCTCTAGAGCCATTAATATACTGGTAAACAGAGCCACAAAGAAAGTATAGATGTTAAGGCACTCCCCTTGCATGCAATTACACCAATTTGATCCCCAGAACCATATGACCCCTCCCAGTCCTACTAGGATTGACTCCTGAGCACAGTCAGGAGTAATCTTTGAATGAACAATGGTGGGTGTTGCCACAAAACAAATAAAAATAATAGGGTCAGAGAGATAGTATAGCAGAGAAGGTGCTTGCCTTGCACACAGCAACCTGGGTTTGATTTGCAGCACCTCACCTGATCCTTAGCACCACCAGGAGTAATCCCTGAGCACAGTCAGATACAGTCCAACACTCAAAAGGAAAAAAAAAAGAGAGAGAGAAAAAGAAAAAGGCTATATGGGCAGCATATCAACATGCTATAACTAAAAAAAGGAGTCCTGCTTGCTCTTCAAGCCTGTGCTCCCCTTAAACATAGATCTCAGTTTCTTGTTTCCTTCACTTTGTTTATTTCCACATTGGAGAAGCCTCTCTTGAACATACATTTCTTCCTTTCTCCCCTCATATCTTTCTAAATAAATTTCAGTAAAACTTTAGTAAGCTATTACACAACAGCTAGTAAGTACTTCCAGCTATATGTCTTGTCCATCAACTGTTTGACAAAAATCGAATTAAGCCACAAGTATCCTAAGTGAATTCAGCCTTTTGATTTACCATATGAAAATAGTGGTCTGGGCAAAAAGCTCTGAAGCTATCTAGGAATGGGGCCAGGCAGAGTTCCCCTTTCTGTCTGCAGCCACACCTGACACCATCCAGCACCAACAGCCCAGCTTCACAGCTCAACCTCATCAAGCCACCAAGCCACCAAATCTTTCTAGTTCCAGAGCTCCTGGAGCATATTCCATCTTCTGACATCTCCAAATTTCCTAGTACCGTCAGCCCAGTAGGATCACAACAAATCTGATGGCGAAGTTGTGTAGAAGACCACCAAACTCAATGAGTGAAACAGAAGGTTTGATTAACACCACTATCCAGCCCAGAAAATAAATACTTAATAACTTTAGTAACACCACCTGAAATAGAACGATTATCAGAACTTGACTTTTACCGATCTATATATTTTTTTAATGATTCTATTTGCTTTGTTTTGTAAGAAGCCATCTGAAGTGAATTAATCTGTGTCTGCTAAGAGGGCGGGCTTGCAAGGGGGGTGTTGGGAAACTGAGAACACTGGTAAAGGAAAAGTTACATCGGTGGTGGGATTGGTGTTGAAACACTGACTTTCTGAAACAACTGTCTTATGAAGTCGGAAAATCTTGGTATCACACTAAAAAAAATTTTTGTGGCGGGCGGGGGCAAAATGGCTTGCAAAGCCTGACACAAGTAAGTCAAGGATGATCCAGACCACATCGGACGCCTAGATCTAGTTTTCATTCTCGGTATCAAGTTTGCAGTTTCACCACTCTTGTCCCTTGTAACGTCCCCCTGAATCCTGCCAGAGTCATCCCTGAGGGCAGAGCCAGTAGAAAGCCCCAACACGAATGGAGGGAGGGAGGAGGGAGAGAGGGAAGGAAGGGAAGGAAGGAGGGAGGAAAGAAGGAAGGGAGGGAGGAGGGAGGGAGAGAAGGGAGGGAGGGAAGGGAAGGAGGAAGGAGAAAAGCAAAGCAAAACACAACCTGCATGATTAGAAAAGCCAGGAAAGGGAAGAAGGCGCTGGATGTTGCGGGGATGGGGAAGTGGGGTACACTCGAATCCAACGGCATCTCCTGAGCACGCTTCCACGTCAGAAACTGTCAAGGATGCTAAAGTGCCTCAGTGGCCCGGGAGGAGGGAGGTTCCCAGAACGGGGTTCCCAGGAGGCCGCGGGCAACCGAGGCCGGCGAGAAGCGCTCTAGGCCACGTCGTCGGGCTAGGGGCCTCGAAGCTCTTTCCTGGGCTAGCTCAAGAGCGACTCAGACGAGAGAGCGGAAAGCGGGGACGAAGGGCGGGAGGGCGGGAGGGCGGGAGTTTTCGGCAGGCGCCGCCGTTCGGACCCGGCCGCCTTCCCCTCCGTCCGCGCCTTTCTCACCTCGGGCTCTCCACCGGTCCGAAGAGAAGGCCGCCGGGCAAAAGCGTTTTCCCCGAGCAGTTGGCCGCTCCGAGCGTCCGGTCGCGAGCCGCGGAGCGAGCGAGGCAGCCGGGCCGCATCCCCATGACAACGCCGCCAAGCGCCGTTTCGAACGCCCGCGCTCTCGCCCGCGCGCCCGGGCCGCGCGGCGCGGCCCACCAATAGTCACCCGGCGCTCTCCGAAGCCAGCCAATCAGCGACTCGAGGGCGGCATCCGGTTCCGCCTTTTCAGCCAATCATGCTGCGCGAGGGAAGATCTCGCGACGCTCTGGAAAAGGGACCGCCCCTTGGAGGCGAGGAGCGAGGCCTGTGGGCTTTTACTATTGGTCGGCCGAAGTTCAGCGCGGCGCTCCGGATTGGTCGATTTACTTCCGCATCCTCGCAGGCCCGCCTTCCTCGCCTCCCTCGGCTCGCGGTGAGTAGTCTTCTACTTGCTTCTTCTGGGCTGGTCCCCCCTCTCGGTGGACGGAGATTGGGAGAGGAGGGAGAGCACATCTTATTTGTTGGGCGTCGCTGGCGGGTCGGAGGGGGCCAGCCCTTCTTCAAATAGTCTTTAGGAATGGATAAGAGAGTCCCCCAGTTATTCTGAAAGCAGAGGGAGTAGGGAGGGTTGAGACTGGCCTAGCTGGAGCGATTTAGTGATGGAGAAGGAATGGAGGCGTCTTGGGACCCCAGAGCCCCGGGTTAAGGCCCACTGGCCGAGTACCGTACTGTTCCCCTCCCTGGGCCTACCAGTTCGCCTTGTCTAGTTTCTTGAAGAGTTTATAGCTTCTACAGGTTTGGTTTGTTGGATGCATAATATGGCAGTGCTAGCAGAACAGAAAAAAAAATGAGACTTATTACCTAGAACTTTTACTCTTATTTTCTTTGATCCTGGTCTGAGCTGTACTTACAGTCTGTCTGTCTGTTGTCTGTCTGTCTGTCTCCCCCCCCCCCAACCGTGCTTTACAAAGTTGTTCATTACACAGTTTTCCTGGCATTCAATATTCCAACACCATTCCCACCTTCCATCATTGTCCCCAGTTTCCACCACCCCAAGTCTGTCCCCTTGGCAAATATAAAATAATTTATCTGTATAAAACCATTTTGTGGGGCCAGAGTGGTGGCGCAAGCAGTAGGGCATTTGCCTTGCATGCACTAACCTAGGATAGACCACGGTTCGATCCCCTGGCGTCCCATATGGTCCTCCAAGCCAGGAGTGATTTCTGAGCACATATCCCTGAGTGTCATTGCAGGTGGCCCCCCAAAAAACAAAAACAAAAAAACCCCCAAAACAAAAATCCCACAACATTTTGTTACAACTAAGTGGTAATGGAATTATCAAAAACAAACAAACAAAACCAAAACCATAGTGAAGGAGAGGCTGGACTGATAGTACAGTGTAAAGGGCGCTGCTGTGCAGGCTGCCAACTAAGTTTGAACCCTGGCATCTCATATAGTCCTCCAAGCCTGACTAGGAGTAATTCCTGAGGGCATAAATAGGAGTAACCCCTGACCAAAGAAAATGAGAAATAAAATGAACACAAACAGCCTAGTGGAAATTGTGTTCATGTGTCTGTCAGTATCACAGAAGTGACATGACATGTTGCAGAAGTGAAAAATATTCCTGACAAGCAACAATTGGAACAAAATAAAGGTAGCTCTTCTTGGAGCCAAAGAGATAGTACAGCAGGTACTGTGCTTGCCTTGCATGCAGCCCACCTGGATTCAGCATCCCATATGATCCGCCTAGCCCTCAAAGAATGATTCCTGAGTATAGAGTCAGAAGTAACACCTGAACATTGCCAAATGTGAGCCCAAAATAAAGCAACAACAACAAATATAGTTCTTCTCAAAAACACACACACACACACACAATCTAGCAATGATAATTGAGCTTTCACAGGCACCCTCATTGCAACTCTCTCCTCTCCTCTCTCTCCTCTCTCTCTTCTCTCTCTTCTCTCTCCTTCTCTTTCTCCTCTCCCTCTCTTCTCTCCTCTTCTCTCTCCTCTCCTCTTTGCTCTCTCTCTCTCTCACTCACTCTCTCTCTCTAACAATGATAATTGAGCTTGCACAGGCACCCTCACCACACCATCTAAAAGTCTGCATTACATTTATACTTGGGCCCTGAGTGTCCTGAGTTTCCCAATCTGGCCTTCACAAATTTATCCCAGAAATGGATAAATTCAACTGTGAAAGAGAAGGTCCCTGAAAGAAAGTTCCAGAAGAGGACCTACCCATTGAGGCCTGTATGGATTAAGACTCAAATGGACTAGCCAATAAGGCCAATAAACTGTGCTTAGAGAAATAACTAATATCTGTTCAAGATAATTTTTTCTTGCCTCATACCTACGTTAAAACAAATTTATCTCCCTTGTTCATCATGACTATATTTAGTATGATGAACAATGAATATGCTCACTAGCAAAATGTTATTATATTTTTAATTTTAGGTATCATAATTTCCAATGACAGGGTTTTGTGCTTGTAATATTTTAATACCACACCCTCCACCAGAATATGACCCACCACACACTAACAAAAAGTTTTGCAAGAAGTATGAAAAACCATTTCTTGACTCCCAATGAAAACAAGAGCAAAAATTTCTGATGACCTTTGAGGATATCTATATAGAATGATTCACATATATTAATACTTCTAGACTCTATGTAGATGTGATTTTTTAACTGTCAAAAGTAGTTATTTTGTCAATTTCCAAAAGAGGCTTAAAGAAGTAATTTTCTCAAAGTAGCATAACTGTTAAATTAGGCCTTTCTCACTGCAAAGTCATCTGTGTTTTTTACAAACATCCCCTGTTACCTCTGACAGAATCTGATAGACTGAAGAGATAGAAGAGTTAATAAGGCATTGTACACACTGACCCAAATTTAATCCCAGCACCACATATAGTTCCCCAATCACTACCAGGTTTGACCCCTCAGCATAGAGCCAGAGCAAGCTCTAATAACTTCTGGGTATGACCCCAACATCCCTTCTTTTCAAAAAAAGCCTGAAATGCTTGTAATACCCGATTTACCAGCAGATTTGGCCACATGAAACAATGTGCTAAAAAAGTACCTGGGGGGGTAGAGTGGTGACACAAGCAGTAGGGCATTTGCCTTGCATGCACTAACCTAAAACGGGCCATGGTTCGATCCCCTGGCGTCCCATATGGTCCCCCAAGCCAGGAGCGATTTCAGCTGCTGCTGAACCTTGTATACTGCTGGCCTTGATTAAATCACCAGCACTGCATTTGTTCTGCCAGACACTACCAGCTATGGCCTCAAATAAACAACAACAAAAGACCCACAAAAGTATTTATGAGGCAACTCTTTGACATAAGATGATTACTTCTTTGCTTCCTTTCCAAAAATATACACATACCTACTCAAAACACACTGGCAAAATGTATGTTTGTTTCTTTTCTTTCCACTTTTTTGCTAGGCTCCCAAACCCTCAAAGACAGATTTTGTAGCAGTCAGCCTCTTACCTACCCTTCAGTCCCACCACATTACCAATTGCCTGCCTCAAACATTCAACAGACATGAGATAAATAAATGAATCCCTTCGTGCTCTTGTTAGAATCCGCATGTTTGCTTTCCAGAATGCCTTACATCTACTTTACAGCAGATGGCACTAGTAGGCCACTTAAGAGGCTTCCCTTTCTCTAGGAATGACTTTTCTCTCAACCTAGTCTGACTTTGACCTCATCCTGGAAGCCAGTATTACTGCCCTTCTAGAGGACATCTCTGGTTTCCTCCCTCTGTGAAACAGCAAAGACAGCAAATGATTCAGTAGCAACTTAGTGTCTTAGTAAAAAGAATGGCAGATGTCCAGAGAAAGGTGCATCTCAGGAGACATTTTTTTGTGTGTCAGGTTTTTGTGGCTTATGGGAGCTTTTCTCCTCCTCTTCTCCCCCCCTCTTCCCCCACTTCCTCTTTCTCCTCCGTTTCCTCCTCCATCTTCTTCTTTTAAAAAGAATTTTATTCAGGGGTTAGAGAGATAACACAGCGTAGGGTATTTGCCTTGCATGCAGCTGATCCAGGACAGACGGTGGTTCGAATCCAGGCATCCCATATGGTTCCCCAAGCCTGCCAGGAGCAATTTCTGAGCGCAGAGCCAGGAGTAACCCCTGAGTGCCTCTGGGTGTGACCCAAAAACCAAGGGAAAAAAAGTAATTTCATTTCTTAGCACCCCACTTATGGTAATTCTCTGAAAGGGAATTGACTGATTAAGAAAAACACGTTGCGATGTGAGGGAAAGCTGTGAGTCAGGGTTGCTTGTGGGCATACAGCTGACCAATTGTTCTTCAGGGTGGAGTGGCTGATTTCTTGAACATCAAGGCCCTAAATGTGGTGCTAGTGTGCTTGTCTAAGGCTAGCATCAAAGGCAGGGGTGGCGAACAAGTTCGACACAAAGAGCCAAAATTTTAAACTGTGAGAGTCAGAGAGCCACACCACAGTGACCTGCCAAAACAGACAAACACACAAAAGCATCTAATTTTAACAATAATCTTTTAAACACATATTGCATTTTACCATTTTGAGTGAGGGTAAAAATCCTGCAGTGATGGTGAGGGTGTGCTGCGTCTTCCACACTTAGAACTAACAGCCAGATGTGACCCAACATGTGACACATGGTCCCTCGCTCCCTGGCCCGTGCAGTTGTTTCCAAGGGATGGGAGACTGGAGGACGCAGCTGGGGGCGGGACTCCGCACTCGGAGATCTCTCCTCAGAGGTCCCTCCTCAGAAGCAGCAGAACAAAATCCAAACTTGGCAAAGAGCCTTAGTATACAAAATAATGACAAGAGGCAAAGAGACGCATTCATTTTGGCCGGGAGCCGCTTGCGGCTCGAGAGCCGTGTGTTCGCCACCCCTGATCAAAGGTTTTGGTATGGTCCCAAAACAACAGCAACAACAACAACAAGATGTGTGCTCGTGTATGGAGCATGGGAATCCCTAGACATGTTTATGAACATATCGTTTTTGTTCCGACTTCCTAGGAGACAGTAAAGAAGTCATTGAATCCTTTCTCAGACCAAGTGAGTGGGAAGGGCTATGACTACATTGACCCCTTTAAAGTCAGCTTTGGATCTCTAGACAGACCTTCCTCTTCACCCTGCTCCTATCAAATTCTGCTCAGTGTAGAAGACGGCAGCCAGGTGTCTTAAAAGCCCTTCCTATAAATATAAATCAAAGATGGAACGTTTTAGAACTGGAAGAAATGTGAGGAATCATTTGTTTAGCGTCTCCTGTTCTTTTACAATAAGCAGAACTATATAATGGGAAAATACGGACTTTTTATTTATGATTTTGGGGCCACACCTAGTTGTGTTCAGGGCTGATTCCTGGCTCTGTACTCAGAGATTACTTTGTCGGGGCTCAGGGGACCATAAAATAGACTTTAGAGTTAGACTTGGATCCAGATCCAAAGCCATTCAACAGCCAGCTTTGCTTTGGGACAAGTATTTTAATCTTTTCTAATCTCAGTTTCTTCATGTACACTGGAGATATTAAGTGTTTATAGTGAAAAGTTGACTAGAGCTGTGTATGTGTTTCTCAACCTTTTCCCCCCAATGGCCCCCTTCCAATCTTGTTTCCTTCCTAAGACCTATGCCCCCCCTCCCCCATTACTGGTTGTTCCTTTAGTCTCATACCATGTCTCCTATTTAAACAGTTTTCACCTGTGACTCCCTTGAACTATCCTGGTGACCATATGGTCCTGATTGAGAAACACTAGTCAAGAGTATTAGAAAAGATATAAGAACCTGGCACAGGCTGGGAGATAGCCCAAAGGGCTGAGCATGTGCTGTGCTTGCAGGAAATCTAAGTTTCATCCCTAACACTACATGATTCCTGAGTGCCACTGGGTATGACCAAGGGGAGGGAAAAAAAAAAAAAAAAAACCCAGAACATTGCAGTGCAGATGCTTGTTTGGTAAAATTATTTAAATCATGTTATGCTAAATGTTTTGTCTTCATCTATGAAGAACAGGTTGGAGAAAAAAAAAATGGTTGCTCTTCTTGTACCCAAATGTATGTCTGTGAGGGCTTTGGAGGGTGAGCTGTGCTTGCAGTAGCACTCTGATTAATCTGATGAAAACACTGAGCACAACACATCAGCATCACCATGTATCTGTGAATTATTTTTTGGCACCTATGTTCTGAACTTCCTAGACTGTGAAGGAATTGTATACGTAGAGAAAGCCAAAAGCATGTTTCTTTGGCTTCTGGAACTTTCTGATGACATTGAAAGAGGATTTTTTTTGGTTCAGATTTTTTTTTTCAACCTTGGAAGGCACTTTGCCACTTTCCTAGTGCGTGAATTGCCTGCTGTCAGCCTGGAGTTCTCACTTCCAACATCCTGGTTACAGGCATATTTGCATATTGGAATGCTGGGTACTTTAACCACCAGGTCCGAATCCACTTGGTGTGGGTCTGTGTGTTGAGAAGACAGGGAGAGGGGAAAGTGAGGAGGAAGAAAGTAAGGAGGGAGAAAAATGAAAGAGGGAGAACTCACTCGGGTTGGCTGAATTCAAACCCCAGGACAGTTTCAGCTTCAAGGTCTCCGGAAAAACAGAAATCCTCCTACAATGGCTCTGTTGACTTTTATGTAAATGACACTTTAGGAAAACACTGGGCTCTTTCCCAAAGCCCCAGAACATACCCTGAGCATTTGTTTCAGTGGGAGGTGGGGAGAGTTCTGTGGAGTCAGTGAACATCTGTTGAGAGCTGCTGTGCTGGGAACCTGGAGACAGCTCACCCCTGCCAGAGGTACTGAGATTTACCATGCTCAGTATGCACGCTTGGGGCGACTGGGGACCATATCCACTTAGCACTATGGAGCCAAGTTCTCAGCATTCCTTTCCTTTATGGTTAGGCTTGACCTCCTGAAATTCTGTGCAAGATTTGTAAATCTGAAGTGACGTAGCAGCTGGTCCAGACTAAAGTCACAATAGCATACCAGGCGTGGTGGCAGTGATTTGACTCACCTTGTTGGTAAAGAGCATCCCTTAGTCCTGCAGCTTCTCGGCACCTGCTGAATCTCCTTCTTCGATGACTGAATCAGGATAAAGGGCCATTTAGGTCTGTTGTCAAGGGCTCCAGCTACTCTTGATTTCTGCTTTCCTCCACTAACCATACAGTTTTCCTTTCTGCTGCCTCACTAAGCTAGAGACCAACCACAAATGCAGAGGTGGCAGTAGCATGACCTTCTCCATCTGCACACATAATTGTACCAGCTCCCATTCCTAAATCTTTCAGATGCTGTCTCTTGTCATGTTCTTTTCTGCTTAATAAAGTAGATCTGGATCATTTTTTCCAAAGAATGTAGAGATCCTGAGGTGGAATACGTAGACGCCAGAAGGATTTGGGACTCGAGCTATAATACAGTGGGTAGGGCATTTGCCAAGCACATGGCCAACCTTTTTTTCATTCTTGGCATCTCATATGGTCCCCCAGCAGGACCAAGAGTAATTCCTGAGTGAGGAGCCAGGAGAAACCACGAAGCATCACCAGGTGGTGCCCCCAAACAAAAACAAATAAACAAAAGAAGCCAGAAGGTTTTACAGATGAGGTGACATTGGAACTGCTTCTGAAAGTATGAATAGGAATTTAGGGGTGGAAGGTATAATAAAATTTAGAAAACATCTGTGTTAGGCCAAGCAGTTGCCAAGTGCAGGTGGGAATTTTGCCTTTGCCAGAAGGTTTTGGGGTTGGAGTGATAGAACAGTGGGGAGAGCCTTTGCTTTACATGTGGTGGACCCATTTTAATTCCCATCATCCCATATGGTCCACAAGCACCACCAGGAGTGATTCTTGAGTAAAGAGTCAGGAATAACCCTGAACATTGCTGGGTGTGGCACCAAAACAAACAAAGAAAGTGATTCTGTTGGAAGGGGCAGGAACACATAAGGCTGAAACTTATGCCTGCAGGGCTAGTCCTTAGTTGGAAGTGGAATCTGGTACCCAACCTGTCTGGTTTTCAACCTATGCCCTGTATTACCAGGTATTATTTGCCCCAGTGATCCTCAATAGTATTGCTACACTGGGCCTGAGTACTGAACCATCAGGTCCACATAGCCTGGCCAAGTAGCTCTGGAAGTGGCCCCTCTCAGCACTACTTGGGGGACCCAAAAGAAAGGAATAAAATTCAGGGGAAGAGGAGCCAGAGCGATGGCGCAGTGGTAAGGTGTTTGCCTTGCAAGCAGCTGACCCAGGACGGACCCTGGTTCGATCCCCCGGCATCCCAAATATTCCCCCAAGCCAGGAGAGATTTCTGAGTGCATAGCCAGGAGTAACTCCTGAGCATCACTGGGTGTGGGCCCCCCCCCCCAAAAAAAATCAGAGGAAAGAAGGATCAGTGGATATGGCAGCATTCCATGTGATCCCGGAGCCCCACCAGGCATAATCCCTGAGCACAGAACCAGAAGAAAGCTCCAAGTACCACTGGGTGTGGCTGAAAACCCCAACCCCTCCAAAAGGGGAAAGTGAACATCTGAATCTAGATATTGATCTGACCTCTTCTGGTGCCACTGAGATGAATCACTGGCTGGTTTGCTTCTAAAACGTGGTAGGTAACCCCTGCCCCCCAATGCCTACTGAGGTTACCACATTTAAGGTGTTTTTGTTAGAGGGTTCTTTGTTAACCTCCCCTCATGCTTCCCCATGCTGTGTGATGAGGGTTGTGAGGGACTGCTCTGGGTCTTCTATCAAGGCAGAGTACTGTGCCCTCCTGTCCAGGATCTATAAGCTTATTGACAAGCTCCTGCCTTCCTCCCCTGCTTCTCCATCCCTCTAATCTTCAATGTTTGCTGTGGTGTGTGGAACCGGATCCCTCTTTATGCTGGCGCCAGGTTCTTATCCTTTGAAATCTGTGTTCACCTATTCTGTGGTGGCAGAATGCTTCCTGAAGGGCTTTCAGTTGTGGGAAAGTTCTCAGCAGAATTGGAAGAGCAGGGAAGCAGAACAAAATGTTTAATAAATGCTACTGCCTTATAGACAAATTTTAAAATTCAAACAGGATTTCAAGTTTTATTATGTATGATCGTATTTTGAGACACACTATCAGAACCCTACTTTCTTTCACCTAGCTGTCTGAAAAACTGTTAAGAACCGTTTAAGGGCCAGAACGATAGCACAGTGGGTAGTGCATTTGCCTTTCACATGGCTGGCCCGGGTTCAATCTCTGCATCCCATATGGTCCCCTGAGCCTGCCAGGAGTGATTTCTGAGCACAGAGCCAGGAGTAAAACCTTGAGCAATGCTGGGTATGGCCCAAAAAGTTGCACATTTAGTACACCTATTTTTATTTGTTTACTGTTGGGTTATATCTGGAGGTGCTTAGGGCTTACTCATGGCCCTGCACTTGGGGATCACTCCTGGCTCAGAGGATCATATAGGATGCCCTGGATCCCATGTTGGCCAGCCAGGTGTAAGGCAAGCTCCCCTGACCACTGTATTATATCTCTCTAGCTCCACCAGCAGGGGTTGTTTTTGAACTACACCTGACAAGGCTTATGATTTATTCCTGACTAGCTTTGTGCTCAAAGATCACTCCAAACAGTGTTTGGGGGACCACATGCGGTGTTGGGATCGAACCTAGACCAGTTGTGTGTAAGGCAAGTGCCCTACCCACTATGCTATCTCTTCATCCCCCAAGCAAGTGCCTTAACTTCTATACTGCCTCTCCAGCACACTCCCACCTTTTTTTATTGATATTTTTGTTGACTATTTTGGATAATACCAGGGCCATATCTGGTAGTTCTAGATTCAGGTTTAAGGGTGGAGGGGGCGGGGGGACAAGTGCTATTCCAGGGTTGTGCTCTACCATTTGAGCTGTATACAACCCTGACCCCCATGCAATATTTAACTAATTTAATCATTTTAATTATACCTGCCTCCCTTACTACAACATAAATTGCATTAAAGCAAAGGCATATCACAATAGTAGAGCTCAGTAAATTCTTGATGAGGGGCTGAAACCATAGTAGATAGGTTGCTTGCCTTGCAGGCAGCCACTCCAGCCAGATTTGATCCCAGGTATCTCATATGGTCCTCTCAGCACCTCTGGAGCAATTATTAAGTGCAGAGCTGGGAGTCAGCACTGAACATTGGCAGGTGACCCAAAAAGGAAAAAAAAACTAAAAGAGAGGCAGCCAAAGATATCTTTAAGACACAGAGAACCAGAGCATGCATGGTGGCCATACGGCTTAGAGGTGAGTTAATTCTGTAGTCATTGTGTGACCCATCATTTGATAGGATGGGGGGACTTGGGGAGCGAGTGGCCTGTGGTAATGACATTCCAATCAAAGCACGTTAGACTGCTGATGCTGGTGATGTGAACATAAATCTGACACACACACACACACACACATACACACACACATGAGACTGCTGTTGATGTGAACATAAATCTCTCTCTCCTCTCTCTCTCCTCTCTCCTCTCCTCTCTCTTCTCTCTCTCCTCTCTCCCCCTCTCTCCTCTCTCTCTCCTCTCTCTTCTCTCTCTCCTCTCTCTTTCTTTTCTCTCCCTCTCTCTGCTCTCTCTCTCCCTCTCTCTGCTCTCTCTCTCCCTTTCCTCTCTCTCTCTCCTCTCTCTCCTCTCTCCCTCTCTCTCCTCTCTCTCTCCCCCCCTCTCTCCCTCTCTCTCCTCTCTCCCTCTCTTTCTCCTCTCTCTCTCCTCTCTCTCCCTCTCTCTCTCTCTCCCTCCCTCTCTCCCCCTCCCTCCTCTCTCCCCGGCCCTTTGCTTATTGGGATTCACACACACCACACACATCCCAAGACTGCAGACTGTTGTGATGTGAACATAAATCTCACACACACATGCTCCAGCCTTTTGCTTATTGAGATTCACACACACACACACACACACACACACACACACAAGACTGCAGAGGCTGTTGTGCTTATTTTGCCTGCAGATGACCTGAGTTCAGTCTTGGGCACCACATAGTCTTCTGAGTCCTGGTGGTTGTGCCCACCACCAAATTCTTGATGGGGCTGGAGAGGGTAAATTTACAGTGGGTAAATCCATCCTATTGGGCCCCTTGCCTTGCTCGCACCTGACCAGATTTGAACCACAGCATTCCATATGTTCCTCTGAGCACCTCCAAAAGTAGTAATTCCTGAATGCAAAGCCAAGAGTAACCCCTGAATATCACTGGGTATGTCACCCCGCAAAATTTCTTTTTTTTTTTGTGTGTGGTTTTTGGGTCACACCGGGCAGTGCTCAGAGGTTATTCCTGGCTCCAGGCTCAGAAATTGCTCCTGGCAGGCACGGGGGACCATATGGGGCGCCGGGATTCAAACCGATGACCTCCTGCATGAAAGGCAAACGCCTTACCTCCATGCTATCTCTCTGGCCCCCCCCGCAAAATTTCTTGAACTTTTTTTTTTTTTTTTTTTTTGGTTTTTGGGCCACACCCGGTAACGCTCAGGGGTTACTCCTGGCTATGTGCTCAGAAGTTGCTCACCATATGGGGCACCGGGGGATCGAACCGCGGTCCGTCCAAGGCTAGCGCAGGCAAGGCAGGCACCTTACCTTTAGCGCCACCGCCCGGCCCCCTGAACTTTTTTTTTTTTTTGGTTTCTGGGTCACACTGCCAGCGCTCAGGGGTTATTCCTGGCTCTACACTCAGAAATCACTCCTGGAAGGTTCAGGAGGACCATATGGGAGGCCGGGATTCGAACCACCATCCTTCTGCATGCAAGGCATGCAGGGCCTTACCTCTATGCTATCTCTTCAGCCCAATTTCTTGAATTTTTTAATTCTCTTGGTGTTCCCAGGTATCAACCTTGATGATCTACATGCAGAGCTTAACCTATGCCACTGAATGCTATCCCTTGGCCTTCCCTATTTTTTATTACCTTGTTTACATATTCTCCTACAGATGACATTTCTTTTTTAACGTCTGTAGCTATTCCTGTTTTTATCGCCTTCTTACCTTTTATTGTTGACATTTTCCCCCCTGTGGGGAAAAAGATGAAATGAAACGGAAAAGACTCAAATGTTGTGGTCTTTATTGTATTGCTGATTTTAAAGTTAATAAATGTTCTCTGTGAATTTCCAAATACAGAAATAAATGGAGTAGAAAATGAAAGTATCTCCATAATCCTGTCTCCAAAAAACACTATTAATGGTGTGTGTCCTTCCAGACATTTTTCCAAGCATACTGAAATCTATTGAGTGCTTATTATGTGCCAACAACTGTTTGAAAGCACTCTGCAAAGTATAAGTCATGTAATCCTCACAGCGACCCTTTGAGGTAGAACTGTTATTATTCTTTCTTAAAGAGAACATGTAGGCAGGGGAGCTAGTCACACAGCGAACACATTGGCAGAGCCAGAACTTGAATCTGGAGCTTAGCTCCAGATTCAGGCTTGTAACCACTGCTGGTTTGTCTCTCATGGATAAGAAAAGGCTCTTTCCATACTGTGTGCCCTTTTGAGCCATGGTTTTCTCTTTTTTTTCTTTTTCTTTTTTTTCTTTTTGGTTTTTGGGTCACACCCAGTAGCGCTCAGGGGTTACTCCTGGCTGTACACTCAGAAATCGCTCCTGGCATGCTCGAGGGACCATATGAGATGCTGGGATTTGAACCACTGTCCTGCATGCAAGGCAAACGCTTCTACCTCCATGCTATCTCTAGCCCCTGAGCCATGATTTTCTTTCTTTCTTTCTTTCTTTCTTTCTTTCTTTCTTTCTTTCTTTCTTTCTTTCTTTCTTTCTTTCTTTCTTTCTTTCTTTCTTTCTTTCTTTCTTTCTTTCTTTCTTTCTTTCTGTCTCTCTGTCTCTCTCTCTTTCTTTCTTTCTTTTTGGTTTTTCGGGCCACACCCGTTTGATGCTCAGGGGTTACTCTTGGCTAAGCACTCAGAAATTGCCCCTGGCTGGGGGGACCATATGGGATGCTGGGGGATTGAACCGAGGTCCTTTCCTTGGCTAGTTCTTGCAAGGCAAACACCTTACCTCTAGCACCACCTCACCGGCCCCCTTTCTTTCTTTTTTTAAAATTATTTTTATTTAAACACCGTGATTACAAATATGATTATAGTTGTATGATTACAGTCATGTAAAGAACACCCCTCTTCACCAGTGCAACATTCCCACCACCAATTTCCCAGATCTCCCTCCTCCCCACCCCACCCACACCTGTACTCAAGACAGGCTTTCTACTTCCCTCATTCATTCACGTTGTTTTGATAGTTTTCAGTGTAGTTATTTCTCTAACTGCACTCATCACTCTATGTGGTGAGGTTCATGTCATGAGCTGCACCTACATAGGTAAATGGGGGGAAATAATGGTTGGGACTAAGGCAGTACTTTCTTTCTTTCCTTTCTTTCCTTCCTTTCTTTCCTTCCTTCCTTTCCTTCCTTCTTCCCTCCCTTCCTTCCTTCCCTCCCTCCCTCCCCCCCCCATGATTTTCAACTCATGTCAGTGTATAGAAGACTAAACCATGGATAAAGAAAAGCTAGAAACAGTCCACACCCAAATAATTTCTTTTTACTTTTTTAAATTATAACACTGATTTACCAAATTGTTTATAATACAGTTGTTTCAGGTATTAACTGTTCGAATACCAATCCAACCACCAGTGTGATCTTCCCTTCCCCAATTTCTGCACACCACCTAACTTCCCCCTTTGCAGGCACAAGCATATTTACTTCATATTATTTGTTACAAAACAGAGGCAAATGTAATTATCAAAACTTAGATCAATGCAGGTCAATTTGAATGATTATTACATTCCTCCATGGTGTTACTAAAGTCTGTGTCTAGGAATTGACTAGGCTGTAGTTGGTACTAGTTGAGCCTTCTGTGTTACTGTTGAGGCTCACTGAGCTTGGTAGATTGCTATGCAACTTTCCTGTCAGATTTTCTGTGATGCTACTGGGCTAACACTACTATAAGATATGGAGGTGTCATGTCATGTGGTCCCTTGCACCAAATTGTTTTATTCTCTACCAGCTCCCCTTCTCTAGGCCTCCCTTAGAGCCATCAGACCCCACCACTATGGGGCTGTCTTGACTCCTGAGGTTCAGGCTAGAGGGACATGGTGTTGGGGTCTGATGGCCAGACTATACCAACTCTCCTGAATGCATGCGGTTTGTTTCTGGGCACCTACAGTCTCTCACCAAAATCACCCCAGCTCTGTGTTTCAGCAAGAAGACTTAGAGGAAATGGGCTATAGCCACACTGGAGGGTGGACCCCATGTTTCCTGCACTGACACAAGCCTTTCTCTGATTCCTGGTCTGCCCACCCCACCCCCACTCCCACTGCTTCTTAGCCTGCTGATGAGGTCAGTGTTATTTTCTGCTCTAAGAAGAGCATAGTATTTCCTGATGCGCCCACTTTGTGTTAACTTCCCTTTTTTTTTGGGGGGGGGGGGGGCGCACCCTGCAGGTTCAAGGTTACTCCTGGCTCTGCACTCAGAAATCCAGAAATAGCTCCTGGTTCATGGGACTGTATGGGATGCCAGGGATTGAACCGAGTTGTCCTTGTGCAAGGCAATGTGCTATCACTCTGACCCAACTTCCCATCTTCTTTGTTAGGACCTCACACAGATCATGGCTTTAAGAGCATGTGGCTTGATCATCTTCCGAAGATGCCAAGTCCCCAAGGTGGACAACAGTGCCATTGAGTTCCTCCTGCTTCAGGCGTCCAATGGCATCAACCACTGGACTCCTCCCAAAGGTGCAAGACCCAAGGGGCTGGTTTCTGGGGAAATGGCAAGTGATGCTGGAAACCCTCCTATGCTGTGCCCCCCTAGTCTATGTACAGGGGGTGGGATAGGCAGGGGCCCTGCATCTTTTCTGCATGCAAAGCGTCTAGGCCAGAACAGGGCAAGAAATAGAATTCTGACTGAATACAGGGCAGAAGCAACACCTATTTTTTTTTTATTTTTTTATTTTTTGGTTTTTGGGTCACACCCGATTTGCTCAGGGGTTACTTCTGGCTCCACGCTCAGAAATCACTCCTGGCAGGCTTGGGAGACCATATGGGATGCCAGGATTCGAACCAATGACCTTCTGCATGAAAGGCAAACGCTTTACCTCTATGCTATCTCTCCGGCCCCACCTATTTTTATGTAGGGGGTATGGGGGTAATTTTTTTGTGATATCATTCACCATAACATTAGTCACTGGCTGGGTAAGAGAAAGAACCTGGCCTTGGGCAGAGTCGTGGCTAGGCTCCAGGGATCCAGTGCAAAGGAACCCTTGACAGAAGGGACAGGGGCAGGGCAGGAGAGGGGTAAAGTCAACCCAGTATGGAAAACAAGGCAATGGGAACATGAAGTAACTTTTGCACATTTGCTTTTCAGTAGGGAGAAACAAGGTGGGAAAAAAGTAAGTGTCCCCAATACTATGAATAGGAATATTCACGCTTGTCACCTGAGTCATGCTGCATGGGGTCTACTCACTGCGAGGTGTCAGAGGCTGCTTCTCCTCTGTCCCTGCTCAGGCCTGGGGCAAAAGGAGCCCTGCTCACATGGAGGAGCAGCACACTGTTGGAGAAGGGCTGCCTTGAGACCCTTGCATGCTTCTGAGAGGGGTGGGGGCATCCTGGGTTAGTGTTTTTCCCTGATAGATCGGGCAGTGCAAGGTGCAACTCAGAAAAACTCCCCAAAGCCAGGAATTAGTAGGCTCAAACCTCCTGGTTGCTTTTCGTGGAAGCCTCTGTTTGAAGGCACTGCTCCGAAGGCCACGAGGAGGAGAAAGGCAAGAGTCTAGACCTGTATCCAAACCAGAAGGGGACAGTTAAGAGTGCCTGTTTCCGGTGGCGCTAAAGGTAAGGTGCCTGCCTTGCCTGCGCTAGCCTTGGACGGACCTCGGTTCGATCCCCCGGTGTCCCATATGGTCCCCCAAGCCAGGAGCAACTTCTGAGCACATAGCCAGGAGTAACCCCTGAGCGTTACCGGGTGTGGCCCAAAAACAAACAAAAAAAAAAAACAGGCACTCTTTTTTTTTTTTTTTTTTGGTTTTTGGGCCACACCCGGTAACGCTCAGGGGTTACTCCTGGCTATGTGCTCAGAAGTTGCTCCTGGCTTGGGGGACCATATGGGACACCGGGGGATCGAACCGCGGTCCGTCCAAGGCCAGCGCAGGCAAGGCAGGCACCTTACCTTTAGCGCCACCGCCCGGCCCCAGAGTGCCTGTTTCTTAAGAAGCCTCTGAACTATATCTAAAGTCCTGGAAACTTGCTGAAGACTTGTGCGGACACTCGCCGGATCCCTCTCACTCTGGCCTGGCCCCTCTGGCTGGCGGAGAATGTGCTGGGACAGCCGCAGAGGGCTGCTCCCGGTCTGCAGAGCTTCAACTTTTTCTCCAACAGGTTTTTGGCAGCTGTCTGCACAGGCTCTGGTCTTGCCAACAAATTTTCTTAGAACTGGCTCTCAGCTGGTCCTTAGTCTTAAGTTCCCATCAGGCCTTCCCTATGAAAGTGGAATCTGGCCTTGCTCAGTCAGAGAGATGAAAACAATTTAGAGAAGCCATGATAGCTACTTGGAAACAGCTGCTGGCGCCTGAGTGCAGGGTTTGGTGCCGTCTGTGGGCCCTGAGACTTCAGGAAATCCTCACTGTGGGCTGTTGGCAGAGCATACTGCCTCAGCTAGCGCCCACCTGCCAGGAAGAAGAGAAGGAAGAGCCTGCCCCTCAGGGAGAAAATTACTTGCAAGGCTTCAAGGGCAAAGCCGTCTCTGAGAACATGAGGTGCGAGAGTTCCAAATAACAAGAAAACAGGTGCGAGGAGGCCATCTCGCTTTCTGTCTGAGAGTAGCCAGTCTTAGAACCTCGCTGTTTAAACTAGGGGTTGGGGCCCTGAGAGGTTTTTAAGCCGATAGGGCTTTAGCCTTGCATGCAACCACCTCGGGTTCGAGTCTCAGATGCTGAGGATCAAACTGCCAGGAGTAACCCCTCAGCATTGCTGGGTGTAGCCCAAAATACAAAAACAGCAAAAAATTAAACTGTGGGTTGCAACACATATGGGGATACAGAACTGAATGTAGGGGTCATTGGGAAAGACTTATGCTTTATTATTAACAAATGTTTGATTTGTGTACCTGTTTTACATATACCCACATACAATGAAAGATTTTCAGGTGAGAAGGGATGGGCAAGTGGAAACATTTAAGAACCCTGTTCTAAATCAGACTTGTCAGGGCTGGCACGGTGGCGCTAGAGGTAAGGTGTCTGCCTTGCCAGCGCTAGCGTAGGACAGACCGCAGTTTGATCCCCCGGCATCCCAAATGGTCTTCCAAGTCAGGAGTGACTTCTGAGCGCATAGCCAGGAGTAACCCCTGAGCGTTACTGGGTGTGGCCCCCAAAAAAACAAAAAACAACAAACTTGAGACTAAATCAGACTTGTCACGCACATTCCATTTCACTCTGCAGAGAAGATGGGATTGGAGGGGTGGCCCTGAACACTGCAGAGCTAGAGCTACCCATGCCAGGACCCCAACCCCCAAGGCTACTTCCGCCTTACTTCCTCAAATTCATATTCCAGTGTTCTGACCTGGGAAATCCACTGAGTGAAAGAATCTCCTCTTTTTTCCAATTAGGCCATGTGGAACCAGGAGAAAATGACTTGGAAACAGCTCTGCGGGAGACCAAGGAAGAAGCAGGCATAGAAGCAGGCCAGCTGACCATCATTGAAGGATTTAGAAAGGAGCTCAATTACGTGGCCTGGGGGAAACCTAAAACTGTCATCTACTGGCTGGCAGAGGTGAAGGATTATGACGTGGAGATCCACCTCTCCCATGAACACCAGGCCTACCATTGGCTGGGTCTAGCCGAAGCCTGCCAACTGGTCCAGTTTGAGGACATGAAGACAACACTCCAAGAGGGACACCAGTTTCTCTGCTCCACTGCAGCCTGAGTAGGCAGGAGGAGAGGCTCTGGCCAAAGTAGGATCCTGTGGGCCTTCTGAGATGAAAACCCCCCCTTCTCCTTGGGAAAGGTAGATACTGATGTTGGGCTTATCCCTCAAAAAGCAGTTGGGCCATGAAATCAACTCAGGACTCTTAGGTGAGAGATAGCAAGTAAAAGTGTGAGCTGGGAATAATAGAAAGCAGGGGGAATGAAAGAAAAAGAGACCAGGCTTAGTTAGTGCATCCTGTGCTTTATAAATAAACCCCAAGCTGCTTATCAGACTTTCTAACTACTGTCTTTATTTTGTTGTTGTTTTATTGTTTGTTTGTTTTGTTTTTGGGTCACTTCCTATGATGTTCAGGGCTTACTCCTGGATCTTCACTCAGGAATCACTTCTGGTGGTTCTTGTGGAAGGAGGGCATATGAGATGCTGGGGATTGAATATAGGTTGGCTGTGTACAAGGCAAGTGCATTATCCACTATAATATCGCTCCAGCCCCTGCCTTTTATTTGGGGGCACACCTGGCAGTGCTCAGGGTTACTCCTGGTTCTGTGCTCAGAAATTGCTCCTGGCAGGTTGGAGGACCACATGGGATACCGGGGATCAAACCCAGGTCTGTCCCGGTTCCACCGCATACAAGGCAAACACCCTACTGCTGTGCTATCACTCTGGTCCCTGCCTCTTTTTTTATTTTTCTTTCTTTCTTTTTTTTTTTTTTTTTTTTTTTTTAGTATTTGGCCTTTGGTGGGGAGAAGACAGCTGAAAGGGAATGGAGCTCTAACCATAATGGGGAGGGTCCTGTGTCCATACACTCTGCCCCAGAGAAACTAAGGCGTGGATTGAAAGAGGAGAGATCCAAGCAACTAGGATAGCTGTCTTGCTTTTAGCAGGTACATTCACCCCACCTCTACCCATGTCTAAGACTCTAGGACCTACTCTCTTACAAGATATGCAGGGAAGTGAGACTGGAGTCTAGGAGCAGGGTCTGTTCTCACTCATGCAGCCCTTCCAGCACCAGGCACATATGTTGCAGGTGCTCAGTAAATACTTGCTAAAACCATTAGGGACCCATGGAACTCGGGGCCACATATAATGTCACCACAGGGAGAGGAAGGACTGGCAACCTGCAATTACCAATTTCTCAGTGTCAGCCTGGACCTGTCAGTGATTGAGGTCACTGGCAAGAGGCAGGCCTGGCTAGGAGGTTGCTCCTCAGCCTGGCCACCCAGCAGCCCTGTCACCACACCTGTCACAGCCCTCCTTACCCACAGCTGCCTTCGCTGCCTGGAGCCACCCTCATCATTAGCATTTCTTTCCACTTCCCTCCCCACTTCCCCATAATGCAAAGACAAAGCCCAAAGGTGCAAGAGTTGGGCTTAGCCCTTTTCTCCCTAGCTATTCCCTGGCTAAAAGAATGCAGGCAGGTGTGAGATCCTCCAGTCCTTCCAGGAGCGATTGAGCAAGATTCATGTGGATCTTATTAGAGGCTGGTGGCCCAATGAAGTGCAGAAGATTGAGTGAGAAGGGGCATTGGAAAAGGGCAACCTGGATTACTGGGGTCAGGACCCCCTGAGGAGGGAGAGAGTAGTGGCCCAGGCCTTGAGCAGGCCTCCAGATGTTTTTAGTCACTGCTTGTCCGTGCAGACACGGCAGACGCACTAGCAAACAGGATCTTGGAGCCCTGCCAGGGACCTGAATGGTTTCGTTCCTCCCCCCTCAAAGCAGTGCTCTCTGAAGGAGGCTTGCTGCTGCAGGAAGTTTTTGGAGCTTAATGTTCTCTTTCCAGGCCAGCAGGGACCACATCCCACTGATTTAATAAATGCCTGCTGGGCAGTGGTGCCAAGCCACAGACTTGCTGCCTGAGGAACAAGGGCTGGCTTGCCCTGTGCACTCACTCGACCAGGCAGTCTGTGGAATCTCAAGATGCTAAAAACTCAGATGACAGCGGCAGGAGGGACCCTCATAAGGACCATACTTTGCTGCTCACTTGTACAACTGGGGAAGTGGAGGCTTAACGAGGAGGATGGCCCTAGTCTTTCCCTACTTGTGGATTACTTTGAGGGTGAGGTACCAGAGGGAACACTCTGCTTTGTAATATCTTGTGAAGGCCAGAGAAATGGCTCAAGGGGCTGAGCACAGGCTTTGTATATGAGAGCCCTGTTTCATTCCAGCACCACACAGTCCCCTGTGCACTGTCTGGGAGCAACTCTTGAACATATTATTATTATTATTATTTTTTTTTTTTTTTTGTGGTTTTGGTTTTGGTTTTTGGGTCACACCCGGCGATGCTCAGGGGTTACTCCTGGCTGTCTGCTCAGAAATAGCTCCTGGCAGGCACGGGGGACCATAAGGGACACCAGGATTCGAACCAACCACCTTTGGTTGCAAGGCAAACACCGCTGTGCTATATCTCCGGGCCCTATTATTATTTTGGTTTTTGGGCCACACCCAGCAGCGCTCAGGGGCTACTCCTGACCTACACTCAGAAATCAACCCTGGCAGGCTGGGAGGATCATATAGGATGCCGGGATTCAAACCACTGTCCTTCTGCATGCAAGGCAAATGCCTTACCTCCATGCTATCTCTCCACTTGTCTTTATTAGTTTATCTCTCACCCCAAATGGCTGTTAGTTTGTATTTTATTTTTAATAAAATTTATTTTAATAAAATTATTTTATTTGTAGTTTATATTTTTATTATTTAAAAAAAATTTGGCTTTTTGGACCACACCCAGCAGCGCTCAGAGGTTACTTGTGGCTCTGAGCTCAGAAATTGCTCCTGGAAGGCTCAGGGGACCATATGGGATACTGGGGATTGAACCTGGGTCCATCCCGAGTCAGCCACATGCAAGGCAAAAGCCTACCACTCTGCTATTGCTCTGGTCCCACTTTTTGTTTTTCTATATTTTTATTCATTGGCTTGTATTTTGGGTTACTCCTGGCTCTGTGCTCAGAAATCACTCCTGGCAGACTCAGGGGGACCATATGGGATGCAGGGGATCAAAACTGGGTCAATGCTGGGTCGATGGCATGCAGGATAAACACCCTATCACTATGCTATTGCTCCAGCCCTTCTATATACATATAGAAAATATATATATTTTGGGGGGGGGGGGGTTTGAGTCACAGCCAGTGGTGCTCAGTGGTTACTCCTGGCTCTACGCTCAGAAATTGCCCCTGGCAGGCACAAGGGACCATACAGGATGCCAGGATTTGAACCACCATCCTTCTGCAAGCAAAGCAAACGCCCTACGGCTGTGCTATCTCTCCAGCCCCGCCCTTCTATGTTTTTTAACTTTTTTTAATTAAAAAATTTTTATTACAGGACTGAGATTTATCAATTTATGAACTTAATAGTCATTTCAATTATTAAATGTTCAAACATTAATTCCACTATCAGTGTGACCTTCCCTTCACTAGTGTCCCCAATTTCCCATCCACTCCCATAGGCTGTGCTCCATATAAGCACAAACAAATATACATATTGTTTGTTAAAACACAGAAACAAATGGAATTATCAAAACTTAGATAAAAGAAAAAACCTTAGGGGGGGACAGAGAGATAGCATGGAGGTAAGGCATTTGCCCTGCATGCAGAAGGACTGTGGTTCAAATCCTGGCATCCCATATGGTCCCCCAATTCTGCCGGGAGCAATTTCTGAGCATAGAGCCAGGAGTAGCCCCTGAGAGTTGCCGGGTGTGACCCAAAAACAAAAACAAAACAAAAAAGAAAAGAAAAGAAAAAACCTTACATCAACACAGATCAATTTGAAATGGTTGTTATTTAAAGAAGGTACATTGGAGAAGGGGAAGAGGAACAGTACCTTATGAGCCTGCTTGCTTTGCAGCAGAGGTTGCCAAACTTACCTTCTGCCCCCTTTTCAGAAATAAATCTTTGTGCTAATTCCCTCCACCAACATGAATGGGTCTTCCTTTCCAGCCTTTCCTCAGGCTTCTTCTGGGTTACAGTGCCATCACTGTTCATCTGTCCTTTGGGGCCAGCCAGGTTTGTGCCAAGGAGGGAATAGGGAACATCACGTCTTAATCCCTTCCACCAAATGCAAACGGGGATGTCTTTTGGGGTCTTTTCTCAGCCTCCTTCTGGGTCCTAGCACCATTGCTGATCCTTTGTCCCCTGGAACAATCAGGCCTGTGTCTGGGTGGAAACAGGGAAACTTCCATCCCACTCTTTTCCATGAAGCATGAATGGGGCCTCCTTTCCTCCCTCAGTTTCCTTCTGGGTTTCAGTGCTATTATGAAAACTCCCTCCTGGGGCAGGTGAGGTGACGCTAGAGGTAAGGTGTCTGCCTTGCAAGCGCTAGCCAAAGAAAGATCGCGACCGCGGTTCGATCCCCCGGCGTCCCATATGGTCCCTCCAAGCCAGGAGCAATTTCTGAGTGCTTAGCCAGGAGTAACCCCTGAGCATCAAATGGGTGTGGCCCGAGAAACAAAAACAAAACAAAACAAAACAAAAAAAAGAAAACCCCCTCCTTCCCATTAGTCCTCCTTTCCCCAAACTTTGGTTTTTGGGTCACACCTGGTGATGCTCAGGGGTTAATACTGGCTATGCGCTCAGAAATCGCTCCTGGCTTGGGGGACCATATGGGACTCTGGGGGCGGGGGGGGGGGGGAAATGAACTGCAGTTTGTCCTACATTAGTCGTGTGCAAGGCAAAACGCCTTATCACTTACGCCACCACTCTGGCCCCATTTAGATCACTTTCTTAACACCCGATACTCCAGCATTCCAAACCACTAAAGACAAAGCTGAATGGGGAAGCTAAGGAAGACACTTATACTAGGGGATATGGAGAGAAATCCTGGCAAATCTCCAAGTCCACCCAAGTGCCTGAACCTTAGAGATGAGGACCTACAATCAACACTTAATGATTTAGCAATGGAATTTAGCTAGTCACTAGCCTGCGAAATTAAGAAATTTATAAATGAACAATTCAACCAACTCAAAGAAGAACTTTTTCAGAGGATGAGAGAATTCATACAAATGGAACTGAAAGAACTGAAAAACATGTTAGTAAGCCATCATAGTAGAATTAGACAGATGGAGAATCTCATAGACAAACTTGAAGACAAATTACTAGCCAGCTGGGATAAAGAAGTCAAGAAAGTGGGGCCAGAGAGATAGCACAGCAGTAAGGTGTTTGCCTTAGGTGCAGAAGGACGGTGGTTCAAATCCCAGCATCCCATATGTCCCCCAAGCCTGCCAAGAGCGATTTCTGAGCATAGAGCCAGGAGTAACCCCTGAGCGCTGCTAGGTGTGACACAAACAAATAAACAAACAAAACAAAAAAAGAATGCTTTATGCACAATCTAACCCACAAAGCCTTTCTTTAGTGAAGTTTATCCTCACCAATCATGATTGGCCTAGAAAACCTGACTTATATTTGACTTGCTGGCTTTATATTTTTTTGTTTTTGTTCTTTTTGTTTGCTTTTGGTTTTTGGGTCACACCGGCAGTGCTCAGGAGTTACTCCTGGCTCTACGCTCAGAAATTGCTCCTGGCAGGCTTGGGGGACCATATGGGATGCCGGGATTCGAACCACCATCTTTCTGCATGCGAGGCAAATGCCCTACTGCCATGATATCTCTCTGGCCCCTGGCTCTATATTTTTTTAAGTATTTGTCCCATTTTACCTGGATCAGCTTTCAACTCTAACCTATGAATCAATCCTCAGTGTCTGTCTGTGTGTTGAGTGAATGTATGTGTTAGCCACCTCAATGTCTGTCTAATATCCTTCTGTAATGTACATAATGTCTGTCTATGTATATTGCCCTTAACCCTGTTATATATAACTCCACCTTCCTTCCTTTGTAAGATGGTAACCTTACAAATTCTTTTTTTTTTTTTTTTTTTTTTTGTGGTTTTTGGGTCATACCCAGCACTGCTCAGGGGTTATTTCTGGCTCCAGGCTCAGAAATTGCTCCTGGCAGGCACGAGGGACCATATGGGATGCTGGAATTCAAACCGATGACCTCCTGCATGAAAGGCAAATGCCTTACCTCCATGCTATTTCTTTGGCCCTGTAACCTTACAAATTCTTTTATAGCCCTTCACTCTCTCAGCTCTGACCTGTTATTTTCCCCAATTTAACCCTTTTTACCCCCAGTTCTTAACTCCTCAGGAAACAGAACATCCTCCCATCCCAGTCAGCTGCCAGCCAGCTCCCAAAGTGAAAAGATAAATTCTCAGCCTACCTTGCCTAAGCCAATGAAAAAGCTGCCACTGCCACTGCTGCTGATTTGCTCTTGGCAGCCTCTTTTCTCCCACCTCCCTTCTTCTGTGGACTGTTGCTCGCTACCAGTATCAGTTTCTGAGAAACCCCAGCTGCTTGAGGACATTTCCTGATATGTGACTGCTGGGAGCCACATTTTAGACTCCACAAGACCATATAACAAACAGGCTAAAGCTGTGCTCCAGATTTTATTCTCCACTCTAGACTATTTCAAAAGACTTAAAGGGGACATGTATATATCCTTTGAATATTTCTTTAGATGTATTTTCTTAGTAGGTATAACTCTTATTGTCTGTCTTCTTATGTAGTGGCAGTTTCCCATTCTTTTTGGGGTTATCTGTTTAGTAGGAAATTCTAGTAGATAAGTTTCTCTAATGTTCTAAGTACCATATGGCATTGTTCCTTTTTGCATAGGCACATTAAAATGGAGAAATCTTACATGTGCAAACAAGTTCTTATCTAATAGAGATAGGAACACAAATTTTATTTTGCAGTGGGGCCTTATACCCTGAACACTTGTCATATGACTTGGCTTAGGCTTCAGAAGTTTGGATATTGACCATTCACCCCTGAACCTTGGATTCAATTATGGAAACAGCATGGTTTTCTACACCAGCACCAGGAATCATACTTCTACCAGGAAAGACCCTAATGCTGCCCTGACATTGACTTGCTCTAAAGTGGGTTTATATGACACCCTGATGACTTGACAGCAGGAACAACCTGCTTTCAGGGCAGGCTTTTTGCATTGTCACCTAATGGTAAGATAAAAATCAGAAGATGCTCTGTGTCACCCGGACTTCAACATAGGATCTGTACAGAAACCAGGATTTCTAACTATAGAAACCTGACAGCAATAACCATGATGGTGAAGAGCTTTTACTGGGACCACAGAGAAAGACTTTGGGGTTAGACAACATAGTATGTCTGGAGACTGTAGTTGATCTTATGCCAGTATGCTTTATGGGTAAGGTCTCCCTGTTTTTCAGGTCAAAGTTTTTTCCTTTCTATTTTCCCCATATTTTTCTATGCCTATGTGAAAGCAACAATAACAACTGCCTCTCACACACCTTTTTATTGTAATTATTATTATTTTATTTATTTATTTATTTATTTATTTATTTATTTATTTATTTATTTATTTTGGTTTTTGGGTCACACCCGGCAGTGCTCAGGGGTTACTCCTGGCTGTCTGCTCAGAAATAGCTCCTGGCAGGCACGGGGGACCATATGGGACACTGGGATTCGAACCAACCACCTTTGTTCCTGGATCAGCTGTAATTATTTTTAACCTCTTATCTTTTATATTGAGTCTCCTGGAGCTAGAGAGATAGCATGGAGATAGGGCATTCACCTTGCATGCAGAAGGACGGTGGTTCAAATCTCGGCATCCCATATTGTCCCCTGAACCTGCCAGGAGCGATTTCTAAGCATATAGCCAGGAGTAACCCCTGAGTACTGCTGGGTGTGACCCAAAAACAAAAACAACCCCCAAACAAACAAACAAATAAATAAATAAATTGAGTCTCCTGCCTTTTTCATAGAACCTTGGGACACAAATTACTCTGTTTTAGCACATATTTTCCCCCCCTTTTTTTGGGCCACACCCGGTGACGCTCAGGGGTTATTCCTGGCTATGCGCTCAGAAGTCCCTCCTGGCTTGGGGGACCATATGGGAAGCTGGGGGATCAAACCACTGTTCGTCCAAGGCTAGTGCAGGCAAGGCAGGCACCTTACATCTAGCGCCACCACCCGGCCTCATTTTTTTTTTTTTATAAAATTAGAGGAAAGGAATAAAAAATGGCTGGGGACTGGAGAGTGGTGGGATAGCATGTACTGGGTCCAGTGATGGAGGGAGCTTGACACTGGTGGTGGGAAAGGCCCTGACTCATTGTATATCTGAAATTCAATTATGGAGGACTCTGTAGAACACAATTGTTTCAATTAAAAAATAAATAAAACATTGCTCAGTGCCACCCAATTGCACTTGAGGCTATTCCTCTCCCCATAATGCTGATGCAACCCTCCCAGGAGGTATTACTGCTGTACAGGAAGAACTGATGGCAGGGTGGGGCCAAGGCATGTTCTGCTAGAGACTGATGGGGACACAGAGGGGAATGAGTTGTGGCTGTGTCTGACTTTCCTCCTAGCTAAACTTGTGAGTACAAACAGAGCCCCAGAGTATTACAAATCATCCTTCCTTTATCCAAATAGTACAGATCTCCCAGCTGACAAAGCAGTACTGTTTTCAGAGGGCAGACTGGCAAGGGCTCTGAAGGGGGAGGTTCCCCTAGATGCCAGCTTGGGTCCAGACTGCACCAGCCCTTTGGGACTGAAGTCCTAGGCACTACTACTTTTTTTTTTTTCAAGTGCACTATTCCTGGAGGTATTGCAATACTAAGTCAATGCATGGAATGGACTGAGCAAGCTCCTATTCTAACTCTTTGCTCCAAAAATCTATTTAATATATTTGTCCTCAGATAGAGCATTTATAAGATATCAAATTGATAAGAATAGATACTATACTTGGGCCAGAGCGATGGCTCAATGGATAAGGTGTTTACCTTGCACGTGGCTGATCTAGGATGGACCACGATTCCATCCTCCGGTGTCCCATATGGTCCCCAAGCCAGGAGCAATTAATTTATGAGTGCATAGCCAGGAGTAACCCCTGAGCATCACCGGGTGTGACCCAAAAAACAAAAAACAAAAAAAAAAAAAAAAGAAAAAAAAGTATAGATACTATACTTGATTTCAGCCAAAAGTAGAGCAGGGTTGGTGGGCTGCTGCAGGCTTCTACCTACTGCCCTGTTTAGTACTGTCCCCTGGAAAGCTGGAGAGGGTCCTGGGGGTCCTGGAGTTGATTATATAGAGTGTACAGTGGCTGCTCTCCTGATCTCCAGGGAGATCAGTACAGTAAAACAAAGTGTAGTCAGAAGAGCTTGGGGAGTGCAGCTGCTGGCTAGAGAGGTCATTGCAGAAATATTGTTCTTGGCACTTCTGTGGCTCAGAGGCTATGCCCTCCTCAGCTTTCCCATGCTTCTCCATTCTCTGGGTCTCATTTTTCTCATTTACACCAGGGTCCTAGACCACACTCTTCATCTGGTGCCTCCCAGATCTGACAACTTTGAATACTGACTCTTTCGCTTAGTCTGAAAGACCAAACTTTTTTATTTTGTTTTGTTTGTTGTTATTATTAGTTTTTGGTTCTTGGGCTACAGCAGATGGTACTCAGGGGTTACTCCTGGCTGTGCTCAGGAATTACTCCTGGCAGGCTCAGGGTACCACATGGAATGCTGGGGATCAAACCCAGGTCTGTTGCATGCAAGCCAAAAACTAACATCTGTACTCCTTTCCCACAGGGCTATTCTTTGTTCTGTGCTCAGAAGCCATTCCGGGCAGTGCCCAGGGAATCTTCTGTAGGTATTAAGGAGTCAAAGCTGTATCTTACCTTCTTCAGTATCTCCTCAGCCCTGCCTTGCATTTATATTTCCAAAGGATATTGGTCTGTTTTCTTGTGATGTCATATGCTGCACTTATATAATGCATTAGGAAGCAATCCCCCTTCTATTTTTGGAAGAATTAGAGAATTATTGACAAAGTTTTCTTTAAATATCTAGTAGAATCCACCAATAAGTCCAGCTGATCCTGTTGTTTTTTTGTGAGAAGTTTTCTAATTCCTACATAATTTCTTTCTTTTTTGCAGAGGAGTAAACTTAGGCTACATCAGGTGGTGCTCAGGGCTTACTCCTGGCTCAGTGCTCAGGGATCACTCCTGGTGTAATCAGGACCATATGATGGAATCAAACCTGGATTGAATTTTGTTTGTTTGTTTGTTTTAGGCTACACCCAGCAGTGTTCAGGAGTTATTCCTGGCAGATTTTGGGGACCAGATGGAATGCTGGGTTGACTGTGCAAGGCAATTACCTTTCCCAAGGTGCTATTGCTTCAGATTGAATCTGGATCAGTTGTGTACCAGGCAAATACCCTACCTACTGTACTATTGTTCTGGCCTCAAATAAGTCCATTTCAGTAGTTTGCATCTTTCTAGAAATTTAATATATTTTATTTAGCTTTTTCACATATTTTATCTGATTTGTTCATAGCATTACTTTGCTTTGTAATCCTCTTTAACTTTTTAATTTTTTTTTTTTTTTTTGGTGTTTGGGCCACATCCAGCAGTGTTCAGGGGTTACTCCTGAACAAGCTCAGAAAATCACTCCTGGCAGGCCTGGGGGACCATATGGGATGCTGGGATTCGAACTACCATCAGTTCTGGGTCAGCTGCTTGCAAGGCAAATGCCCTACTTCTGTGCTATCTCTCCAGCCCCTGTAATCCTCTTTAATTCTGTAAAGTAAATAATAATGCCTCCTTTTCCACTCCTGATCTTAGTAATTATAGTCTTTGCTTTTTGTATTAGTCAATAGTGCTAAAGGTTTTTTTCTTTTTTCAGTTTGGTTATTCTTTTCAAAACTGTTTTAGATTTTATTGATTTTTTGCCCGTTTTTAAAATTCTTGAATATTTTTATTCTAATTTTTATTAATTTTTATCCTCCTTCTTATTTTGAGTTTGCTTAACTTTTTTTTTCAGTTTCTTAAGGAGAAGGTTTGGTCTAATTTGAGATCTTTTTCTTTTTTTTTTTTTTTTTTTTTTTTTTGGTTTTTGGGCCACACCCTGTGACGCTCAGGGGTTACTCCTGGCTATGCGCTCAGAAGTTGCTCCTGGCTTCTTGGGGGACCATATGGGACGCCGGGGGGATCGAACCGCGGTCCGTCCTAGGCTAGCGCAGGCAAGGCAGGCACCTTACCTCCAGCGCCACCGCCCGGCCCCTAATTTGAGATCTTTTTCAAAATAGATGTTTACAACAGTAGATTTCCTTTTAAGTACTATTTTCATTGCTTTCTGTAAGTTCCCTCTCTCTCTCTCTCTCTCTCTCTCTCTCTCTCTCTCTTTCTCTCTCTCTCTCTCTCTCTCTCTCTCTCTCTCTCTCTCTCTCTCTCTCTCTCTCTGTCCTTTGTATTTTGGGGGACACACCTGCTGGTGCTCAGGAACTACTCTGATGCCTGTGATTGGAGAGTAATTCTAACCCCTGCCCCATGGTGCTCCAGGAATTGAATGGTACTAGGAACTGAATCCACATCCACTTCAGGCCACTGAACTCTTTCTCCAACCCAGTGAAATAATAATTCTGTAGCCTTTTTTTTTGTTCTTCTCTTCCTGGAATCCCTATGGATTCCAAACAAATGTTGCTTGCTCCTCTGGATACTATTTCATATAGTCTATTTCTTTTGGCATAGTTCTTTTTTTTTTTTTTTTTTTTTTGGTTTTTGGGCCACACCCAGTTGTCTGCTCAGAAATAGCTCCTGGCAGGCACGGGGACCACATGGGACACCGGGATTCGAACCAACCACCTTTGGTCCTGCATTGGCTGCTTGCAAGGCAAACACCACTGTGCTATCTCTCCGGGCCCAGCATAGTTCTTTTTTTAATGGTTTCTACTACTTTATCTTTGAGCTCACTGACTAAATTTTCAATGGCTTTTATTCTGCAATTAAGCCCCTGTATGTTCCCCACTTTCCTTTGGTCTGTTGATGTCATTACAATGATCAGGAGCCACATGCATGCTTTGTGATGGTTCTTCCACATTGAATTGTGCTCTTCCCCAGCAGTCAAATGATCAGGTGTGGACCATGCAATGTAGCCACAGTGCACAGCAGGGGTCATGCTCCCTTAGTTGTGATGTTCATATACATTCTAATCATGTATATCCCTGTGCTCTCCAGGGACTCACACTGGCTGGATGCTGCACACTAGTCCACAGTGCTTGCATACATTTTCTCCTTTCAGTTGTAGTACTTTCCAGAGGTCACGCCTTTTATTGTGTGTTTGCATATACCAGGCATAAATAACTGTGGCTGAAAGTAGCAATGTTGGGATTTCAGACAGCAGAGCTATCCTAGAGTGACTAGGACTGTGGTCAGTTCGTGTCACATGTCACACATTGGGTCTGGAACTCGTGGCCTTAATGCCACAAGGCAGGTACTTTAGCTATTGAACCCTCTTTTAGCCTCTTCTGTTATAATTTGGGGGACTTTGAGGTTACATCTGGTAGTGCTTAGGACTTACTCTTGGCACTGTATTCCGTAGTCCCTCATGGTGGTAATAAGAGGGCTGTGATGTGTGATGTGTATGATGTGGTGATTGAACCACAATTGCTGTATGCAGGGACAGCACCATTCCCACTGTACTATCTCTCCAGCTCCTAGCAACTGTATATTTTAGCTCTAAATTTTCTTTGGATTTTTCTCAAACTTCCTTTTTTTCTCTGTTAATGCTCTCATGGATCTCATTCTAATGAACATCATTTAGATATTGCTTTGATATTTTCTTCAGGTAGCTTTCATAACTTTGTCCTATTAGGACATTAGTTATTTCAAAACTTTCTGTTATGAGTTCCTTCTAGTCTGTGGTCTCAACCTATAGGTAGTCTATAGGTAATTCCCTCCATCTTCCCATTATGTCTGATACTTTATTTGGGCCTTTAGTGAGGGTTGAGAGTCTGTAATCAAATGGGCTTCAGTGGAGATCAGAGAATTCTTACTCACAGGTGCCAGTCTTGGGCTGTAGGTTTGAGTTCCAGCATGCCTTTGTACAATTGGAGTTTGTGGCTCCAAGTGTCTGGAACCTTCAGTAATACCAAGGTTGAACAAGCTGGGTGACCCTGAGATTCATGTCTCAAGGGTCGTCCTCTGCTGAAGCACTTTGGGTGGGCCTGATCAGTGAATAACAGTTTGAGGCCACCGGTGACTCTGAGTGACTTGCTCACTAGTTTTCAGAGAGAGACTGGCAGCAACAGGGTCTGTTTGTCTGTATGCAGTCTTGATAATTATCTCTCTGCCCACAGCTATTTGTTAGCAGAGGGTGGAGTTCCCAGGGATTTGCCCTCTGGCTCTGTTGCTATGGAGAATGAGATCAAATATGGTGTACCAAGTCCTGTTTTTATCAGCAGGGTTGGGGGGAGAAATTATTAAGGTGGCACTCCCCAGTAATTCAGACCAATGTTTATATGTTTTGTTGGGGGGTATTAGACTTTACAATATACTTACTCTCAATCCTGTTAATTTGGCAGTGTCTATTGGATCCTACAATGATGCTAGGGATCATACTGGGGTCAGTTGCATACAAGGCAAGCATCTTAGATCTGTACTAATTCTCTAGATCTATATCAAATAGCTTCTTGCTCTCATTCCAGTGTTATAACTGTAGGGTCATAGGATTTGGGTGCAGAGTGGTTAGCATAACTCTTTACTATTCACATAGGGTTAAGTACCTTAGAACTCTTTTCTCTATGGTGGCCAGAGAGATAGTAGCATGGGTAAGGTTCTCACCATGCTGCATGTAGGTCAGTCTCCTGCAGCATCACATGTGGTTCCCCAACACCACTATATGTGTTTCCTAAGCATAGAACTCTTGTACATAGATGTGGCCCCAAAACAGATAAAAAAAAAAAAAAAAGAACGAAAAGAATAACTCTACAGCAAAGTAGTTTGTTACCTGTGGAAAGGTTTCTGACTAGGCCTCACCTGGACTCCCAAAAGTCTTATTTAGGGACAGGAGTGACAGTAGGAAAGGCACTTGCTTTACATGTGGAAGACCTGGATTCTTTCACAGAACCTTGGAAGACCCAGCACCACATGTGGGCAGTTCCCCAGCCTTCTAGGAGTTATGCCTGAGCATAGAGCCAGGAGTAAGCCCTGAATACCTCTGCATGTAGCCCAAATACACGGCCAGAGTGATAGCACAGCGGTAGGGCCTTTGCCTTAAAGGCCTGGAACAGACCCAGGTTTGATTCCCGGCATCCCATATTATCCCCCTAGCCTGCCAGGAGTGATTTCTGAGTGCAGAGCCAGGAATAACTCCTGAGCACCACTGGGTGTGGCCCAAAAACCAAAAACCAAAAGTCTTATTATTTTATTCTTCCCAAAGTTTTGTATGCTATGTTCTTATTTTTATTTATTTGAAAATTGTTTCTAATTTCTCTTCTGATTTCTTATTCAATGGTTGATTATTCGGTATTGTGGGGTTTTTTAATTCCAAATGTTTGTTAATTTTTCCAATTTCTGTCTAAGGTTGAATTCTAATTTCATTCTATTGTGGCCAGGAAATATATTTTTTATTATTTCAATTCTTTTAGGTTTATAAAAAATTATGGCTTAACATATTGTCTATCCTGAAGAATATTTCATGCTTTCTAGAGAATTGTGTTATTTTGTTGTTTGTGGAGAGTACAATAGATGTCTCTTTGGTCTAGTTGACTTGCATTGCTGGTCAAGTCTTCTATTTCCTTATTGATCTTCTGTCTAGTTGTTCAATTTATTATTGAAAGTGGAACACTGAAATGTCCAACTATAATAATTGAATTTTCTGTCTCTCCCTTCAATTTTGACTTGTTTTTCTCCTTGTAATTTTGGATTTAAAAAAATTTTGTGGAGTGAGAGGTCAAAGATATAGTGTCTTGCACAGAGCCAACCCAGATTTGATCTCTAGTTTTACATAGGGACTCCAAATTTCACCTGGAGTAAGCCTTGTGCATATCTGGGTGTAGCCCCAAACCAAAACCTAACAAAAATTTGGTGAGGCCAAACCCTATGGTGTTTGGGGGCTATTCCAAGTTCAGTACTCAGAGGTTCTCCTAATGGTACTCAGGGGACTGTGTGGTTTTGGGGCTTGAATCTAGGACTCCTACATGCAAAAAAATTTGCTTTAGTTCTATTGAACTATCTCTCTAACTCAATGTTTATATTAAAACTAAAAAAAGTTTAAGTAATAATTGATTGGGATTAAATTATGCATGAATGCTTACATTGATTAAAATTAAGCTTGAGGGTCCAGAGATATAGTTCAGGGGATGAGGTGTTTTCCTGGTAAGTGGCTGACCCAAGTTCAACCTAAGTTTGATCCTCCTCATCCTAGATAGTCCAAACAACCCACCAGGAGTGATTTCTGAGTGTAGAGCCAGGAGTAAATTTTGAGTACAGGTGAGTGTGGCCCCAAAACAAAACAACACAACAAAATTATACTTGGGCTCAGAGAGAGCTCCAGGGCTGAGTCCCTGCTTTGCACAGGGAAGAAGAAACTGTATTTTGAGATTTGATAGGCAGAATTGCATGATTCACTGAGCATAGAACTGGGGCTGAGTATTGCTAATGTGGCCCCAACCAAAAAAACAACTATAACAATATATTAAATTGTGCTTATGTTTGTATATTTTTAATAGGAATAGAAATAGTATAAGAGGTAGGGTGCTTGCCTTATCTGTAGCTGATTCTGTTTCAAACTCCCCAAGAATCATTCCTGAGCACAGAGCCAGAAACAGCTTCTAAGCACCTTTATTATAGTCTTTAAACTAAACCAAAACAAACATTCTGAAAAAATTGCAAAAAACAAAACAAACAAACAAAATCCTACACAAATAAGCAAGAAAAAGAGCTATTTGGGGCCAGAGAGATAATAGAAAAGTTAAGGTACTTACCTAGAAAGTGACTGAGCCCATAACACTGGTTTGAATTCAGGCATCTAATAAGGTCCCTATTGTGTGGCCTCTGAGCATCTCTGGGTATGGTCCAAAAACAAAACCAAAAAAAAAAGAAAAAGCATTTTCAAATTTTTGTTTTGTTTGGGACACACCCGGCGGCGCTCAAGGGGTTCCTCTTGGCTTTGAGCTCAGAAATCACTCCTGCCAGGCTCAGAGGATCATATGAAATGCCGAGATTCAAACCATTGTCTGTCCTGGGTCAGCTGCATGCAAGGCAAATGCCTAATGCTGTGCTATCTCCCCAGCCCCATTTTCAAAATTTTTAATAGATTTACTTATTGCACTAATATTTATAAGAGGAGGCAAGTGACTTAACTGGGACAGACTATATATCTTTTTTTTTTTTTTTTTTTTTTTGGTTTTTGGGCCACACCCTGTGACGCTCAGGGGTTACTCCTGGCTATGCGCTCAGAAGTTGCTCCTGGCTTCTTGGGGGACCATATGGGATGCCGGGGGATCGAACCGCGGTCCATCCTAGGCTAGCGCAGGCAAGGCAGGCACCTTACCTCCAGCGCCACCGCCTGGCCCCCCAGACTATATATCTTGACTGATCCAAACTTGACCGGGTCTAGACCCTTGGATTGAAAGGTTTTCAAGTGGCCAGTATCTCCTATAATGTCTCAGGCACAGAGATACACAGGTTGGAATTACACAACACTGCCTTGCACATGGCTGACCTGATTTCTATCCCAGAACCCCATATAGTCCCTAGAGCACCACATCAGGTGATTCCTAAGTGCAAAGCCAGGAGTAACCTCTGAGTATTGCTATGTATGAGCCCCCCCCAAATTATGAATATTAAAAGCATGCCAGGTCTTTTCTGATCACAATATCATAAAATCATAAATCAGCCTTTAAAAAATAATAATTGGGAAAAATTGGGGGGGCTTGTATTTGGTTTTAGGTTACACCAACTGTGCTCAGGGGTTATTCCTGCATCTCAGGTGACCATATGAGATGCCAAGGATCAAACTCGGGTCAGTCATGTACAAGGCAAAGGCCCTCCTAACTGTACTATCTCACTCTGGCCCAGGGAAAAATTTTTGAAAATAAAAACTCAAACACTTCAAATGTGGAAACTAAACAAAAGACTAGAACAGTCTAGAATTTCAAGCAGAAATTTAAAAATATCTGGGGACAAATGAAAGTGGAAACACAAGTGACAGAAGCAATGGGACGCAGCAGAAGCAATACTCAGAGAAAGTTATTAGTGATACAGACCTTCATAAAAAAAAAAAAAAAAAAAAAAAAACAAGAAAATCACAGCTTACTCTCACAGCTAAGCAACTGGAAAAGAACAAATAAAATGAAGTTCATGGAAGAAAAGAACTAATAAAAAATCAGAGCAGAAATAATGAAATACAACAAATGAAACCAAAAGATCAAGAAATAAGAGTCTCTTTGGGGGAATTGACAGTGCTTGAGGCAATTATTCTTGGTGCCATGCTGGGGGACTATACAGTCCCAGGGCTCAAGCTTGCAAAAGGCCCCTCAAATCCTTTGGGCTGTCTCCCCAATGAAAAACTGCTTTAAGAAATAAAATGATAAATAAAATCCATAAGCTTCTAGCTAGCTTTGTAAGAAAAGAGCAGAGGAAAACCCAATTAACAAAATAAAAAAATTAATAAACTAAAGAGATAGTATAGCAGATAGGGCACTTACCCTGCACTTAGCCAATTTGAGTTCAATCCCTGGCATTCCATATGGTCACCTAAGATCATCAGTAGTGATTTCTGAATGCAAAGCCAGGAGTAACCCCAAAGTACCACCGGCATGGTCAAAAAGCAAAAAGAAAAGAAAAGTAAAAGGGAACAATTAAGACAGATACTATAGGGCCAGAGTGATAGTACAGTGGTAGGATGTTTGCTTGCACGCAGCTGACCCAGGACAGGCTATGGATTTGATCCCTGGCAATCTCATATGGTCACCCGAGCCTGCTAGGAGTGATTTCTTAGCACAAAAGCCAGGAGTAACCCCCTGAGAGTGGGTTTTGAGCCCAAAACCAAACATATATATTAAAACACAAATGCTATAGAAACACAAGGATTATAAGCTACTAATAAGCAACTGTAAGCCAATAATTTTGACAACCTAGAAGAAATGAATACATTTTATGTTTTTGGGTTGTGTTTTTTGTTTGTTTCTGTTTTTGGACCACACCTGGCTATATTTCAGTTATTCCTGTCAAGCTCAGAGGACCATGTGGGATATTGGAGATTGAACCTGGGATGTCCGATGCAAAGAAAATGCCCTACAGGGGCCGGAGAGATAGCATGGAGGTAAGGCTCTTGCCTTGCATGCAGAGGACAGTGGTTCGGAATTCCGGCATCCCATATGGTCCCCCTATGCCTTCCAGGAACGATTTCTGAGCGTAGAGCCATGAGTAACTCCTGAGCGCTGCCGGGTGTGACCCAAAATCCAAAAACCAAAAAAAAAAAAAAAAAAAAAAGCCCTACCTACTGTATTATCAACCCCTGAATAATGCCATGATTAAAGTAAGAAGAAATAAAAAACCTGAATTAACTGGCAATGTATGGAAATTAAAATAGTACTTTAAGGGCTGGCACCATAGTGCAGCAGTAGGGTGTTTGCCTTGCACACGGCAGATACAGGATGGACCTGGTTTGATCCCGGGCACCCCATATATCCCTGAGCCAGGAGTGTTTTCTGAGCACATAGCCAGGAGTAACCTCCTGAGTGATAACGGGTGTAGCCCAAAACCAAAACCCAAAAAAAAAAAAAAAAGTACTTCAAAAGAATTCCCTCAAATAGAATTCCAGGGTTGAAGTGGAGAGAAAGGAAGAGAAGTTTTTTGTTTTGTTTTGTTTTGTTTTTGAAAAGAATATTTTGAATACTGGAGGCCCAGGTTTGATGGCCAGTACAGCCTGATCCACGAAGTACTGGGAGAAGTATCTTTTTTTTGTTTGTTTGTTTTTGTTTTTTGGTTTTTGGGTCACACCCAGCGGTGCTCAGGGGTTACTCCTGGCTGTCTGCTCAGAAATAGCTCCTGGCAGGCACGGGGGACCATATGGGACACTGGGATTTGAACCAACCACCATTTGGTCCTGGATCGGCTGCTTGCAAGGCAAACGCCACTGTGCTATCTCTCCGGGCCCGAAGTATCTTGTTAATACAAAGCCAGGAATAGGACCTGCCACTAGCACCACCTATAAACAAATGGCCTATAAACAAAAGCTAACAAGTGAACATATCAGAAGTCCTAGTTTTTGTTTTTTGTTTTGTTTTGTTTGGTGTCACACTCAGCAGTGTTCAGGGTTTACTCTTGACTCTGCACTCAAGAATTATTTCTTGAGGCCAGAGTGATAGATAGCACAGTTGGTAGGGCATTTGCTTTGCACAGAGCCGACCCTGGGATGGGTCCAGGTTTGATCTCTAGCATCCAATATGGTTTCCCGAACTTAACAGGAGTGATTTCTGAATGCAGAGCAGGGGTAACCCATGAGTTCCACCAGGTGTGGCCCAAAAACAAACAAACAAAAACAGAATTACTTGCAGTGTTCTGGGATGCCAGAGATTAAACCCAGATTGGCCATGTCCTAACTATTGTACTATTGCTCTGGCCCAGGTGACTTTACCAAAGAAGTTTACCAAAACTTAAAATTTCCCCCTCTTTCCTCCCTTTGTTGATATTTCTGTGATGGCAAGGACCACACATACTTGGTACAGTGCTCACATAGTGGCCAAGATCATAAGCAACAGGGTAGAATCACATTCAAGTAGGTATATAGGGTAGTATTAGGAATCAAACTTGTGGCCTCACTGGCCTCACATTTGCAAAGCTGATGCTTTGCCACTGAGTTATTCCTCAGCTCCTTCCAAAGCTTTACTTTATTTATTTATTTTTGGGTTTGGGGCCACACCTGGTAACACTCAGGGGGTTACTCCTGGCTATGCACTCAGAAATCATTCCTGGCTTGGGGACCATATGGGATGCCAGGGGATCGAACCCAGGTCTGTCCTAGGCTAGTGTGGGCAAGGCAGACACCTTACCACTTGCACCACTGCTCCAGCCCCCTTTACTTTAATTTTTTTAATTTAAAAAAATTAAAAAAAAAATTTAGGGCCTATTCCCATTAGTGATCATGACTTCCACATTGATGAAAAATTAAAAAAAAAAAAAAAAAAAGGTTTTTTTCAGAGGACAGAGTGATAGGGCCTTTGCCTTGCAAGTAGTCAACTCGAATTTTATCCCTGGCATTGTATATGGTTTCCAAGCATTGCCAAGAAAAAAAAAAAAAAAATTTGTTGCAGGGCCAGAGAGAATACAGTAGGAAAGGTTCTTGCCTTGTACATGGCCAAACTGGGTTTGACCCCAGTATTTTATATGGTCTCTTGAGAACTGCCAGAAGTGATAGCATATGAGGTAGTGTGTTTGCTTTGCACACAGCTGACCCAGGATGGTTCTGGGTTCGATCTCTGGCATCCCATATGTCCCCCCTAGCCTGCCAGGAGTGATTGATTTCTCCTTCCTTCTTCCTTCTTTCCTTTTCTTTCTTTCTTTCCTTCCTTCCTTCCTTCCTTCCTTCTTTCCTTCCTTCCTTCCTTCCTTCCTTCCTTCCTTCCTTCCTTCCTTCCTTCCCTTTCTTTCTTTTTCCTTTTCTTCTTTCTTTCTTTCTTTCTTTCTTTCTTTCTTTCTTTCTTTCTTTCTTTCTTTCTTTCTTTCTTTCCTTTCTTTCTTTCTTTCTCTTCTTTCTTTCTTTCTTTCTTTCTTTCTTTCTTTCTTTCTTTCTTTCTTTCTTTCTTTCTTTTCTTTCTTTCTTTCTTTCTTTCTTTCTTTCTTTCTTTCTTTCTTTCTTTTCTTTCTTTCTTTCTTTCTTTCTTTCTTTCTTTCTTTCTTTCTTTCTTTCTTCTTTCTTTCTTTTTTTTTTTGGTTTTTGGGCCACACCCGTTTGACGCTCAGGGGTTACTCCTGGCTATGAGCTCAGAAATCGCCCCTGGCTTGGGGAGACCGTATGGGACACCGGGGGATCGAACCGCGGTCCGTCCTACGCTAGCGCTTGTAAGGCAGACACCTTACCTCTAGCGCCACCTTCCCGGCCCTTCTTTCTTTCTTTCTTCTTTCTTTCTTTCTTTCTTTCTTTCTTTCTTTCTTTCTTTCTTTCTTTCTTTCTTTCTTTCTTTCTTTCTTTCTTTCTTTCTTTCTTTCTTTCTTTCTTTCTTTCTTTCTTTCTTTCTTTCTTTCTTTCTTTCTTTCTTTCTTTCTTTCTTTCTTTCTTCTTTCTTTCTTTCTTTCTTTCTTTCTTTCTTTCTTTCTTTCTTTCTTTCTTTCTTTCTTTCTTTCTTTCTTTCTTCCTTCCTTCCTTTCTTCCTTTCTTTCTCTTCTTCTTTCTCTTCTTTCTTTCTTTCTTTCTTTCTTCTTTCTTTCTTTCTTTCTTTCTCTTCTTTCTTTCTTTCTTCTTTTCTTTCTTTTATTTCTTCCTTCCTTCCTTCCTTCCTTTCTTCCCTTCCTTCCTTCTTTCTTTCTTTCTTTCCTTTCTTTCTTTCTTTCTTTCTTTCTTTCTTTCTTTCTTTCTTTCTTTACTTTCTTTCTTTTCTTTCTTTCTTTTCTTTCTTTCTTTCTTTCTCTCTTTCTTTTTCTTTCTTTTCTTTCTTCTTTCTATATAAAAATCTTTATTTAAGCACCATGATTACAACACATGATTGTAATTGGGTTTCAGTAATAAACAGAACACCCCCCTTCACCAATGCAACATTCCCACCACCAATGCCCTCTCCCACCCCCCCCACCCCCGCGCTCCTTCCCAACCCCTGCCTGTATTCGAGACAGGCATTTTACTTCTCTTATTAAGATAGTCATGATAGTTGTTAGTGTAGTTATTTCCCTAACTGCACTCACTGCTCTTTGTGGTGAGCTTCAGATTGTGAGCCGATCCTTCAGGCTCTCATCTCTATTGTCTCTGGCATTATTACAATAATGTCCTTAATTTGTTTTAAAATCCATAGATGAGTGAGACTATTCTATGTCTATCTCTCTCCATAAAGGCATAAAGGCTCCATAAAGGCTTGTTTTCCACAAAGGCTGGTGCATTCCCACCAGCAGTGACTAAGAGTTTCTTTCTCTCCACATTCCCTCCAACACTGATTGTTCTTGTTCTTTGTGATGTTTGCCAGTTTTTGTGGTGTGAGATGGTATCTCATTGTTGTTTTGATTTGCATCTCCCTGATGATTAGTGATGTAGAGCACTTTTTCATGTGTCTTTTGGCCATTTGTATTTCTCTCTGAGGAACTGTCTGTTCATTTCTTCTCCCCATTTTTTGATGGGTTTAGATGTTTTTTTCTTGTTAAGTTCTGTCAGTACCTTGCATATTTTGGATATTAGCCCTTACTGATGGGTGTTGAATGAATAGTTTCTCCCATTCTGTGGGTGGCTTTTGTATCCTAGGCACTATTTCCTTTGAGGTGCAGAAGCTTCTCAGCTTAATATAGTCTCATCTGTTTTATCTCTGCTTCCACTTGTTTAGAATGTGTTGTTTCCTATTTGAAGATGTCTTTAGTTTCAATGTCATGAAGTGTTCAGGAGCGGTTTCGAATTGCAGAGCCAGGAGTAATTCCTGAGGGGCACCAGGTGTGGTCCAAAATTAAAAAAATATATAAAAATAAAAAATCGGTTGAACTCTATTGTGTAAAATGTGATAAAAAGGAGAAATTAGGAAAACAGGACCAGGGATATAGTACAGAGGGTAGCAAGCTTCTCTAGTAGGCACCCAACCAGGGATCATATATGGTCTTCCAAGTCCCGACAGTAGTGATTCCTGAGTTCAGAATATGCCAGGAGTATGCCTGGAATACCACTATAGCCCCAAAATCAAACAATTAAAGAAGATAATTAAAGAAGATAAATTAGAAACAAAATTCCATTGACAATTGGGTCCCCAAAGAATGAAACCTAGGAATAAATCTACAAAGAAGGTGAAGACCTACAGGGCTATAATACAATGGGTAGGGAGGGCTCTTGACTTGCACACAACTAACCTGGGTTTGATCTCCAGCATCCCATATCATCCCCTATGCATCACCAGAGGTGATCTCTGAATGCAGAGCCAGGAGCAAGCTCTGAGAGTGCTGGGTGTAACCTCAAAACCAAAATCAAATAAAAACAAATTTAAATGAAAAAAAAAAGTTGGGGGGACAAAGCAAGGACTGGAATACAGCTCTAAGATCTAGAGTAAATATTTTACCTACAGGACCATCCACTTTCATTTCTATACCTAAATTTACCTGAGGGGAAAGCGGAGAGGGACTCAATGTGAGGGGGGATGTTAAAAAAAATAAAAGAAATAGGGACCAAAGACATGTTTTAACTCCTGTTACTACATGGTTCCCCAAGAATCACCAGGAGTAACCCCTAAGCACTGCTAGATATGATCCACAAAACAAAAAAATGTAACAAGTGTACAGGTGCTCCATGTTGGAGCTGACCCCTACCAATGGTCCAGTTCAAAGCCTGGAGGCCTGTTCCAGTCCTGTGTCTCTCTTATGGATGCTCAGTGGGACTTGCTCTCTGCCTTCCCTTAACACCTCACATTCTTCATGTTCCTAGATAGGGCTAGCTAATGTTTTTATCTGGATTTCTTGAGGAGGGAAAAGCAGGAGGGACAGAAAAACAGTACCAGCCAGCAGAGTCCAGAGGCCTAATTTCTTCCTTTTCCACAGGTAGAACTCCCAGACCCAGGGCTTCCTCCTATTTCTTCCCCACAAACCCAAGACCAGCCTAATTCAGTGTTTGCCACAAGGCTTAAAATTCTCCCTCACCTAAAGCTGCCAGAAAGATTCATGGGCACAAATAAGTAAATGGTTAGCCTTAAGATAAGAGCCAGGCTGTTCCTTAGGAAATGGGGTGTGTATGGAGTGGGGAGGTGTCTGCAGAACTCCTGCTGAGTAGGACAATGTTAGGAAAGGAGATAATTCAATTAGCCCTATAGGTTTCTTCAGGGCAGGATCCAGCAGGCCTCCCCTCACCCGCGTGGGCTATAAGTTTCAGGAAACAGAAGGTAATATTTCTCAACTTCCTTTCAAAAGATTCCTATGCCAGAGAGAGAGCGCGCATGTGCATTCAAATGACTGAACCCAAGCTTTGATGAATCCCACTGGGGACGCATGATACTCCAAGCACTGCCTTGGAGCATATCCCCAGCCCAAAGCCAGAAGTAGCCGCCAAGTACACTAGGTGTGGCCCTAAGCAAAACAAAACCTGGCATTAAGGATAAGGATGTGTGTGGGAGCAAAACAGAAACAAGAGTGCAAGTAGAAGTTAAATCTTAGAAACTTTGAACTTCAAAGTTTGAATTAATGACTAATGTGACTGTTGCCTCGAGTTCCTGGCTGTGCTGCGGCAGAGAGGGATTCAAGATTGGCATTGCTTTGCAGACCCTGAAGGAATCCAGGCTAGAACGAATAGTCTGGTTGAGAGCATGGCCAGGGGATGAGGAGGTCAGCATTTTTCTTGGACTTGAGAAAAGGAGAAAGGACCAGAAAGAAAGCTCAGTGGAGGGAGCTGGAGAATTAGTACAGGGGTTAATGCATTTGGTTCAGACTGAGCCTGGTCAATTCCTGGGATTGCTTATGGTTCCCTAAGCACCTCCAGGGATCACTTTTAAGCATAGAGCTGCAGTAGCTCAGTGAAACCAACATAAGACTTGATCTGGAGCCAGAGTCGGAAGCACTTTAACCCAGTTTAATGAATACTGGCAAACACACTCCCAGGAAACTCGTATTTTAGAGTTTAGAAGGAAGGGTTTAGATGATCCACATGCTGCTGAATAAGATGTTGAAAAAGAAACTGCTGCAGACAGAGAAATAAGAGGGCCTTGGTCAAGTATATAGGGATAAATCCTGCCTGGAATCTAAGACAGCTAGAGGAGCCTGGAAAAACAGTGAGATGCAGAATTCCAGGCTCAGAGCGAAGCTGAACTCCCTGCGATGAGAGGCACTCTTGAGTGCTACACTTTGTTGTGGAACAAAGGCCACACTAAGACTATTAAAAGACCATCAATGGTTCCAAGTTCACCCCCTTGACAACCACCCTAGCAATAGACTTGAGTTGGGGGAGATGGTTTGGGAAAACTGTACATAAACTAATTTGGCAGAGGAAAAGCTGCTCATTTGATTTCATTTGATTTCCCTGAGCCATGTACTTTCTTACTTTAGCACACGTTTCCTCATTCTGTGGAAATGGCCTACATCCCTGTTTGAGTTATTATGTACTTTGCTTTTTCCACTCTGGGGAAACCCATGTTCTCTCTCTGTCTCTGTCGCTGTGCATGTGTTTTTGTCTCTCTCTCTCTGTCTGTCTCTCTATCTCTCTCTCTGTCTCTGTCTCTCTCTGTCTCTGTCTCTCTCTGTCTCTCTCTCTTTCTCTCTCTCTCTCTCTCTCTCTCTCTCTCTCTCTCTCTCTCTCTCTCTCTCTCTCTCTCTCTCCCTTGTCCTCCCATTATTTCCCAAATAAACTTCTTTTACTTTACTATTTAACTCCTGAAATACTTTTCTGTGAAAGGCAACAGACCTGAAAAGCCTGAATAAGATTTAGGACAAACTTTCCTGTCTTGCAAGGAGCAATTAATCTATCTCCCCTATCTGGGTTCCCTGGGTCCCTAAGAAATCTTGTGGCAGGGATCATTTCCCAAGCCAATCCAGGCAGAACCAGTGGGATTCAGGTGAGATTTGCTGCTGCTTCCTGAAACTGGTGAAACTGTACTGTGCAGGTGCTCACAGCAGATTCTCATCAGTCCTTGATTTCTCCAGACATTTCCCAGATGACCAAATTTGGTAGAAGGAAACTATAGATGCCGTTCTATGAACTGCTGTTTCTCTTTTCCGCACTTCACACAAACCCCCCAGGGAACTCTACTCCTGTTGGTGGGAGTCACGTCTCCTACCAGCAAGGAAACTGAGGCAGACTCCCAGGGCCACAGGTTTATAGAATGGGGGCATTCGTCCCGTCCCAGATTTTCCACAGTGGGCACTCAGAGCACAAAACTCCTGGAGAAGGGAGTTCCCCATTCCAGTGTATAGGCTCCTTGTGTCACCGGAGTAGTACAGGGAGACCAGGGAGATCAGACAAGGCTGATGGAAGCTTCACGGAAGAGGGGCAGTTAGTGCTCTGCACCTGCCCCAGTCCAGTTGTGTAGAGAGAAACTTGGAATGTCAGCAAGAGCTGGTGTAGATGGGATGGCCAAGCTGGAGACTGGTGCCCAATATCTTAAGGATAGTGGTAAAAAATTGCTTCTAGCCCAGTTCTCTCTTTCCCCAAGACCCAGCTCTTTCTCTTGGTTCCAGCTTTTCCAGCTCTTTACCCACTTCCAACTTCTCACACATCTCTGTTGGCATCAGTGAGGACTGAGAATCCAAGTTACCTGGGTGTCGGCTTCAGAGACAGGCATTTTTGTTGCCTTCCCTTCCTTATAGGAAGTAGATAGGCTGGAGATAGCATGATGAAAAGGTAAATGCTTAGTGAATAATTTGAAGCCTCGATACTTAGCGCATGAATTTCTCTTATCCTGGTTACTAATTTTCTGTGACCCCAGACCATGGCCCTCCTTTCCCCTTCAGTTTGCGCCTTTGCACTTTTGTGATTAATGAGGTCAATCATAGAGCCAGGCTAGGAGCAGGTTCACTAGCCAAGAAAGAGCCAGTTTTCTGGAATTTGGCCAAAGGTCATCTTCCCTTCTAGAAGCCCTGATTGTCAGCAGCAGGTGTGTGCCCACCCCCCAGGCTAGAAGGCCCTAATGCTCTCCTTGGGGCCCTCCTGAAGGGACTGCTGCCTCCTGGCCAGGCAGTTTAGGATTTAGGGATGAGTTTTTCCCTACTAGGCCTGCAGCATATACACAGCTTGGGTGGATACTGCCATCAGACCTCTGCAACTGTGTAAATTGTTCCATAATATATGCAGCATGGTATGTCAGCCACCTCATCATCATTTACATTGAAATGCTTGAAATAGGGCTAGGACACCTGCAGCAATTAATTTTACATTTTATGGGTCTTAGAGGGAGGGCTTTCCAAGAGGTGCTCAGAAAGCCTGTCCTAGCAATCCTTGGCTAATCCAGCTGCAGGTTCGATGTGAGGACAGTTTATGAAGTGCTGCAATACCAGATTCACCAGCACCGCAGCAATGCTTAGGGCCTTGAGAGATACACTTGGCATTACTAAGGGCACCATGTGGTACCAGGAATCAAAATTGGGTTGGTACATGCTAGTTAGGCATGTGTGTGTGTGTGTATGCATATATATATATATATATACATATATTTATTTATTTAACCTAAGCTCTTATACTATTTCCCTGGCCCTAATTATCAATTTTTGTTTGTTTTGGAGCCACACCTGGTGGTATCAGGGCTTACTCCTGTCTCTGCTCAGGGATCATGCCTAGCAGTTCTCAGCAGACCATATAGTGTGCAGGGGGATTGAACCTGGAGCAGCTGGTGAAAGGGAAGCACCTTACCAGCTGTAATATCACCCTCGCAGTGTGTGTGTGTGTGTGTGTGTATTTGAGTCACAATGATAGGGTTCAAGGTCTATTCCTGGCTCTACGCTAAGGAATCACTCCTGGTAGGCTCAGGGGCCCCACGCAGTGCCAGAGATCAAACTGGAATTAGTTACAAGTAAGACAAACACTTTAACCCAGTACTATTTTTCTGGCCTTGGAATCTTTATTGTTTTTATTTATTTTTAGTTTTTAGGGAGAAACACCCAAGCAGAGTTGAGGAGCTACTCCTAGTTCAGTGCTTGGAAGTTGCTTCTGGTGGTGATCAGGAGACCATGACAAGGTCTCCTTAAAAAAATCTGAGTCTCCTAAATATTAGGTATGTGGGTCAAAGAGATAGCATGGAGGTAAGGCATTTGCCTTGCATGCAGAAGGACGGTGGTTTGAATCACGGCATTTTATATGGCCCCCTGAGCCTGCCAGGTGCGATTTCTGAGCATAGAGCCAGGAGTAAGCCCTGAGCACTGCCGAGTGTGAACCAAAAACCAAAAAAAAAAAAAAAAAAAAAATCAGGTACATGCTTAACTTTTTGTTATTGTTGTTTTGGGGCCACACCCAGTGGCATGCAGGGGTTACTCCTAGCTCTGTGCTCAGAAATCGCTCCTGGGGCCCGGAGAGATAGCACAGTGGTGTTTGCCTTGCAAGCAGCCGATCCAGGACCAAAGGTGGTTGGTTCGAATTCCGGTGTCCCATATGGTCCCCCGTGCCTGCCAGGAGCTATTTCTGAGCAGACAGCCAGGAGTAACCCCTGAGCAACACCAGGTGTGGCCCAAAAACCAAAAAAAAAAAAAAAAAAGAAAAAAAAAAGAAATCGCTCCTGGCAGGCTCAGAGGACCAAATGGGAATCAAGGGAATAAAACCTGGGTCTGACTTGGGTTGGCCACATGAAAGGGAAACACCCTGCCACTGTGCAATCACTCTGGTTCCAAGGTATGTGCTTAACTTTTGAGCTCTCTCTCTGGTTCATGCTTCTTACTAAGAAAACAAGAATCAACTTTATAATAGCTACCTTTTATTAGCACTTAAATGTGCCAGGCACTTCACATCTGTGCTTATAATTTCCACCACAATCTAGGAGGTAGGCATTATCATAATTTTACAGGAGGAAATGGAGGCTCAGCAAGGCCAGCAACTTGCTCAAGATCACACAGCTTGTGCATGAGTATTAGAATCAACACGCAAGATGAGCACTACATGCCGCCTAAACATTCATCAGCCATTCTTCACACTGAGAAAATAGAGGTGGTGGAGAATGGGAAAAGCATGCATTCTTTCTAGTTAAAGGGCTGTTTCTAGGGTCAAAGGAGAGTTCTGCCCTGTTTCCAACATTCTCCAACTCTGGTGATACACTCACTCCTTCCCCAGACTCAGCTGCAGAGTTAGGAAAAATTCTCTCTGGTCAAGGCTGTTCTGAGAAAAGTTTTGGCTGCCAGGAAGACCTTGTGTGTGTACCACAGATGTCCAAGTGCATGTGTGTGTGTATGTGTGTGTGTGTGTGTGTGTGTGTGTGTACATAGGCCCGTTCAACAGCCAGTGTGAGAACACTGCTCCCTTTTAGACCACACCTCTGCCATAGGCTCAGGGCTGTGGGCAGGGTGGAATCTTGAAAGGGCTATTTATTTCTTATTGGAGAATGGGAATTTGAGGGAGGTCACCTGGGAGGGGGCCAGTTCAACCACCAAAACCTCAGCAACAACAAAATCCAAAAGCCCCTTTAGAGGTTTAGAGGTTCAACTCTCTCTCTCTCTCTCTCCCTCTCTCTCTCTCTCTCTCTCTCTCTCTCTCTCTCTCTTTCTCTCTCTCTCTCTCTCTCCCTCCCCCCCTCTCTCTCTCTGTCACACATACACACACACAAAATCTTAAAATAAGCTAAGGCACCTTCATGAACTTGCAAGTTCTCGCTTAGGGACTAAGACCCATCCCTGAGCTGAGTCCATGACAGATGGGTCAGCGCAGCTTTAGGAATCTCTTCATAAATGAATACCAACGATGAAGGCTCCATGCAGAGCCCAATCCTCCTTGCTTCTCCGAGAAGACTCCTCTTAGGCCGGCGAAACATCACATCGTCTCTTTTGGCCAGCCAGGTCAGTGTGTTTACATAGGTGCTGGGAAGGTTAGGGTATGGCTTCTCCCAAAGATTAAAAACTGTGTTACTTCTGAGTGTGGCAGAGGGTTATTTAGAAGTCTTAACAAAAGATTAATTCCTCATTTCAAGAGGACAAAAATAACCACTTCCTGCAGAATGGAAGGTGAGATTTCTCTCTGCTTATAAAACCCAGCCATGTGTCACTGGGAGAGAGGGGGCCTTTCTCTGTACTGCTAAGAGCCCCCCTCTTCCGCCCCTGGGAAGAAGTTTCTGCAACTGCAGTGAGTATGAACAGAATAGTGAACTTCGGATGGCCTTCAGGAGTGGGTGGCTAGGTCCCTCCCTGGCTCTAAGCAAGTGACTCCTGCAAATTTCTGGTAACACAACTTTGTGCAGGTTGCTTGGAGGCTCGGGACTTCCTGGGGCTACGCGAGATGGTTGTGATGGAGGATGAACGGCCTGCCTGAAGATGGGTACTAGCGCTATGGGGCTCCTGGGTCTTGGGGAGAGGGGGCAGGATCAGGAGACCCAGATGAAGTAAGCGATCTCATCCAAGTCGACCGGGTAGTCGGTGAGCAGCACGGGCGTCTGGTCAAAGAGCTCCCCTTTGTAGCTGCGCCACTTGCCAGCGGGCAGGTAAACGTCGCGCTCCTGCTTGCCGGGCTCCAGCACGGGCGCCACGAGCAGCGTGTCCCCGATGAGGAACTGGGAGTCGATGCGGTGCGCGTTCTCGTCCCCAGGCGCGATCCACCAGAGTGGGCGCACGATGGGGTCGCCCGTGTGGGTCACCTCCCCGGCCAGCTCCAGCAAGAGCGGGGCCACGAGGGAGGCCCGGAGCTCGGCGAATTTGTGCGCGATGGCCACCACTTCGGCGTCATACTGCCAGGGCGGGGTGGAGAACTGCATGGCGGGCATGAAGGCGGCCACCTCGAGCCAGCGCACGTAGAGCTCGCGCTCGGGCCCCGGGCCGCCGCCGGCCGTGTGCTGGGGCACCGCGTTGCCCCCGACCATGTCGGGCAGGATGAACGGGTAGCCCAGCATGCTGACCGTGAGCACGGCGGGGATGAGCGAGCGCAGGCCCAGGTCGTGGCCCCACACCGAGTCGCGGTCGATGAGGCGGAAGAAGCAGGAGATGTTCTGGGACTGGTACCCCACGCGCATCTCGGCCTTGGAGAAGAAGGGCAGCGCCATCTCGGTGTAGCGCCGGCTCCACACGCTGGGGTCCGGCAGCCGCTGGTGGGTGCTGAAGTCCCGCGGCAGGTAGCTCACCTCGCCGCCGTCGAACTTGAACGAGGCCACGTGGTAGCGGGCGCGCAGCTGCCGCAGGTGCCCGGCGAACCAGTCGCGCGTCTCCTGGCGCGTGAAGTCCAGCACGGCGCCGATGCCGTTCCACCAGCGCACCAGGGCGGGCAGGCGGCCGGTGGGCTCCCGCACGAACAGCTCGCGCTCCACGCCCTCCCCGAAGTTGGACGAGTTGTAGTTGACGAAGGGGTGCACCCAGAGCGTGACGCTGAAGCCCAGGTCGCGCAGCCGGGCGAACATGTCGCTGGCGTTGGGGAACTTGGCCTCGTCGAAGTCGAAGTCGCCGTAGGCCGGGGTGTACATGTCGTCGATCTCCAGGTGGCTGCTGTTGAAGTGGTGCTGCCGGATCTGCTGGGCGAAGTGCAGCACCTTGTCCTGGTCCACCTCGCGCCCGTACAGCACCCACGTGGACCAGATGGGGTCCCGGAAAGTTTCCGGAGCTGGCACCCTGGACGGCTTGTTGAAATAGCGCCGGACCATGTACTTATGGATGGAGGTGACGTCGGAGCCCACGCACACGCGGTAGCTGAGCTCGGGCGCTGCGGGGCGGCCCGCGGGGGGCTTGTAGGGCGTGTCGTGGTAACGAGCTTGCAGGAGCAACGAGCGCTCCGTGCTGTTCCAGCCCAGGTGGAAGGGCACCGAGTCGTTCACCTTGATCGCTGCGGCCCGCGACGAGAGCCAGTAGCGTTCCAGGATGCCTCCGAAGGCAGAATCGGAAGAGTAGACGTCGCTCGTGACGAATGGCTGAGGTTCCTGGTGGCCCTCCAAAAGGATGGGCCAGTGCTGCGTCCTCATCTCCGCGCCGCCGTACCAGTGAGCGGTGGCGTCGCCCAGGAACATGGCATGCTCCACGGCGTGCCCAGGGGTTGTCTCCTCCCAGCGCACACGGTAGCACATGACCGTGTCCTTGGGGCGCACAGTCTGGATGAAGAAGAGCAGGGGGCGGCTGTCGGTCGTGCGCGAGCAGCCAAGCAGTGCGCCGTCTCGGTTGCAAGAGTCGAGGTCCAGCGCGCCCGAGCGGAAGGCCAGGCGGAAGACCTGCTCCCCTTTCTGGTTGAGGATGGTGAAGCCTCCGGCCTTGAGGTCCAGCAGCTCAGCGCGCAGACGCTCTGCCTTGCGTAGAGAGACGCTGTAGTAGCACCAGGCCACCACCGCCATCAACACCAATAGCAGCCCCAGGGCGCCGGAGAGCAGCAAGGGCCTCAGCTCTTTGGATGCCTTGGGCTTGGTGGGTGAGAGGTTATCCGGCAGAAAGGTATACATGGTTCCCGAGGTGGCGACCTTCTGCCTCTCAAGACGGCGGCGGGGGTAGGCCTGGCTCTTTTCCGAAAGGTTCTGAGACATCAATTCCCCATTAAGGTAGGAAGGGACAGAGGTGTCACCTCTTCAGGTTTCTTCAAACCCATCTGAGCCTGGCTTTCCGGAATCTGAAGGGGGAAAGAGAAGTATATCTGAACTCATTCCAGCAAGGAGAGAGGTTTGGAAGGAAAGGAAGGCAACATAGGTCTTTTGCTTTTGGTTTGGTTTTTGGGCCACATCCAACGGTGCTCATGGGTTACTCCTGACTCTGTACTCAGGAATTACTCCTGGTGGGTTCAGGGAACTATATGAAATGCCAAGAGATCAAACCTAGGTTTGTGTAAGACAAATTCCCTATCTACTCCAGCTGGGAACTTAGGTATTGACTCTTATCAGCACTCAGTGTGGAGGGTGAAGAGTGGGAGATAGGAAGGGATTTGGGCCAAGCTGGTGGACCAAATAGATTAGCTGCATGCAAGACAAAGCATCTTTATCTACTGCACTGCCTCTCTCTGGCCCCAAATGAAAGCTTTCTAGCCCCCACTCTGCTACCACACCTTCTGCAGTTTGGGGATTGAACTCAGGTCTCAAGCATGCAAGGCATTTACATCACTAAAGACACATCCCATATCCTATTCTCGTGGACCTACACCTGGAGGTGCTCAAGGGTCACTCCTGGCTCTGTGCTCAGAAATTACTCCTGGTAGGCTCGGGGGACCATATGGGATTCTGGGAATAGAACCCTTGTCCTGGGTCTGCATGCAAGGTAAATGCCCTACCGCTTTGCCTCTGTGCTATCTCTCAGGCCCCCTTGGTCCTATTTCTCTGGTTCTCCCTGCCCCACCCCCACCCCACCCCTGGATCACACACTTGAAGATTCAGAGAGAAGGGGAAGTTTTTTTGGGAGCACCTGGTTTCTGAAGAGATGGCCATGATGCTGGCAGGGGGTGGTGGAGAATGACAGTCAGCCAAGCTCCTTGAGACCTTCAATAGGGTTGGAGACTGGCTCCCCGGCCCAAGAAGGGGGAAGGAGAGAAGGCTAAACAGTCCAGGCATGGAATTTAATCTTGAATCAGAAACCAGATTAAATCTGGAGATTAAGTACTTAAAACCAGAATTAGTTCTAGGGACCAAATTTTTGTTTTGTTTTTTTTTTGGACCACACCCAGGACTGCTTGGGGGCTATTTTAGGCTGGGGGTTGTACTGTCTCTTCGGCCGCTAAAGACTAAACTGGAGGGAGTCAGAGTAGGTTTTATTTTGGGTTTTGTTGCTGTTATTTGTCTTTTTGGTTTTAGGGCAACACCCAGCAATGCTCAGGGGTTACTCCTGGCTCTTTACTCAAGAATTAATTGTTTGGGGACCATATGAGATGTTATGCATCAAACCTGGATTGGCCAAATATAAGGCAAATGTCTTACCTGCTGTACTATCACTCTGGCCCCCAGGGTAGGTTTTGCAGCCTGGCATAGGAGCTCTGGTGGCTTCTCAGGTCTTTCTCCCTTAACCTCAGATTTCTCCCTGCCCTCAGCCATTGACCAGTATGTCCAATACCCTGCCTACCTTCCTTCTTTTCTCCTAGTGCCACATCTTCAGGCCCAGCCACCCCCTGGCTTTGTCCCTATCACTTACCCACTGGCCAGCTGTCCCAGTTTGTGCCGTGTTTTTCTCCCCTGTGTTATTATAATGCTTCCCTAGTCAGTCTTCTCTTTCTCTGCAGTGTTGACTTCTCAGAGCAACCATAACATTCTGCAGTACCAGACTAAATCTCTCCCTCACTCAGAAAGCCATGTAGGACCCCAATGATGAGTTTCAGAAGTAGCAGTTTTGTACCTGCAGTTCCAAGTATGATATGATCTCACTTGCTTTTCTAATTCTATTTCCAGACAAGAAATGCCAAACTCACTCTTGTCTTTTTGTTTGTTTGTTTGTTTGTTTTTTGTTTTTGGGCCACACCCGGCGAAGCTCAGGGGTTACTCCTGGCTGTCTGCTCAGAAATAGCTCCTGGCAGGCACGGGGGACCATATGGGACACCGGGATTCAAACCAACCACCTTTGGTCCTGGATTGGCTGCTTGCAAGGCAAACGCTGCTGTGCTATCTCTCCGGGCCCCTCGGTCTTGTCTTAATCAAAATTCTTCAAGGTCACTTTACTTCTTGGGGGTTTCACCCACCAGGTACTCTAGTCCATTGTCTCTCCTACATCTATCCTTTCTCCAGAATCAACTATTTTCCACCTGACACATATTCATTCTTACACAATGTGCATGACATACAGACATGACTGTGGGAAGTCATAACCTCTGGGACTGTTAATGGGGGAACATGTGTCCCAATCTGCTGCTTCAGGTCACTGGTCCTTCCTGACTCAACTTTCAGAACAAAGTCCAATGAAGAAGCAGCCCCCCCTCCCTGCCACAGGCATGTGCACACAGATATACACATTCCCAGCCAGCCAGTCAGCCAACTCACCTGCTTCAAGTGAGGGAGAGAGGGAGCCAACAAACAGTAATTAGTCTCCTCCCAGGTGCCAGAGTTGGTAGTATCCAGGGACTTTCAAGATGACAGAGCTGCTGAGGTCCCCATTTCCCCACCTCTTTTATGATGATGCTATTAAGAATGTTGAGTACAGGGGCTGGAGTGATAGTAGAGTATGTAGGGCATTTGTCTAAATTGCCTTATCCTCGGCAATCCATACGGTCCCCCCCAAAACTACACCAGGACTGATCCCTGAACTCAGAGCTATGAGGTGCACATTACACACCACCAGGGTTGAAGGCCGGGCCTCATGCTGTGAGTCTTGTACTCAACTAGGAACCCCCCTTCTCCCTCCCTGACTGCTGCAGTTTTGGACTTTGATCCCAGATGTTAATACACACACCTTATAGAAATTCTATTTGGAGGCCTATTTTCTGTATTCTGAACCCTGAATTCCTCCAGCTGATCAGCATCAGAAGATCTACACCAAACATTTACAGCCTTTCTCTTAATCCAACACAATTTAGCTTTCAGAACACCCCCTAGACTAGAGACTCCTTACCCCACTGAACCATCTCTCTGGTCCCCCATAGATTTTTCTAACATTTTGAGAACCTTCATTTATTAGGATTCTGAGGTTCTTTTATGAACTAGACCTCACAGAACCTGGACACACACCATATCCTGCTGAACCAGAACCTCTGCATCCCACAAAGTCCCTCTGGTGATCTCTCAAATGCTACCACCGCAGCCACCACCAATAATAATGCCAGACAAATAGGAGACAAAATCCTATTCCCTTTTTATAGATGTGGAAATAGTAGCCCATTTAAAAAGGACTTAGTTGAAGTCACCATAGTTTCAAGGTTGCTTGAACCCCATGCCCCTCATTTAACCATTCCCAGCAGAAGTTTCAGGAGATAAGAGATCATAGTCTGATAAGCAGAGTTATGCTGCAGCCTTGGAAAGAGTGGCCCACACTGCAAAGCAAGATTCTATCAATCAGGCATGGGCAGAGTGAGGCATGTTTTGCCAGGGGATGGGTGTTCCTGCTTACTCCAGGAAAACTTCTTGGGGATAAGAAAAGGACAACTTTATTTTATGGGGCCAGCTGGGGAGATAATGGAGCCACATCCTGCAATGCAGTGTGAGGCTACTCCTGGCTCTGTACTCAGAGGTCACTCCTGGTGGTGCTTTAAAGGATCAGCAAAAGTACCTTTACCCCCATCAGTTTGTTTACTCTCTCCAGGCCTAATTTTAAGGGTGCCTGGAGGTGGGTTGTGTAGGTGAAACTGAGGTGGTGGAATTAACGCTGTACTGAGACCCCAGTAAGCCGCTGCCTCCGCCTTCTGGCCAACCACAAATTAATGGCGGCAAGTGGGATGGCCCCAGCCAAGCCGCTCCCCACTTGACACTCAGCCTCAGCCTTGGCTGGCAGCCCCATCCTCTAAGGGCAAAGGCCTGGCCCAAATGAGAGCAGGCCATGCCACGCTAAGGTTTGCCCAGCACAAATTCCAGGCTGGGAAAGGTAACTTGATCCTGGTCATCTCTCAGCTCTGCGGAATGGAGGGGTGGGTAGGATGTGGGGGACCGCCTGCTGCCCCCCAGCACCTCACCCTACACCCATAACGTTCGAAGGGGCTTGCCTAGGTCAAAAGAGGTCGGTCCCCCGCTGGGAACTGAGGCTCCAAGAAGAACCTGGGTTCGGTCCAGACTTCTCCCAGGATCCTGCGATCTGAGCGAAAGTTCACCAAGTAGGCTCCCGCCTGCCAGCTCCTTCCCCGCACCCTCTCCAAAGGTTCTTCCCGCTGGGCTCACTCACGGCTAGTGACCACTGAAGTGGGGGTGAATGTTGCTCCCCGCAGATCCCCTCCAATTCAGCTAGCCAGAACTGAATTGCCACGGCGGTGCGAGGCGCTGCACAGGCCAGGGACAGCGAGGCCCGCCCCAACCCGCCCCTAACCCGCCCCTGCCCGGTCAACCCCGCCCCAAGGTTCGGGCCTGCCTCCGAGTCACCCCGCCCCTGCACCGACTGCGCCTTCCACATTGTCACGCGGGTTGGAGGCCAACCCACACCCAGTCCCCACCTTCCAGCTGCATCTCAGGCCCGGTCCCGGCTCACCCCGAGCTGAGCTCTGTCCCAGAAAGGTGCCGCTGTACAATGTTGGGGTTCTTGCACTTGGCAGGCTAAACTCTGAGGTGACGATGATAGGGACTGAGGCGCCTCAGGGAAGGAGGATAGGGCCGGCGCCTGCCTTATTTAGGTAGTCGTGTTAGTTGGCTTGATCTATAGTGCTCGCATTAAGTTTTCTTATATAGAAGAAAGGGTTGCAACACTTCTGTGGGGGCTCTCAGCAGCTCAGGCAGTGTGGATTTAAACAAGGACACCCAAGAAAAGGGATTTCCTGCAGGTGAAAGATGACGTTTCCTAGTTTCCCAATGGATCAGGCCAGCAATGGCCGAAGTTAGGGGACTGGGGAAACTTGCTTAGCCTCTGGAGATGGCCCTACCCCCATCCTGTAGAGGCAGTCCTGGCAAAAGCCCGTGCATTTGAGAATGCCTGGGCATTTGAGAACCCACATTAGAGAATGTGGTTGTGTCCTGCCATTTATTTATCCCCTTCCCCCAGGAGGGGAATGTAATACTATTGAAGATGTCAGTGGCATCTGACAAAATAGCCCATCCTTGGCTCCTCCTTCAGAGAAACAGGGTTTTGTTTTGTCATTTGAATTTCTTGGTCACTAAACCCTCCAAAATGGTGTTTGCCTCAAACTAGGGTTAGGGAGAGAGAGTGCAAGGATATCTGAAAATAGATTATATTTTTTTTTTTTTTTGTATTTTAGGGGACTGTGATGGAGACTCTGGAAACAGATGGAGAACTTGAGCATTTGTATTTTGATTGTAGAATGGAGGATTTGGAGTTTACTGAAATAAAAGGCTGAGGGGCATCTCACATGGGACTATTGAAATGTCAGCCAGAAGGCCCTTCTGGGCATTGGAAATGGGTGTAGAGAATCCTCCCTACAAGGAAAAATGAATCCATTGGTTTGGGCTGTGAAGTGGAAGGGAAGAGGACATCCATTGGGGACAGGCCCAATTAGGAGGCCCTTCAGAACATCCCAGTAAGGTGAGGGGCTGGGAGGCTTAGAAGAGATGACGAACACAGTGTATCTCAGTTGAGAGGGCTGGGCAGAGAGAGGCTTAAGCAAAGATTCACTGTGGGATCCTACTGGGTTAGGACACAATAGAAGTCCTTACACTACTGGTAAGGACCCTTTGAAGTGAAGAGTATTTATTTCTTCACCCCCTTATTCCCACCGGCCTGGGGTCCTAACAGCTCTCAGCATAGATCTCTGAGGCAAACTCTGGATGAACCACATAGTTGTCTTTCTGTGCACCACCTGTCTTCTTGAAATGACTTGTTTTCCATCTGTGGGGGAGAGATGGGGAAAACCCTTCTGGATCATCACACATCTGATCCCAGCACTCACTGCTAACCTTAGCCCAAGCCCAACATTTTGTCCTAACAATGATGATCTTACCTCAGGTTAAATTCTCCTTCTAAATGCCAGCTCCCTAACATTGACTTCTTACCCTTCCGACCTGAAACTAATTGCCTAATATCTAATATCTTGACTCTAACTCGAATATCCTGACCCCCACTGCCAGCCTGGAGCCTCTCAGTGCTGACCCTTCAAACTTTCTGATGGGGGGCCCCCCATGTCTTTGCCAGCGTTTACTTCCCCCATAATACTAGCGCCCCCTGGTGTTCCCTTCCGCCAGTGTATCGCAGTGGACAGTTCAAAACACCAGGGACTTGGTCGTTTCCCCCCCAAAAAACACACCACAGGACGCCTCCCGCAAGCATGCGCGCGCGCATTTCGGCTTGCATGCACCAGACTTACTGGAGACTGGGGTAAGGGAAGAATGACGGCGGGGGAGTTATTACAGAACATTGCATTCCGGGCCGGTGATCGTAGGGTAATGTACTCCTAGAAGAGGAAACAGTGGGTCAGGTACAGTTGGAGTCTTTTGGTGTTCTATACCCCATACCCAGTTTAGACCCAAACTCTGAGTGTACTTCGGTCGTCATTCCTGTGCTTCTCTTCCTTCCATATCTCTGCTGTTGGAAATTTCCGGAGTGGCTCAACCCCCTAAATCAGTGGGGACCCAGAGAAGACCAAACTTTAAGCAGGGCGGTGTTCTTGGGAGCTCACCTCCCACCCAATCCTTGCGTGGGAAGATCATTACTCCAGAACTAGGGATCTCCCTAAGGATCAAATATTTTTCTCGGGGCCTACATCCACGTGAGTCTTAAGTCTTGGTCTAGGGGCCGGAGAGATAGCATGGAGGTAAGGCATTTGCCTTTCACACAGAAGATCATTGGTTCGAATCCCGGCATCCCATATGGTCCCCCGAGCCTGCCAGGAGCGATTTCTGAGCATAGAGCCAGGAGGAGTAAGCCCTGAGCGCTGCCGGGTATGACCCAAACAAAACAAAACAAAACAAAACAAAACAAAACAAAAAAAGACTTGGTCTCACTCAGTGATTCAGGAGCGGGCAGGTCTGGGATTGGATTGGATGCTGGGGCGTGTCCAGGGGCGTATCAGGGGTGTGTGTGGCTCAAGGGTCGGAGTCCCGAGGTGGGACTTGGGGGACAGTGCGGGGTCCCCGGACCTTACAGTCGGCTGCTGAACCCGCGGGAGCTGTAGAGTGCTTTCGCCGCAGGGTGCCCCGGTAATGATGTAATCCATCCCACGCAGACAGTAGTGGCGGCCGGAACAAGGGCTTTCGTAGCCCTGCAAAGGCAGACGACCCGGGAGTGGGCTCATGCACCCGCAACGGGGCGTGATCTGCGGCAGCGGCTGGTACCGGGACAGCGAGGTCAGCGGGTTCATTCTCACCTCTTGGTCTGCGGCCACAGGCCCCGAGCATGGAAGGCCCAGACCCAGAGCACAGGAGGCAGGGACAGAGACAGACAAAAACAAAAGCAAGGTTACACTCTCCGGGGCCCTCAAGGTCCACCCCGTTTCCCGCCCACTTCCAGGTCCCAGGGCCCCCAGTTGCCTTCTCCCCCAGTTCCCCTCCACTGCCCTGCATCCATTACCGTAAGCACTGAGTCTCAAGGGTGTAGGGAGACACTCCACTGGCTTGGCTCTACCCACTGTCTCCATCCCCGGCGCCTGGAAGGGGCACAACATGCTAACTCTATCTCTGGCCACGAAGACTTGCTCCTTCTGAGGGGCTCTTGCAGGTCCTCCATACCCGGCCTGGCCTGCGCCCTCGGCCGCATCCCCCAGGGCTCTCAGTGTTTGGGCCGGTTGCTGGGCAGCACATTTGCAACGCCTACAGCGGGGTGGGTAGTGGGTTTGGGAGGAGCCAAGCGCTAACTCCAGCGGAAAGCCTCTGAAACATTCATTTGACCACCCTGCCCAAGCGTTTGCCTTTGCTTTGGCCCCTCTTGATCTATTTGACTATCTTGTGGTTTCTCAAAAATAATTTTTTAATATTGCCTAACCACTGACTCACATGGATACTTACAAAATTTCTTACTTTCTTTTTTTTGGGGGGAGGGTCACAACCAAGGGCACTCAGGGGTTACTCCAGGTTTTGCACTCAGGAATTACTCCTGGTGGGCTCTGAAGACCATATGGGGTTCTGAGGATAGAACTTGAGTTCATGGGGCTAGAGCGGTAGCACAGCGGTAGGGCGTTTGCTTTGCACGGGACTGACCCAGGACAGACGCGGTTTGATCTCCCGGCGTCCCAGATGGTCCCCCCCAAGCCAGGAGCGATTTCTGAGCGAGTAGCCAGGAGTAACACCTGAGCGTCAACAGGTATGGCCCAAAAACAAAACAAAAAACCTCAGCCTTGGCCTCATTTTCTCTCTTTCATCTTGTAAGGCTAGGAAGTGAACTACTGCTTCTTTCTCCTCTGAAGGCTTCTATCTCTGCGAAATTCCTGTTTGGCCTCCAGTCCTTCTCACATTACAAGGAGAGCCAGAGCAATAGTGCAGTGGATGACTTGCACATAGATTGTGATTTGATCCCTGGCACCCCAAATGGTACCTGGAGAACAGCCAGGTATTGCCAATAAATAAACAAGGAGAGCCCAGCAGGAGACCTCTAGCACCTGGTTGGACTGTAAAGGGGGAACAAGTCAAGGTGTGCAAGCAGGGTCTGTCCTCCCACAGGGCTCTATTAAAGGACCCAAGCGCCTAGGAATCTCAGTCCCTGAGATAAGATGTAGAGGGCTCCCCACAAAACCCTGCTCCTGGGCTCCTATTCTCCTAGAAAGCATGAACTCTATCTAATTTTACCAGTGGAAAGAACAGGGTGGGTGAGAAAGGGGGGTGAGGGGTCAATAATGCAAAATCTCCATCCCTGCTGTTTGGAAAACAAAGGGTGTGTGTCCCAGAGCTTAGAGTTCTTTGCTGGATACTGTATTACCTTAGGCAGCGGGGGAAGGAATGTGGGGTATCTGTTGTTCCAGCTGACGTAGTAGTAAGGCTCCATCCTCCAGGAGTTGTACTGGTCTCCCCATTGGTAGTTTGGGGGGCATCTGTTAACTTGATTGATCATAGGAGTGCAGAAGTCATATAGTGTTCTGCTTTTCTTCACCCTACTATCTGTGACCCCGCCCCCATATTTCCTCTGATTCTAGCACAGAACTGGATGCTTGTTTATCTTTCTCTGGCCAGTCAAGCACACTTTTTTCCCCCAACACTTGCCTTAGAAACTGGTGTATAGCCCTTTTCTTTTCTTTCTTTCTTTTATTTATTTTTGGCCACACCCAGCAGTGCTCATGGGTTACCGTATTTTCCAGAGTATAAAACGACTGGGCATATAAAACGACCCCCTAATTTTGCAGTTAAAACATAGGTTTAGGCCTATATTTGCTGTATCAGACAGACCGTTCCTGTGCTGCAACTGTATGTACCACAGTGAGCCAATCACAACAAGCAAAGGTTCAAAGGTTATACACTGTCATAGACTTCCTCTCTGACTCTGGCCAATCTGAGCAGGCTTTTTACAGTGTAGATTCGGGTCCAGAACATTGTCTAATTTGCATGCATAAAAAGCTTGCCTGGATTGCTGAGTTAGAGAGGCAGTCCAAGCAGCCTTGCAGTGATTGGTGCAGGGTCAAGTTGGAAAATTCATTTTGTGGCAATAGTCAGACAATTTTCATTTAGCGGCATATTAAAACATTTTTTCGGGATATACTCGGCATATAAGACGACCCCGATTCTCTGTTGACTTTTTTTGTTTCAAAAGTCGTCTTATATGCCGGAAAATACAGTACTCCTGATTCTGATCTCAGAAATCGCTCCTTACAGGCTAAGGGGATAATATGGGACACCAGGAATCAAACTAGGGTCGGTTCCCAGTCAGCTGCGTGCAAAGCAAATGCCCTAGCCCTGTGCTATCCTTTTGGCCCCAAGGAGTGCAGACTTTTTCTGCCTTGGTTTCTGAGGGGAGCTCAGGTTCCTTCTAGGACCTCACTTCTTATCCCAGCATCACTATGACTTTGCCCTGATCTGATCACTATAGTTGTATAGTTCTACAGTGTCTTAACCAGGAGATAATTTTTTGGAAGGTTTCACCCAGCAGTGCTCAGGGGTAACTCCTAGAGGTGTTTGGGGAAACTATATGGGATGCTGGAATTGAACCCGAGTTGGCCGAGTGCAAAACAAGTGCCTTATCTGCTATTCTATCTCTCTGGCTTCTTAGGAGATAATGTAAGTCATGGTTATCCAAAGCCAGGAGTGATTTCTGAGCATATAGCCAGGAGTAACCCCTGAGTGTCACCAGGTGTGACCCAAAAACCAAAAAAAAAGTAGGGGGGATAGGTACATTTTCCTTGTAGAGATGTTGAATCTATTTTTTGGTGGGGGGAAGGTTGCACCAAATGGTGCTCAGGGTCCTTCTCTGCCCTCCTTAGTGAGGCGACCTCTTTTCTAGGATGCACTATATGTGGGACTGTGACTTCCAAGGAAATTTGTTTGCTACTTAATATTTTTTCTGAAGTAGATTCTAACTTCACTAAGAGGTGCAAAGAAGTAGTGTGCCTTTTTAAAATAAAAGAAATCAAATTGAGGATCATTCTGGAGGGGTTTGGTGCTGGAAGTCTGAGGAGATGAGCCCTACCTTCCAATGGAGAGATCCAGTATTTCTCAGGAAAGTAGGGGTGACCTGTGAAGGTGTCTTTGTAAGTATAGTCCTGCATAGTACAATTGACCATCCTTTGCAGATCATCAAGATTCTCTGGATGTTGCATTCTCTGAGTAAGGCCCTGGACAAGGGAAAAGGAGAGGAAATGGTTCAAAGCAGTGAAGATCCAGCCACGGGGTCCTGCTACATATGGATCCAGGTGGTCCTAGAGAGGAGGTCAATCCAGGTGAATCTTCTAGCCCCACTTCCCTCTGCTGGCAGGAGGCCCATTCCAGCCTTTCCCACTCCCCATAATACTTTCCTTTGAGTCACTTTACATCTTTACATCTAAGGCTTAGAGGCAGATATTTGCCCTCAGTCAATGATTTTTTTCCCTCATGTCTCATATCTGTCCTTTTCTTGACTGGGAGCCTTTATTTTGTTTATTTATTTATTTTGGTTTTTGGGTCACACCCGGCAGCGCTCAGGGGTTACTCCTGGCTCTATGCTCAGAAATCGCTTCTGGTAGGCTCAGGGGACCATTATGAGATGCCGGGATTTGAACCACAGACCTTCTGCATGAAAGGCAAACACCTTACCTCCAAGCTATCTCTCCGGCCCCTTGTTTATTTTTGTTATCTGTTTTCTTTCTTTTTTTTTTCCCAGCCACACCCGGTGACACTCAGTAGTTATTCCTGGGTATGTGCTCAAAAATTGCTCCTGGCTTGGGGGACCATATAGGACGCCGGGGGATCGAGCCTAGCCTAAGTCCGTCCTAGGCTAGTGTGTGCAAGGCAGATACCTTACTGCTTGTGCCAGTGCTCTGGCCTGTTATCTGTTTCTTGATTTTTTTTTTTTGAGTGGGTACATCCAGCAGTCCTTTGATTTATTCCTGGCTCTGTGTTCACTTCTGGTAGGGCTCAGGGGACCATATATGGTGTCAGGGACCAAACCCAAATTGGCAGTGTGCAAGGAAATCACCTACCCACTTTAATCTAGGCTGGGAGCTCTTTACGAAGGGTGTTTTGTTCTCTCCCTTCCAGAAAGCGCTTAGAAAGAAGGCCCACCAAAAGGTGCATGGTCTTCACCTAAAGAACTCTGCACCCTTGAAATAATCTGGGACTTCAGCAAATTCTGCCAGGGTAGCTGGTTATCTTATATAGGTGTTTTAATTTTTGTTTTGTTTTGGGATCACACTGGTGGTGCTCAGAGGATAGTCCTGGCTCTGTAATCAGGAATTACTCCTGGCAGGCTTAGGGGGACTATCTGGGGTATCAGAAATCAAACTCAGGTGGGAAAACTGTGAAATTTCATTCCAGGCTTCTCTTTGGGACCCCTTGTCTTCGGCTAAGGGAGATTGAAAAATTAGTTTTCAGACCATTGCACCTTGCAGCGACTGGAATGCAAAAGTAGGTGGAGTACCCAGTAAAGACAACAGGAAGGATATGCTCATAGCCACCACTGGGGGCTTGGGATATTATGACACTGTCACACAGTTTCTCTTTATGATCTAAAGAGTAGATGTTTCACTGGGTTGAACTGAGGACTCGCATCTTCTGGCCCTCCAGCCACCTTGGAAACAAGGTTTTCCTTAGAAACACTTTTTCTCATGTGAGAAAGCTTCTTGGATTCATGGTATACCTGGTTAAGATCTTATTCTGGGGTGATTCCTGTGGGTGGAGGGACCCATGACTTATTTTTTGTTGAGTTTCACACACTCACAAACACACATATGCACACACATCCAGATATACCAGCAGATTCCCAGACAGCTGTACATGTATGCATACACACACCACATGTACATAAACAGTCAGAAGAGGCACACACCATCTGTTGGAAGCTTTTCTCAGATGTCTGTAAACTTTTTTTTTTTTACCAGCTTTTTGTGTTAATGAGGAAGAGACAAACATTATATTGGAAATCTTGAGCTCGGGCAAGGAGTTTATCAACTATAAGCAGTAGGGTTGTCTTATATTTTTCCAACCTGGCTATGCTCAGGGGTTACTCCTGGCTCTGCACTCAGGAATCACTCCTGGGTGTGCGACTCAGAGGGCCATACTGAATGGCAGAGATCAATATCAGGTCAACTGCATATAAGGCAAGTGCATTATTATTGCTCTAGCCCCCTGTAGATGTTTTTTAAAAGCTAAACATATTCTTCAGAAGAGATCCCTTTCTAATATTTTTTGTGGGGGCCTGCACCCAGCTCAGGCTTACTCTTGGCTCTGTGCTCAGGGGCTACTCCTGGCTCTTTGCTTAGTGATAAATCTCAGGGATTATTCCTAGCTCTGTATTCAGGGATTATCTGAGCACCGTACTATCTCTCTAGCTCATGATTTATATTTATTTTTGATGAGTTTAATAATTATTCATTTTGTAGTGCTTTTGTGACTTGCTTAGGAATTTCATTCATATTCCAAGAAAATGGAAATAAAATTCTATAGTTTTTATTGAACTCTATGTATTTGAACTTTTCACATTTAAACTTTTATTTATTTTTTATTTATTTTTTTGGGGGGGTTTTGGGCCACACCCGGTAATGCTCAGAAGTTACTCCTGGCTATGTGCTCAGAAGTCGCTCCTGGCTTGGGGGACCATATGGGAAACCGGGGGATCGAACCGCGGTCCATCCAAGGCTAGCGCAGGCAAGGCAGGCACCTTACCTCTAGCACCACCGCCCAGCCCCACATTAGAACTTTTAATCTGTTACAAATTGTTTTGTAGGTTTGTGAATTAGGAATCAATGTTGTTTTATCCATGTAGATGACCAATTGTCCCATAGTGGGTTTATCTTGACCTACAGATTTGTAATGCCAATCCAAATCTGATTTATTGCTTCCTATATCTTTTCTGTCAATCAACTATGTTGTATAAATTTCCCATATATGTGTAGAATAAATGCCTTGTTTATTATTTTATCACTGTATTGAAGCTATACTTTTAGAATTTCAATAGTATTAGAGCAATATTAATATATAACCAGACAAATCCCTTTCTTCAATTGTGTATACATTTGACTTCTATCCTCTATACATTTTAATATTTAAAAAATGCACTCAGGGATTGGAGAAATGATATAGGGTTTAAAGCACTTTCCTTAAGTAGGCTGAACCTGGTTTGATCCCCAGTGCCACATATGGTTCCTTGAGAACTGCCAGGAATGATCCTTGAAAACAGGAGAAAGCTCTGAACACTATTAAGTGTTATCCCAATCCCACAAAAGTATTCAGGGGCCCAAAGTTTCAAGGCACAATTTCAATAGCACAATTGGCAGGCACTTGCCTAGAACATGACTGACCCAGGTTGGATCCCTGGCATCCCATATGGTCCCCTGGCATCCCACATAGTTGCCAAGAGTTATTCCTGAGTGTAGAGCCAGGAATAACTCCTGAGCATCACTGGGTGTGGCCTAAAAAACAAAATTGTATTCAAAGTTTCATATTACTACCCATAGCTTTTTTTGGTTGTTGTTTTGTTTTTAGGCCACACCCAATGATGTTACTCCTGGCTATAGCACCCTCAGAAATCACTCCTGGCTGGGAGGGTCCATATGGGACCCCAGGGATCAAACTGAGGTCCATCCTGGTGCAAGGCAAATGCCATACAACTGCACTATTGCTCTAGTCCCTCCTTTTTTTTTTTTTGGAACCCATAGCTTTTAATATGTAGATTTATTTCCACTTAACTTACTTTTTTTTGTTTTGTTTTTGGGCCACACTCGTTTGACGCTCAGGGGTTACTCCTGGCTATGCACTCAGAAATCGCCCCTGGCTTGGGGGGACCATATGGGATGCCAGGGGGATCGAACCGCGGTGGTCTGTCCTACGCTAGCGCTTGCAAGGCAGACACCTTACCTCTAGCACCACCTTCCCGGCCCCAACTTACTTTTTATTGTTAGAACATCCATATTTTATTTTATTATCATTATTTTGCTTTTTGAACCATATCCAGCAATGCTCAGAGGTTACTCCTGGTCCTGTACTCAGGAATCATACCCGGTAGTGCTTGGGGAAACACATGGGATGTGGGATGTTAAGACAAGTGCCTTAACCACTATACCATCACTCCAATCCCTAGAACATATATTTAAATTTATGCTGTCGGGGGCCGGGAGGTGGCGCTAAAGGTAAGGTGCCTGCCTTGCCTGCGCTAGCCTTGGACGGACCGTGGTTCGATCCCCCGGTGTCCCATATGGTCCCCCAAGCCAGGAGCAACTTCTGAGCACATAGCCAGGAGTAACCCCTGAGCGTTACCGGGTGTGGCCCAAAAACCAAAAACCAAAAAAAATAAAAAATAAAAAATAAAAAAAAATAAATTTATGCTGTCTAAACATTTGCTCATGTAAAAAGTGTCACTTTGGGGGGGGTGGTTTCTGGGGATCAAATCTGGGGATTTGTTTTGGACCACGCCTGGCAGTGCTCAAGGGTTATTTCTGTATCTGCACTTAGGAATCATTCCTGACGGTTCTTAGGAGACCATATGGGCATACTGTCTTACCAGTATTTACAGAAGACAAGATCTTTTGTAAATAGGAACAGTTTGAAGAATTTCCTTTCCATCCTTTTCCAGAACAATGTTAAATAAAAATAGTGGGTAGTGGGGCTGGAGCAATAACACAACAGTAGAGCATTTGCCTTGCACGCAGACGATCCGGGATGGACCTGGGTTTGATCCCTAGCATCCCATAAGGTAGATACCCCGAGCCTGTCAGGAGCAACTTCTGAGCACAGAGCCAGGAGTAACCCTTTGTGCACCACCAGATGTAACCCAATAAACAAACAAAAAACACCCCCCCCCCCAAAATGGTGTCCAATTTAGGTCATTAAAAAAATCCTTTTTAAGGGGGCTGGAAAGATAGCACATCTGTAGGGTGTTTGCCTTGCACCCAGGATGGATGGTGGTTTGAGTTCCAGCATCCCATATGGTCCTCTGAGCCAGCCAGGAGCGATTTCTGAGCACAGAGCCAGGAGTAACTCCTGAGTGCCTCTGGGTGTGACCCAAAAACAAAAACAAGTAAAAAGAAAGAATAAAAAATAAATAGTGGTAATGAGGATTTAGAGAGATGGTCCCTGGATAAGGCACATGCCTTGCTTGTGGCTCATTCCAGGTTGATCTCTGACACTGCATATTGTCATCTAAGCATGGCTCAGGAATGACCTCCTGAGCACTGCCTGAAGCAGTTCCTGAGTACCCAGCCAGGAGCAACCCCTGAGCTATTCAAATACACTATCCCCACAGTAATATCCTAATAATATTCTAAATATTAATACATTTATACAATAATATTAATAATATATATTTATAAATTGTAGATTGCAATATATTATATCTTATATAATATTAACACAACAATATTAATATCATTACAATATTATTTGAACAATTATCTACATATTAATATAATAGTATTCAAAATATCATACAAAATATTTTCTTGGTATTATTTTACTTTTTGTGTATCTGTGTGTGTCTTCTGGTTTGTTTTTGGGCCACACGTGACTATGCTTAGGGCTTAAACCTAACTAACTCAGGGATCACTTCTGGCAAAGCTCAGGGTACCATATTGTGGCTGGGGATCAAACTTAGGTCATCTGCGTAAGTCAATCGCCTTACTTGCTGTATTTTCTCTTTGGTCTTTCATTTCACTTTCTGCTAGATTCATAGTTATCACTTTTTTGTCATTTACCTGTTACTACTCTTTCTCTGAGAGTAGTTCAGGTATTTGCATTTTGTGAATCTTACCAAAGAAACAATTTGTTTTTTCCCCCCTTCCCTTTGTTATTTCAGTGAACAGGGATTATACAAGCTTGCTTGTGGTGCTTGAACACTTTCTCCTGGTGTTGGGTTTGTGGTGCATTTTATTAAATTTAGGTGCCTTTCTTTGGGGGGACATTCCTGGTTCAGTGGACCATATGGGATGCTTAGGATTGAACCCGGTCAGCTGCATGCAAGGCCTTCCTCACTGTACTATTGTTTCAGCCTCCAGGGTGCTGCATTTTAATTTTGATGCTCATACACTGGTATGTTACTAGGTGTCCCAGATAGCAGAGATGCTAGAATGTTCCTTGCCACTTATGGGTGGCCCTGAGATAAGACTCATGGCTTCAAGCAGGTGCTTTAACCATTGAAATCCCTTGGGCCCCTAAGATTCAAGGTTTGGGGTGTGGTTGTGGACACACCCAGTATGGCTCTGTGTTCAAGGATAACTCCTGGCAGTTCTCTGGGGATGATATGTAGCACTGGGGTCAGCTGTATGCATAGTCTTAGAACTCCAAAAAAAATCAACTTTTGACTGATCTTATTCAATCGTTACTTTCCAATTTGTTGATATTTTCTTATTTTTCTTTATCTCTATTCTTCTCAATTCTTTTCATTTATTCTGCTCTTTATCTCCTAAGTTAAGTTGTTCAGCTCATTGATATTATATGGTACTCCTCTCACTGCATCTTTCCCTTTGACAAGCACGTAGATCCATAGTCTATTCTGAACCTCTGCTGCACTCCACAAGTTATAATATGCAGCCTTTTTGCTTGAGTGTTTTTCCATTTTTAAAAATTTGACCTATTATTTAGAGCTGTAAATTAATATTCAACTGAAGGGAATTTTGTATATCTTACTGTTCTTTGATCTGTAATTTACCTTGAGGTTAGAGGCAAGGATTTGTATGGAGATACCCATTTGAAGTCTGTTAAGGTTATTTTATGATCTACTTGTTGGAAGATCATAAATGATCTTCAGAGCCATAAGCATACCTTGTGGCATTCAGGGGCAATGAGACATTGAGGAACCATGTAGCACAGACAATAGAACCATAACTTGTGTTCCAGGATTATCTGGTCTTTTTTTGTTTGTTTGTTTTGAATATGGGTCACACCTGGCAGCAGTCAGGGGTTACTCCTGGCTCTGCACTCAGAAATCTCTCCTGATAGGCTCAGGGACCATATGGGATGCTGGGACTCGAACCTGGATGCATGCAAGGAAAATGCCCTACCGCTTGTTATCACTTTGGGCCCTATTTGGTCAAATTTTTTTTGGCCACACCCAGTGACACTCGGGTTACTCCTGGCTGTGCAATCAGAAATCACTCCTGGCTTGGGGGACCATAGGGGACGCTGGGGGATTGAACTACAGTTTGTCCTAGCCTACCACACGCAAGGCAGATGCCTTACACCCTGTACTACCGCTCCAGCCCCTACTTGGTTAATTTTTATAGCGTTCTAATGTTTAAATTTCTAGCAGTTAGCGGTTAATTAATGTTCAATAAAATTTTCAATTTTTGTTTTCAATTATTTTTAGAAATTTTCTTTTTGTGTATCACTGTTTTACACCTATCAGTGTAAAGGAAAAGTTTCCCCTGGGTTTGCTAACTGCCATGATCACCTACCCCCCTTCACAATTCTGGGAACTTAAGTTTCCCCTGAGTTTCCTGACTGCCCTGATCACTCACCCCCCTTCACAATTGTGGGAACTTGTAGACCCAGTTATAGTTTAACTTTCTTTCTGTTCCTACATGGTTTTAACCTGGTCATGTTAACCCTGTAAGCTTGCACCTGCACCTTGCAAAAATGTGATTGAGCAAATGCCAAATGTCATGTACTTCCTAAAGCAAATCAATCTACTGTACCTTTCTATTGTTTGAAATACTATATACAGCTTGTAAGCTCATGGCTCAGGGCTGGCAGTTTCTGGCTTATGCTGGATTCTAGACAGCCCCTGCATATGCTTGTAAAAGAAAATAAACCCCCTGCTTTTGCATGAGACTGTGGTCTTGGTGTCTTTGAATGGCGCATCATTCTCCTGAACTTAACATCAGTAATTGAGGTATGCTAAAATATAAGGTGAATTTTGTGAATTTCTTCTTTTAGCATTTGTATTAGGTGAATACAATTTTAATTTTTTTATTTGGGGCATAAGTGGTGTTTTCTGTGTGTGTGTGTGTGTGTGTGTGTGTGTGTGTGTGTGTGTGTGTGTGTGTGTAGCTCTCAAGGGTGCTCAGAAGGTCTATGGGTACCACTGGAGATTCTCAGCTTACCCACCAGTGGTTCAGTACAAGGGCTAAAGACGTGATGCTGTCTTGGCCTTGCAGCTGCAAGATGCTGGAGGCCATCAAGACCACACCCAATGTGGCTTAAGGGATCATATGGTATTAAACCTGGGAATTAAACCTGGTCAGATGTGGTATAGGCATGTACCCTAATCATTGTACTATTTCCTAGCCATCTCCTGTCCTGTCATGGTTTTCAGGGGATCATGTGGGTCAAGATATCAAATGCAAGTCTTCTGTATGCTGGACATAAGCTTAGTTCATTGAGCTATTTTTCTGGCCCAATACACGTTTAAAATAGTGGGGCAGGGGTGAGAATGATAACACAGTAGCAGAGCATTTGCCTTGCACATGGCCTACCTAGGACGGACCTGATTCGATCCCTGGAATACCCTGAGCCTACCAAAAGCAATTTCTGAGTGGAAAGCTACGAGTAACCCCTGAGCATCGCCAGGTGTGCCCCCCCCCAAAAAAAAATTGTAGGGCCAGAGAGTTAGTATCTAGGGTTAAAGCCTGGATGCAATCCGAGCACCACATAAGGCCTCCTGAGAGCTGCCAGATATCAGTCCTGAACATGGAGCCAAGTAAAGCACTTGAGCATTGTCAGTTGTAGCCCACCCCTCCTTCCTTAAACAAACAGAAATTGTATTTACCTGTTTGAATTGAAACTTTTTGATTTATATAATGATCCACCTAAAAATGTATTTAATCTTAAAATTTCCTTTTTAAAATTTATTATTTATTTTGCTTTTTGGGACACACCCTATGATGCTCAGGAGTTACTCCTGGCTATGTGCTCAGAAATTGCTCCTGGGTGGGGGACCATATGGGATGCTGGGGATCGACCCAAAGTTTGTCCTGGATTGGCTGTGTGCAAGGCAAATGCCCTACTGCTGTGCTATTGCTCCGGCCCCCCTTTCCATTTAACAAAATATGAATGCTTCACAAATTTGTGTGTCATCCTTGTGCAGGGGTCAGGCTAATCTTCCTATATCATACTAATTTTAGTATATGTGCTGCTAAAGTGAGCAGCAAATTTCCTTTTATTAATTTATGAATTTATTACCGTTTTTTTTGTTTTGGGCAGTGCTCAGGGTTTTCTTCTGGCTCTATGCCCAGGGATCATGCCTGGCAAGGGTTGAGGATCATATGTGATGCTGGAAATCAAACTTAATTAGGCCATGTAGAAGGCAAATGCCTTACCTGTTGCGCTCTCTCCAGCCCCATTTTTTTTTATTGTATCTGAGCCAGTCAGCTTTCAATTTGAGCAGTAAAAACATTATTATAGATGACATAGCTTAGAATATTTGCTTTGGGGATGAAACATTTTATAACTGTGAGAAGTAGTAAAAAATTCTGCAAGGCAGAGGCTGAAGAGAGAGCATGGAGGTAGGATGGACAGTGTTTCTAATCCTGACATCCCATATAGTCCCCTGAGCCTGCCAGGAGCGATTTGTGATTGTAGAGCTAGGAGTAACCCCTGAATGCTGCTGGGTATGACCCCCCAAAAAAAGATTTTTGCAAGGCTGTTGATTTTGCCTCTATTTTTTTTTTTTTTTTTTGGTTTTTGGGTCACATCCGGCAGCGCTCAGGGGTTACTCCTGGCTCCACGCTCAGAAATCGCTCCTGGCAGGCTTGGGGGACCATATGGGATGCCAGGATTCGAACCAATGACCTTCTGCATGAGGTCCATGCTATCTCTCAGGCCCCTTGCTCTCTTATTAAGTCTGAAAGAGGTCAGCCTGTATGGAAGTGAGGAAGGAGTCAGTTGGGTGTAAAGTGGGGGAAGAATAAGAATAAACCAGAATCTGCCTGTTGCATTCAGCCCTTAGGATGGGCTTGGATGGTAGAAATGGATTCAAATCACAGTTCAAGCATCAGATGTAGACTTACAGCCCGAGCCAGGATGTTGCATTAAGCCCTTAGGATGTCACCTAATCCCTTGGGTCAAAGGCCTTATCTAACCTTCCCAAGACCCCTCCCAGGAATGGTTGGAGGTGACATGGATGAAAGAAGTTAAGATGCAGGGCTAGCTAAGAATGGCAGATGCTTAAATAGGTTTATGATATAGGCCACACACGTGATGGCCAGAGCCAATAAAGATGTTATCTCTCTGGAAACCTGCCTGTGAGTGAATTCTATACTGGCTGCGACCACCTGAAGATGATGACCTGCTGGTTAATGGGGGATGGAACCATGTGGCCGGGGCCTAAGGACAAAGGCCTCCATCTCCACCATCCAAGCCCATCCTAAGGACTGTTTTACTACATCTGCCTATGCCTCAGAGCAGGGATGCTTGGCCAGATGATTTAATGAGTGGGTACACTGCTCAGATCCAGGGATGCTGGAACCACCAGGACCACCCCCAGAAGACTTGAGAGGCTATTCCTGAAGGTACTTAGGGTATTAGGAAGTGACCAAGATTAAACTCATGGCGTTTTGCAGGCCAGTTACATGCTCTAGTCCTTTGAGCTATCTCCCAAGCTCTTCATAGCTCCTAATTTTGGGATGTCTTCTAAGAGATGATGTTCTCTTTATGGAGTTTTATGTGCCCCTGTCCCAGACCCCTGAGAAACTGAGAAACTGCTTCCATCTGGTGCTTAGGTTGCTGTGATCTGTGACCACACACTGCCCTGTCCTGATCAGGTGATATAAACAACAGTGTGCTCAAGCTACCACATCCTGGACCTGCTTCAGCCTTCAGCAAATTAAACACTTGCCTGCAGATCACATGCAAATTTCTCTTGTGTTCACCTCGGGAAGGTTTTTCTAAGAGCAATTTCAGCTAGTTGATGGCACAATAACCATGAATTTGAGGATATTAGGTCAGTAAACTCTGTTCTCTTCCAACCCATGATATTTTACAATATTCTTCAATATTTTGTTCTTTTTTTGGGGGGGGGGGTCACACCTGGTGGTGCTCAGGGGTTACTATCGCTCTGGCCTCTATTTTGTTCTTCCTTAGAAAAAAATTTTTTTTGTTTTTTTGTTTTGGCCACACCCAGTGGTGCTCAGAGGTTACTCCTGGTGCTGTGCTCAGAAATCACTCCTGGCTGGCTCCAGGCACCATAGGGGATGCTAGGGATAGAACCTGATTGTCTGCATGCAAGGCAAATGCCTTACCCACTGTGCTATCATTCCTGCCCCCAAGAAAATTGTTCTTTTATGTGGTAATATCCAGAAACACTAGAGAAGAGGGCCAGGAGGACCAGTCCATGGTAGGAAATAGTGGAGCAGTGCAGTTAGAGCAAAGAATGGACCACTATGACAATGATAATTGGAACTGATCACTTGGGACAATAACTCAATAACTAGGTACTGGATGGAGGTAAAGTGATATGCATGTTATCCCTTCATTGACAATAGTGCAAAGCACAATGTTTAAAAAGGAAAATAAAGGAAGAAAGAGAGGAGAAAGAGAGAGAGACAGAGACAGAGACAGAGAGACAGAGAGAAACAATATGTCTACCCCAGAGGCAGGCAGGGAGCAGGATAGGAGGGGAGCCTGGGACATAAGTGGTGGGAAACATTCATGAGTGAAGTTGTAAGACTGAAACTCAATTTTGTACAACTTTGTAATCATGGTGTTTAAATAACAAAAAATGTAAAAAAAATGTAAGAAAATCGTTTTACAATGCTAAGCATGTAGATGGGGTGGGGAGATAAAGGTGGGAGGGAAATTGGGGATATTGGTAGTGGGAAATGTGTAGTAGTGAAGTAATGGGTGTTGAACATGTTATGACTGAAACTCAATCATCAACAACTTTAGCTCTGTAACTGTGTTTCTCATGGTGATTTAATTAAATTTTTATTTATTTATTTATTTATTTTTGGTTTTTGGGCCAAACCCAGCAGCGCTCAGGGGTTACTCCTGGCTCTACACTCAGAAATCGCTCCTGGCAGGCTCGGGGGACCACATGGGATGCTGGAATTTGAACCATCATCCTTCTGTATGCAAGGCAAATGCCTTACCTTCATGCTGTCACTCTACCCCTCTATTTAAAATTTATTAAAAAAAATTTTTTTTTGAACCACGCCTGGCAGGGTTTTTTCCTGGCTCTGAGTTCAGAAATTCCTCCTGGCAGGCTTAGGCAATGATATGGGGTGGATAGCAAGCCCGCTATCCACTCTGCTATTGCTCTGACCCCTTTTTCTTTAAATGTTTTTTGTTTTGTTTTGTTTTTGGGCCACACCCGGCGGTGCTCAGGGGTTACCCCTGGCTGTCTGCTCAGAAATAGCTCCTGGCAGGCACAGGGGACCATATGGGACACTGGGATTCGAACCAACCACCTTTGGTCCTGGATCGGCTGCTTGCAAGGCAAACGCTGCTGTGCTATGTCTCCGGGTCCTTCTTTAAAATTTTACAAACAAAACTATGATAGTAATTATTGCCAAAGGAAGGTGTTTACTGATATTTATCTCACATTTGCTAATTTCTGAGCTCACTATAATTTTCTGCATCTTAGATTGTTCGTTCTTCTGTGATCATCTATCTTCTGTCTCTGAAAGGAAAGCCTTTGGAAGTCTTTTATTATAAGCCTGACAGCAGTAACTATTTTAGTTTTAGTTTGCTTATCTGAATTTATCTCTGCCTGTTTTCAAGGTCATATATATATATATATATATATATATATATATATATATATATTTTTTTTTTTTTTTTTTGGCTTTCAGGTTCTTCCTACTTTTTTTTTTTCGGGCTACACCCATTTGATGCTCAGGGGTTACTTCTGGCTAAGCGCTCAGAAATTGCCCCTGGCTTGGGGGGACCATATGAGATGCCGGGGGATCGAACTGTGGTCCTTCCTTGGCTAGTGCTTGCAAGGCAGACACCTTACCTCTGGCGCCACCTCACCGGCCCCTCAAGGTCATATCTTAAGCTATGGGTATTATGCAGTTTCACTCAGTGGTATTCATGTGGAATTTCTTCTTGCTGTCATTAGTTCTGGAAACTTTGGAACATTTTTCTCTTTGAACAATGCCAACACCTCTTTGTGTCTTTCCTCTGGGAATCTAATGATATGAGGATGTATAATATCATTGCTTAATTTTTTCATATTTTTACTTTTTCTCTCTGTTCTGTATTCTGAGAAATTTCTTTCACTTTATCTTCCATTTAATTAAAACTTAAACTATGTGTAAGCTTATTCCCTGAATGTTTGTCTTTTGGGGGGCAACACCTAGAGTTCACCAAGGTTATTCCTATGTGCTCAGGGGGGGTCACTTGGGGTTACCTGGTATGATTGAGAGAACCATTTGGTGTTGGGGATCAAACCCAGGACTTCTTACTTGCCTGTTTTGATAATTTCACATTTTATTTAAAAATTTATAATAAATTTACTATTCTTATTTTATTTTATTGGTTTTGGGGCCACATTTGGCAATGCTCAGGGCTTACACCTGGCTCTATACTCAAATGCCTCTCTTAGAGGTGCTCATGGGGTGCCAAGGATAGAATCCAGATTGCCACATGTAAGGGAAACATCCTGACCATGAGTTGTTTATATTTGGGGGGGCGGAGCTATAGCACAGCGGTAGGGCATTTGCCTTGTACATAGTCGACCCAGGATGCACCTGGGTTTGATTTTCGGCATCCCAGATGGTTCCCCGAGCCTGCCAGGAGCAATTTCTGAGCACAGAGCCAGGAGTAACCCCTGAGCACGGCTTGGTGTGGCCCCAAAACCTAAATAAATAAATAAACAAATAAAAACCAACAACGAAAAGGTTTTTTTGTTGTTGGTTTTTTTTTTGGGGGGGGTTTGGCTTTGGGGCCACATCCGGTGATGCTCAGGGGTTACTCCTGGCTATGCACTCAGAAATCACTCCTGGAGGGGCCGGGCGGTGGCGCTGGAGGTAAGGTGCCTGCCTTGCCTGCGCTAGCCTAGGACGGACCACGGTTCGATCCCCCGGCGTCCCATATGGTCCCCCAAGAAGCCAGGAACAACTTCTGAGCGCATAGCCAGGAGTAACCCCTGAGCGTCACAGGGTGTGGCCCAAAAACCAAAAAAAAAAAAAAAAAAAAATCACTCCTGGCTTGGGAGACCATGTAGGAAGCTGGGGATTGAACCCAGGTCTATCTTGGGTCAGCCACATACAAGGCAAATGCCTTACCGCTGTGCTATCACTTTGGCCCTAAAAGTTTATATATATATATATATATATATATATATATATATTTAACCGTTTACTCTAATATCTAAAATTCTTGTTTCTGCATACTCTGTCATGTGATTTGGTTCCTTATAAATTTTATTGTGAACTCAGATTTGACTGAGTTCTTTTAAAATCTTTTTTGTTTTATGAACTAAACCAAGCTCACATCCAGAGGTACTCAAAAGACTATGGGTGCCAGAGATTAAATCTGGGCTTCGCATTGCAGGGCAAGTGCTCTAAACATTGAGCCCTTGCCTGACTTACTCTGAAAGATATCTGGAAACCTAAGCTGAAGGTATTTTCTATCACAGATGATATATATTCATCATGCATGCATGCACATTGGGAGATGAGTTAAGGATTGCTGACATTTTTGATTCACTTGATAATTATACCTTTTTAATTAATAGATATAATTAATCTTGTTTTTTGTTTGTTTTTTGGGTCACACCTGGCAGTGCTCAGGGGTTACTCCTGGCTCTATGCTCAGAAATCCCTCCTGGCAGGCTTGGGGACCATATGGGATATGCCGATTGGAACCAATGACCTTCTGCATGAAAGGCAAACGCCTTACCTCCAGGCTATCTCTCCGGCCCTATAATTAATCTTTTAACTACTCGAGTATAAGTCGAGTTTTTCCAGCACAAAATGTGTGCTTGAACTCTGCTTATACATGAGTCATACAGGTTATTTGATTCTGTGCACTCTGGATTAAATGCATGTAGTCTCCAGTAGTCTTCTGCTGTTGCTGGAGGGGGCTGTGCTTCAGCTCAGTCCACCAGTCGCAGCTGAGCTGAAGACTCTTGGTAGGCAGCTGAACTAAACTGAATGCCACGAACTCTTTAACCCACAATATTCTGTGCTTTGTATGAGACCTACAGCAGTTATGATGATATCTGTGAACTCAGTGATGATCACAATGTTATGCTGATACCCTCATAATCACATACAGCTGAAGCTCTGTTTGGACATATAGATGATGAGAAAACCAGTTTTGAAGGATTTTAACCTTTGTGATTTAGCCATATTACCTGTTAAGATATGGTTTTCTGGGCCCGGAGAGATAGCACAGCGGCGTTTGCCTTGTAAGCAGCCAATCCAGGACCAAAGGTGGTTGGTTCGAATCCCGGTGTCCCATATGGTCCCCCGTGCCTGCCAGGAGCCATTTCTGAGTAGACAGCCAGAAATAATCCCTGAGCATCGCTGGGTGTGGCCCAAAAACCAAAAAAAAAAAAAAAAAAAAGATATGGTTTTCTGCACTTTATTTAAAGTTTTTTTTTTTTTTTTTTTTTTTGGCTTTTGGGTCGCATCGGCAGCGCTCAGGGGTTACTCCTGGTTCTATGCTCAGAAATCACAGGGGACCATATGGGATGCCTGGATTCGAACCACCGTCCTTCTGCATGAAAGGCAAATGCCTTACCTTCATGCTATCTCTCCGGCTCTTATTTAAAGTTTTAAAGTTATTGTTGTTAGTTTACAGTTGTTCTTTAGCAATAAATATTGAAAAACATTTAACCGACTGATTCCTCAATTATTTGTTTTGGGTATATATTTTTATTTTTGAAACTTACCAGTGGTTGTTATAATTTCCACCTTGGCTTATACTTGAATCACTAAGTTTTCCCAGTTTTTAGGGTAAAATTAGGGGGGGTTGGCTTATACTCGAGTATATATGGTAGCTTATTAAGGTTTTAGCTTATGGTGTAGCACCCTTTTGTAGTGCTGATAGTTGGCATTTATCCTTATGCTAATCCTATCTTTTGTTTGCTTTGGGACTTCACCCCCTTATTCAGAAATCACTCCTGATAGTTTTTTAGGTGATCATGTGTGGTATTAAGGATCATATCAGGTCATATATAATGCAAGCACCCTACCTGTGGTACTATCTCCCTGGCCTCTAATCTTGTCTTGCAAGTATACTTACCTCCTGAAGAATTCAGAATAAAATCAAAATAAAATTTTGTGCAGGTTCTCGTTTGAAATTCGGTAGTTTCCTCAATCCAAATGTAGCCAGAGTGGAAGGTTTATTTCTTGTTTTCTATTTTTGGTTTGCACCCACCCCTAAATGCCCAGGGATTATTCAGCGATTGCTCCTAGTAGTGCTAGGGGACCAGGGATTGAACTAGGTCTCCTTCATGTAAAGCATGTGATCAACATATTGAGCTGTCTCTCTGGGGCTCCTTTTTCTCATTCTCAAACTCACTACTATCTGACTGTTCTCTCCTCCCCACTCATTGGTAGTATTTGGTGCTGTCTGATGCTATCTGAGGGTTGCTACAACCTCCGCCCCTCAGCTCTCGCTGTGTCATAATGCTGGACATAGACTCTTGTCCAATAGTGCTGTCTATATTGGTTTCTCTTGGATTTTCCTCCTTGGGATCCTCTTGGGATCCTTTTATGGCTCTTATCCTTTACCTACCTATTAATACTGATATTCTCCAATGTTCTGTCCTTGGCCTTTTTTGAAATAGTTTGGGGGACTGAAGTGATGGTACAGTGGATAGGATGCATCCTTGCATGCAGCTGGCCTAGGTTCTATCCATGGCGCCCCATATGGTCCCATGAGCACTTCCGTAGGTAATTCCTGAGTGCAGAGACAGCAGTAATCCCTGAGCATTGCCTGGTGTGTCCCAAAACAGTCTTGGCAATCTCATTTATTTTTATGATTTCAGCTACTGCCAATAATACTGATTTCAAAATTTCTGTAGCCTAATTCGCTTCAGATAACTATATCCAATTATTATTAACTATGTCCAACTCTACCCACCAGACATTCCCTCTTGAAAATTCTCATATACTTTTTCCTCAAATGAATTTGAGATCTATCTCTAATATAACACACCAAGTCTTGATTGGTAGTACTACCATTCCTCCTGCTGTCAGAGCTCCAAAGCCCTAGTCATAACCTCCTTTTTTTTTTTTTTTTTTTTTTTTTTGCCTCACCCGATGATGCTCAGGGGTTACAACTGGCTCTGTACTCAGAAATCGCTCCTGGCTTGGGGGACCATATGAGACCCAAAGGATTGAACTGTGGTCCATCCTAGGTTAGTGCATGCAAAGAAAATGCCCTACTGCTTGTGCTACTGCTCTAGCCCCTATTCCCCCCCCCCCCTTTTTTTTTAATTTAGGCCACTCTAGCAATACCACACCTGGCTCTGCATTTAGGAATCATCTGTAGCCGATCCAGGACCAAAGGTGGTTGGTTTGAATACCGGTGTCCCATATGGTCCCCCGTGCCTGCCAGGAGCTATTTCTGAGCAGACAGCCAGGAGTAACCCCTGAGCACCACCGGGTGTGGCCCCAAAACTAAACAAACAAAAAAAAGGAATTATCTGGTGGGACTGGGGAACTATATAGAATACCAGAAATCAAGCCTCTGTTGGCTCTGTGCAAGGCAAGAGTCCTACCCACTATATTATCGATCTGGTCCCTCTCTCTTCTTTTTATATTTAGACCAAAATTAGCCAATATCCAATATTCTTTCTCATCTTTCCAATCTTGGATCAACATCACTTTCTCTCTCTCTCTCTCTCTCTCTCTCTCTCACACACACACACACACACACACACACACACACACACACACACACACACACATCTTCCTTGAAATACTAAGTGTACTGATTATTTTTCATCCTCATTACTGTGTTCTTTATTTTGGGGGTGTTGGTTTTTGGGTCAGACCCTATGGTGCTTAGTGCTTTACTACTGGCTATGCACTTAAGGATCATCTTGGCAGATATCGGGGTACTAGGGATTGAACTTGGGTCAACTGAGTGCAAGGCAAGAGCCCTACCTGCTGTACTATTGCTCCAGGCCTCATTACCCTGCTCTGACATGTCCTTCATGGCATTTGGAGAATTTGGAAAATCTCTACCTTATTTCATAATTATTTTCTAGTTCTCCCTTTCTATCCTTCTTGTACAATGAATGAAGTAGGAAGGAGAAAGGAGAGCACTATCTTGTATTGTTATATGGTTTTAACAAATTCCTCTATAAATTCTACATCTGGGTCAGAGAATAATACACACACACAAAGCTACAAAAGTAATGTCAAAATATCTAGTTACCCATAATCTATACACATAAGGTTATACACTCTGGTCTACCCTTCCATATGCACTTACCCGGGTCACAAACTTGTTGACTTCCCAGACACGGAGAGATGGGTCCTTGTAGACCTCCTTGATGGAGGTAGGAACTCTATAGGAGTCAGTGTAGGTGCTGATGGGAGTCTTGGTCTTATGTGAGAAGAGAAACATCTTGGGGCCTAGGAAGGCTGTAATGGGCTCTGCCAATCAAAGGCCCCTGGGAAATATTTGTGAGTCTCTCCTAGAGGGCTGCAACTCCAGCCTCGCAGGACTCTTGTTGTTGTAAGTAACCCCTTTCTCTGGAGGATCTCTTAACTTCCCTGCCCCACAAGTCTTCCTAGTTCTACCACACCCTGCTTGTCCTCACAGGCTGAGCACTGTCCATTATGATATCACCTGGTTGAGTGAGGAGAGACAATTTTCTTATATCCTTACTAGCCTATTCCTGCCTTAAGCCTCCCCCAAAGAGCTCAATTTCTGAGACCTAGGACCTCATGGATGTCTCCAAGGCTAAGATCCTCACTTTGATGAAGGTGCTTAGGAAGTCCAGTAGCTTGCTCCAGGGAGATCAGGTCAGTGAGGGCCTGACCTGGGATTCTGCCCAGGGATGCATGGGAAATGGCAACTCAGTCATTGTTGGGGACTGACTTGTTTGAGGCCATTTTGCTGTTCTTTCTGCCATATTCCAGCTTTTCACCTAAAAGCTATTTTGCAGTCTTGCTGTAAGTTTTTGAGCTATAGAGAAAGGAATGTGCAACTGTAGATATAATTAACTCTAGCCCGGAGGAGAGCAACACTGTCCGGTACCGTTATCAGGAACTAGGCCTCACTCCTTAAGACCACATTTCGGAGTGAACTAGGCTATTATCAATAAATGTATGCTACATTGTCTGTTCAAGATCACTGAGGCAAGCACATCTTGCACCAGCTCCTGATAGTTAAGCAATTAGGAATGCAGCTGGAAGGTCACTAGAAATTTCCATGGAAACAGCACGTTCATCATAACTTGAAGGTCATCCAGCCCCCCTAGACCCACTGCCCACTTCCTTATTTAGAGAATGCCTAAATTTCTTTGTTCCTTGAAACCTGAAATATATTCTTGCCTTGTATGGGCCTTCGCGCCAAAAGTATGACTGACATCACCTTTGTACTGCCCCCTTCTCCTTCATTATATAAGAAGGAGCTGTAGCCCAATAAAGGTACCCTTGAACAGTGAGACGCTGCCTTGGGTCTTTATTATTAACCTCTTTCAGATTTTTTACAGGTGTGGTTGCTCTTCTACTCAGCAAAATAGGAGTGCGGTTGTCTGAGAAGCCTTTCCAGCTAATTCCTGCTGGCCGGGTCCCCCCTGGGGGGGCTTCAGGACACCGCAAGTCATCAGTTTTCAACCCACCTGGCCTTTGCCCACACCCAGGTAGGGATCAGAGGCTGGCTTGTTTGATGCTTTTAATATCATTATTTGTGTTACACAATACACAACCAAGGATGATGACCAATACTGCAATGGAAATGTTAAAAAAAATATTATACACGGCTCATGTCTTCCACACACCTTTCTGGAAATAAATTAGTGAGCTCGGAGAAACCTGGTTGGGTGGGAGCCAGAGCTGGCGGCAGGGGGAGTGTTAAGGCAGTATCTACAAGGGGGAAGGATGGTGAGGGAGCAAGCTAAGGCCTCAGTTCCTTCCCTCTGAGCTCCTAGGCTAGGCAGAAGGGGCCAAACTCTCCTAGACCCAGAAGTTCCAGCTAGCAGCTTCATCCCTCTCTCCACCACTTGTATTCTGCCTTGCTAGAAATCCTTAGCAGTAGTTGTATTCTACTGTAGGGGGGTGTGTTTTGGGGGGATTTCCCCTGGCTCCTCAGGTCCAGAGAGATGGAGAAGTAGGCCAGATTCTCACAACAAACCAGCAGCACATCAGGAGTCTTACTGCGCCCAGATGGGGCCCTGTCCAGCAGAGTTAGGACCCACCCATGCTCTGAAAGGCTGGAATCTAAGGTTGGTAATAAAGAGGGCTTTTCTTTGGGGGCACAGGGGCTTGGAGAGGAGAGGGCTTCAGAACGGGCTTCGTCTTCTCATGGGTACTTTGGCACCATCCAAGCCTGCACAGGAGGAGTTTGAGTGGATGAGAGGTGCTGAGAGTAGAGAGCTGCACCTCAATCCTTGGGAGCCGGCAGTCGCCAACCCCACTGTGTGACTGGGGACAGGTGCTCTCTGATGCCAGCAGCCTGACTCCTTATCTCACTTTCCTCCCCTTTCAGCACCTCATTTCTCAGTGGGGGTGGTCAACATGGAGGATCAGACCCCTGGCTCTGGGAGAATGAGGGTTTGTGGGGAATAGGCCTGAGCAGTCTGAGGCTGTGCTTCCGTTTTACTTTTCTTTGGGGGCAGTGCCAAGGGAGGGCCCTGGCTACAGCTTCTTTCCAGGCCCTCATCCTTGGTTTTGGCAGACACCTTTGCTCTAGGTGGTGGCAGCAGCAGCAACAGCAGTAGCATCTACTTCCTGATGCAGTCATCCCAGATAACCACCCAACAGGAAGCACCCCAACACATTCTCATATCCGACTGGCACATGGTTAGACAGACTCAGTGCAGATTCCCTCGCCTGCTATACACATACACTCTGGGGAAGCTGCCCAGGCATTCTCAGACACACAGAAATTCTTAGGACATTCTTTCGGTGGGAAAGGGCTTTCATTTCAGCTGCAGTTCATTTCTTGGTTATGGATACCAAAGCATAGAAGGCCAGTGACTTGCCTGAGATCACCTGGAGAGGCACAGAGGCAGGCATAGTACTCAGCCAGGCTCACCCCCCCCCCCAAGTGTTGGGCTCTAGGTCCACCCCACAGTGGAGCTGCCTCTCACACTGTCCACAGATACCTTATCATGTCTCTGCCATGGCCACCAACCTACAATCCAGACAGACATCCGGAGACAGGCCCTACGCAGACACAGATTAGGCCCTACTGGAAGGGTCATGTCCACTCCACCTGCTCTCTGTCCTCTCCATGTGGCTGCTGCCTGCTCCTAGCCCTGCCTAGGGAAGATGCTGACGGGGGAGCAGTCTCTCGAATACTGGACCAGAGGGCAGATAGGCAATGGCACAGGCAAGGCCAGCCTACTTCCTGCTTCCAGCCTGGGACCCTGAACAGAAGCTAGACGGGGAGGGGCTAGTGACCGAGTGATAGATACATTTGCAGATGTCATGACCTCAAACCCCTGGCAGTCACTAAAGCCCACCTGCCCTGCCAATCCAGCCCTGAGCATGGAAGGGGGCATATAGGGCAAAGAGGAGGAAGAAGGCTGTGATGGGAGGGGAGAGGGTGCAATCTCCAGCTGGGTAGCTTGGCTGGTCTTCCCATCTGGAGTAGAAGGGAAAACAGTCCTGCAGGGGTACCTTGTTGGTTCTCAACCGGGTGCTGGCCCTGAACCCACTGTGCCTCGTCTATATCCCTCCTAGCCCTATTTTTCTTATCAGGTTTTGACTGTGAGAGTTCATGGCTTTGCTGGGGTGGAGCCAAACCCCTGGCTTTGTGATTCCCCCCACCCCCGCTTTTTATACATGCTCCCCGCCCCCGCCCCCCAGCCAGTGGACCACAGCTTTGGGGAGGAGAAGCCCTGGACAAGGTCTCCCCTCCCCACAAGTGAACTGAACCAACAGCCCCCGGTGGAGAGAGACCCGGTTTGGGTTTCTCCGGCTCCATGGACACACAGAGGTACATGTCCTACCATAGGAGGAAGCAATGACTGGAACGAGGTTGGCGGCTGTTGGGGATATGGGGGCCAGGGGGCAGGCGGATGAGCGTCGCGGAGGGCTCTGCCCCTTGCCCTCTCCAACCCAGCCCACGGGCCCTGCCCCGCTCGGCCGCAGGGCCCACTCCTGCTACTGAATGTGGCAGGCGGTGGAGGACGTGGCCTGGCAGCACATGCAAGTGGGGTTCACGGACTTGGGGGGGATGAGGTCCAGGTCCTCGTCGTCGGGGATCTCATCTAACCGGTAGCCATCCTTCAGCAGCTGGATGTTCAAATCTTGGTTGATCTGCTGTAGACAAAGGGAAGGAAGGTCTCAGAGAGATCAGGGAGACACTCCATATTTTTGGTTTGTTTTGGGGTCACACCCAGTGGCACTCGGGACCATATGGGATGCTGGGGATCAAATCCTGGTTGGCCATGTGTAAGGCAAGCACTTTATCCACTAACAGCCCCGAGACACCTCCATTTTGGCTGAAGACTCCCCCAAACCCTGGACTTCCACCCTACGTAGGGTCCTGCCTTATTTTGGGGTTCATCAAGCCACTCCTAAAGAGACCCCTTTGGGTCAAAAACAACTTCTCACTAAGCATCCATTCCACCCTGAAGTGTTCCCAGCAAGAGGTCTGTCCCTTCCACTTCCACTCCACCCAGGCCCTGCCCATTTCCCTGCCCACTACTGTGACTGGCAGGTGAGGGATACCCAGCTAAACTCCATTCTCCTCCTAGGATGTGGTCCCTCCCAGGCATTTGTAGGGCGGTAAGAGGTAGGGTCCTCACCTCCGCGGAGGAGTAGCCAGAGGAGGAGTATCTGGACATGTCAAAGTCGTCATCGCTGGTCATGGAAGAGAAGACAGGAAGAGGAAGTGATTCCAGGAAACAATTAGAAAAACTGCCAATACCCTCTTTCTCCCAAACCAGTCAATCCTTCCTCTTGCCCACAGTGCCGATTAATTCACATTTCAAATAAAAATGTTTGCTGTGCAAGGGGACAGAAAAGGTAGTACAGTGAGTAGGATTTTTGCTCTACAAATGACTGACCGTGGTTGGATTCCCAGTATCAAATATGGCCCCTGGCACCCCACCAGGAGTGATCCCTGAGTGCAGAGCCAGGAGTAAGCTCTGAGCATTGGTAGTGTGGCTCAAAAACACACTACAAAAAAAAAAGTAGGACCCGGAGAGATAGCACAGTGGTGTTTGCCTTGCAAGCAGCCGATCCAGGACCTAAGGTGGTTGGTTCAAATCTCGGTGTCCCATATGGTCCCCCAGGCGTGCCAGGAGCTGTTTCTGAGCAGACAGCCAGGAGTAACTCCTGAGCACTGCCAGGTATGGCCCAAAAACCAAAAAAAAAAGAAGTAATAAAAACCTCTCGCTGTGCAAATGCAGTTTTGCTAAGTTTCCTATCAAATTATTAATGCTAAATTAATCACCTCCCCTTTGGGTTTTAGGAATATGCCAGAGAGCAAATTCCATTGAGGGGGTAAAATCCCTCTCTCTTCCTTTTTTATTTTTTATTTATTTATTTATTTATTTATTTATTTTTGGTTTTTGGGCCACACCCGTTTGATGCTCAGGGGTTACTCCTGGCTATGCGCTCAGAAGTCGCTCCTGGCTTGGGGGGACCATATGGGACGCCGGGGATCGAACTGCGGTCCGTCCTAGGCTAGCGCTTGCAAGGCAGACACCTTACCTCTAGCGCCACTTTCTCGGCCCCTTCCTTTTTTATTTTTAATTTTGAGCCATACCTGACTAATATTGGAGAATTAAACCCTGGTTAGTCATGTGTAAGGCAAGTACTTTATCCACCGAACTATTTCTCTAGCCCCTCAACTTTTCAACTTCCTTCTAAATAGAGCTGTTACTCCCTTCTCTTCCATCTTTTTTTCTCTTGGTTCAAATGCTCGTGATTTTTTTTTTATTGAATTCTCCCAAAGTCCAAATCTAGCCAGGTATGTTCCAAGCAGGTGGCTTCCCCAAGGGGTGGGAGTGGGGTGGGTGGACACTGGGCACAGGGCATCACCCATGCTGAAAGACAGCTCAGACATTTTAGGGGACAGGCACTGACTGGTCAGATAACAGCAGGCAGTACTTGCTGCCTTGTCCCTTCTCTCCATTCTCTCCCCCACCACCCCATATCCAGGTGAAACAGTCTTTGAGGATTTGCCCTTGGTGAGCTGCTGATTGTCTGAGGAATACCTCAACTCTGACAATCTAGCAAGTGAGGTCTGTCCAGTCCATTTGTATTGTGTCGTTGTGTGGGTTCCTGGAGGCCCACATGGCTATCCCCAAGTCATCATACACACCTGTCTGTATCCAGGGCAACCAGTGGCTTCTCATCCGGGCTCTGATCCAGTGAGGAGTAGCCTTTATTGGGGACGACCAGCCTGGATGGAGAATATGGGAGACTGGATTGGCAAACAGACCATATATAACCCTGGCCAGAACTAAGTTGTGTTCTATCTGCCTCACTCCACCCCTTGTCTCCTGTACCACATTCCCCCCCTCCCCATTCTGGGTTTCAATTTCAGCGATAAGCTGGGGATGAAGAAGGTGGGGTCCAGGTGGGATTGAAGGGTCCTATACCTTGTCCGGGCCATGACGTTGTTCTTCTTGGGTTGCTGGTTGACAGGGCTTCCCATGCTGCCATTCTTCAGGGAGCCCTTCCGGGCTAGTTCCCGCTGCTTCTCTGCAGGGGTATAGGGGAAGGAAGCTGTGTCCCACCCTAGCAGCACCCCACCTCTGCTCCACACAGCCTGACCACCTAGCTGGGACATCTTCTGCCTCTCTAGAAACGAGGAAGGGATCCCAGCTCTCTTCTGCTTGGTGGAGGCAGCAGTTGGCTGTGCCCAGCTTGAGATGCTTGGGCATTGAGGGGAGAAGGAGCAGTCTGACACCTTTTGGGACCTGTTCTTCCATGATAGGAGGGCACTGACTGAGTGTGTGTGTGTGTGTGTGTGTGTGTGTGTGTTATATGTCAGAGAAGACTGGAGTGGGAGGGACAGAATAGTGAGTGAAGACTTCCTTCAGGTGCTCTCCTGATACAGAAAGAGAGGTTTTTCTAGGAGGAGGGACAGTGCACTCAGATGTGAGCATAAGTGGGATGAGTCTGTGTGGGATGGAGGGAAGATCAGGTTGGAATAAGAGGTGACATTTACTTTCTTCAGCAAACCTCTGTGTCACCAGTGATGCCACACGCCCTGCCTGAAGGGACCAGGGAGTTTCTTGGATGGTAAATCGGAGCCTGGAAGTCTCAAACTCCAGGCAGAGGAATTGGGGACTTATATAGCATGAGGGGAGAACCAGTGAAGGTTGTGTAAGGGAAGGGACAGAATGAGGCTTAGAGGGCTAGAGGGAGGGAATCTGGGGAACCCTCTGCTAGTTTCAGTTCTTTTAGCTTTTGTTTTTTTGGGATTACTCCTGGCTCTGCACTCAGGAATCACTCCTAGTAGTGCTCAGAGGACAGATGATCGATCACATGAGTTGGCTCTGTGAAAGATAAACTGTTTCCGCTGTACTATCTTTCTGGCCAAAGCTCTGAGTTCTCTGTGTCTTCAGAGCGCCAGGTTCATGGGTCTAAAGATCTGGCTTTTGGATGATACTCTGCCCAGTGTGTGTTACCAGCTATTACCAGAAGCAGCTGTCTGGGCCCTGGAAGAAGCTGCATGTCCTTTCCTATCTTTCTCTTGTGAAGACCAGGTGCAGATAAATAGGATTGTTGGGTGGAAAAGATTGTTAGGTGGATTGTTGGATGTTAGGGGAGAGAGCTTATAAGATAACCATGAGCGTAACCATGAGCTCCATAGAGGGAGACGGGGAAGTATTTCTTGCTACTGTGATAGTGGGATTTCCCTAACCTTCTGCTTCCCTGTCTTTGACTTACTTTCTCTGTTCATCTGACAGCTGAAAAAAAATAAAACAAAAAACTTTCCATTCTCTTTCTAGTCTGGTGGCAGCTGCTATTATAACTCTAAGCCTCTAGGGGGTGCAATTTGCCTGAAAGAGTCTGGAGGTGATTTTCCTTACTGCAACTGAGACGAGATGGTCAATTTTCCAGAGGATCTTTGGTGGCAGTGTAACGGGGGTGTAGAATGTTATTTCATTTTATTTTTTGGTTTGGGGGTCACACCCAGCTGTGATCAAGACTTATTCCTAGCTCTGTGCTCACAGCAGCGTTGGTGGTATAGTGGTGAGCATAGCTGCCTTCCTAGCTCTGTGCTCAAGGATCACTCCTGGGTGGACTTGAGAAACCATATGGGATGCCAGGGATGGAATCTGTGTCAGCTGTGCAAGGCAAGAGCCTTCTCTACTATAATATTGCCCCGGTCCTAAAATGTTATTTAAAATGGCTTATTAAACCATATAATATAGTGAAAAATGCAAACAGTAAAGCAGCAAAACCAAAATATGGATTACTATGCAGCCATTAAAACAATGAAGTTAAAGCAGAGATAGTTCAGGGTTTGGGGCATTTGCCTTGCACACAGCCAATTCCAATTCTCTAGCACTGCATATGATACTGTAAATGTTTTCAGGAGTGACCCCTGAGCACAACTAGCTGTGACCTACCTAACCCTAGGTCATGCCTTAACTTCCCTCCTCTCAGATAAATTAAAATACATAAATAAAGATTGAAGGCCAAAAAGCTCGGTACCTACTCTGCAAGTAGGAGGCCCAGGCTGGATCTCTTGGACCTACCTCATCGTCCCTTGAGCACCACTGTGTGCAGAGTGAACCCCATGTACAGAGTCAGGAATAGTGCCAGAGTACCACCAAGTGTAGGCAAAACAAAGCCCCAAATAAACAAATAGAAAAAGAATGAAGGAGGACTGGAGTGATAGCACAGGGGTAAGGCATTTGCTTTGCATGCAGCCGACCTGGGACGGACCCAGGTTTGATTCCCAGCATCCTACATGGTCCCCCGAGCCTGCCAGGAACGATTTCTGAGTGCAGGGCCAGGAGTAACTCCTGAGTACCGTGAGTGTGGCCCCAAACCCTCCCCCCAAAAAAGAATGAAGGCAATTAATACTCTAAGCAAGTGGAAAATAAGAACAAGTTTCAGAAAAATGTGATCAGAATGATAGCATGTAGGTGAACATACAAAATAAAACTAGGAAAATAGAAACAGATTGGAATGATTATCTCTAGGGAGGAGAATGTGATAAGGGAGAGTAAAGAACTCATACTTGTTAAGATACTTCTATTTTTAAATTAAACAATAATGATGGGTTCCATCCCTGGCTCCATGCACAAAAATTAAACTATAATAAGCAAATAAAACTGGATGCAATTGAAATCTGATGTCCTAGGAAGAAAAAAATTGTCTACAGAGTGAACTGCCCTCTTCTTTAGAAAAACACCCTGAAGGGGCTCCCTGTCTGTGTCTGGAAGAAGAAAAAGCAAGGTTAAAAGAGAGAGAGAGAGGGGCCGGAGAGATAGCATGGAGGTAAGGCGTTTGCCTTTCATGCAGGAGGTCATCGGTTCGAATCCCGGCGCCCCATATGGTCCCCTGTGCCTGCCAGGAGCAATTTCTGAGCATGGAGCCAGGAAAAACCCCTGAGCACTGCCGGGTGTGACCCAAAAACCACAAAAAAAAAAAAAAAAAGAGAGAGAGAGAGAGAGAGAGAGAGAGAGAGAGAGAGAGAGAGGTCGAAGCCAGAGAGATAGCACAGCGGCATTTGCCTTGCAAGCAGCTGACCCAGGACCTAAGGTGGTTGATTCAAATCCCAGCGTCCCATATGGTCCCCTGTGCCTGCCAGGGGTTATTTCTGAGCAAAACAAAAAACAAAAAGAAGAGAGAGGGAGAGAGAGAGAGAGGGAGAGAGAGAGAGAGAGAGAGAGGGAGAGAGAGAGGGAGAGAGAGAGGGAGGGAGAGAGAGAGAGAGAGAGAGGGAGGGAGAGAGAGAGAGAGAGAGAGAGAGAGAGAGAGAGAGAGAGAGAGAGAGAGAGAGAGAGAGAGAGAGAGAGAGAGAGAGAGAGAGAAGTGGAATAGAAGAAAAGGGCCCTGGAAAGGAGTCCAGATTGTGTCAGTGGTCAAAGAGCACTTAGAACTGAAGAGATCTCATTTTTTGGTGGATTGAGAGCCCGAATAAGGAGAAAGACAGTAGGGCAGCAGGGACAGTGGAGAAGTAGAAAAGGAGAGCAACAACTTTGCATTGTAATCTCCAAGGAACCAAAACTTTGGAAAGTCTGCTCTATAGAAAAGCCTTAGGTGAATGACACTGATCCCTGAAGGGAAAAGGGTAGGACTTGGTATAAGGCAGAGTGAGAAGAACACAGTAGGAACTAAGGGGAAATAGATGTAAGCCAAGGGACTTTAAAGGAGCAGGCTGCAATCTAAGCTTGCTTTGGAGTGGCTAAGAGATTAAAACCCCAAAAGAAAGGTCATCCTAGAGAGATATATGGTTTTCCCAAGAAACTAAAGGGAAGCTCCCTCAAACAGATCCCAAACAGGTATTAAGATATTTAGATGGGCTGAGAAAGGGGTGGGGAGATGGACTTAGCTTTGGGAACCACCTTCCTTTTCACTACTCAGTGAGAGCAGTCAAAACTTCATATGTAAATCAGTTTCCTCTCACTTTGGTCCAATGTTTGACAGGAAGTCCCACCTTCACAGCAGGTTCTTGCATGCTTTTCTGTTTGTTTTTGTTTTGGAGCCATACTGGGTTACTCCTGGTTCTGTAATGATTACAGGAAGTGGTTGGGGGACCATATGGGATGCCAGGAATTGAACTTGGATTGGCTGCATGAAAGGCAAGCTATTGTTGTGCTATCGTTCTGACTTCTCCATGCATGCTTTTACTGCTGAAGCTAGCTCCTGAAAGACCTGGTCTCAGACATACCTCCTACACTGTTGGGTGCTACAGAGAACTGTAACTTCCTACTGGTTTGCAAGAGATGTAGTCATGGCATTGGCAGTGATGTCTTCAGTCTCAGAGTCATCTAGTCTAAAGTAGCTTATTTGTGGCTCTCATTGCCAGAGCTAGCCCAGAGTACTTTGTCTATAACCCCACATCTCCCTCACCCCCCCACCAGACACACTCACCCAGCTTCATTTGGAGCGGGGATGGTTTGTAATTCATGGCTACTGACTCACCCTCCCGGGCGTCACAGTCCCCGTCCGAGATGGAGGCAGCAGCTGGGTCCTGGAGGGATAAAGCAGAAAGAACCCAAACTGTTAAGAAGCAAGTACAGGATGCTGCTCTCAGTTCAGAAGCTGACCTGTCTATCTGTTGGGCTTCTGTGTGTGTGTGTGTGTGTGTGTGTGTGTGTGTGTGTGTGTGTGTGTGTGTGTGTGTGTGGAAGGGCAGGGTACAAGGAGGGGGATGTAACAGGCCAAGTATCTCTGGGAAGACGAATAGACTTCTTCATTCATGGCTGAAGAGACAAAGGATTTTTCCCTGACTTTCTATCATCTAGGTCCTCTATGATTTAGCCTCCAGTTTATTCCACCATGATCCCTTATACTACCTTCCTTCCCAAACTAGTCTACTCTGCTTGTTGGGGCCCTCCTTGTCAGATATTTTATAAAGGTCTTTCTAGGTTCCTGTGACTCTGTCTCTGGATTAAGATCAGCATAGGTGCTCTCTGAAACAGGCCTTCTTTTCCCCTTATTGGCTCTAGTCCTGGTCAGGTCCTTAAATAGGGTCCAGAGAACTGACTAGCCACGCCAAGCCAGTTTTCAAGGCTGCAGCAATCAGGCTATAAAGATGAGGGCTGGAGTGATAACACAACAGGTAGGGCATTCTTACATGCAGCTCACCATAGTTTGATCCCCGGCATCCCATATGGTCCCCTGAGCCTGCCAGGAGAATTTCTTTTTTTTTTTTTTTGGTTTTTTTTTGGGGGGGCCACACCCGTTTGACACTCAGGGGTTACTCCTGGCTATGTGCTCAGAAATCGCCCCTGGCTTGGGGGGACCATATGGGACGCCGGGGGATCGAACCGCGGTCCTTCCTTGGCTAGCGCTTGCAAGGCAGACACCTTACCTCCAGCGCCACCTACCCGGCCCCAGGAGAATTTCTGAATGAAGAGCCAGGAGTAATCCCAGAGTGCCACTGGGCATGACCCAAAAACCAAAAACCAAAAATAAAAAAGATCACTCAGGACCTTTATCCTCTGCCTGCTGGCCCAACTCCACCTGGAGATAATCATTATGACACTGCCTGTCCTGTGTGGCATTAGAGAAACTGAGGCCACTCAAAAGAGGCTTCTAGGGGCCACCTGAAGAGGGGCCTTGATTTTCCCTTAGGTCACGGGGAGAATTCATTCCTAGAATAACCCAGGGCGGTGTCTCACAGGCTCAATCCCATAAACATGCTGGTTGGACCCTATCACTCAAAGTCTCACTAGCACATTACTTTTGACAGCATTTTCACATATCCCACATTCCAACTCATCTGGAAATGGTTCCCTTCCAATTCTTAGGACATTATGCTCCTTGGCTTATTTTGCCTCTTTGACCATCATTTCTGTCTTGCCCTCAGCTCTCATTTGTTTCTGTGGGGGAACCCTTGATATCTCCTAGAGTTTGAATTAGCATCCTTAGAGTGGTGACATGGGTGTTAATCTCTGGCCTTGAGAGCATGCTCTTGCTCTGTCACCCTACGCCCCATCCATCTAGGAGGTTAGGGCTCACTGTCCTTGCCCCACATTAGACTTTATAGGCAGGAGCCCCAGGCCTTGGGGTGAACTTTTCTCTCTTGAGAGTTTCTCTCCGGCAGCAGGAAGGATGGAACTTGTGGTATGTGGCACATGGTGTTGAACAACTTTGGTCATATTCATATGGATCCATATGTGGCTCCCTTTGAAGCCAAGGGACAGGCCTAAAGCTGCTATTCTTGCCTGAGTTAGTGCAAAGCCCTAGGCTGAGAAGTCCCAGGCATAGCCCCCTCATTCAGCATCTCCCCTGTCATTTAAATTCTGTCTTAGAGGGAAGAACAAAGATTTCTGGCACTGTGTCTGCAATCACAAGCCCTTGCTGTGGCCTTCCTGTATATCTTCCCTAAGAAACATGGTGAATGCACCAAGACCAGCACATGGAAATGTAATCAAGGAGATTAAATGTGAAATAGTCATGAATATAAGTATTAGGGAGGAATCCAGGCAGAAGGAAGTGTCTGGCTCCAAGAAATTAGGGAGAATTTAAAATGCCCCCAAGGACATCTGACAGGAGTTAGCTAGATCCGGGAACCAGAGTGGGGATTAGCAAGATTATTAATAAACACTCAGCAGAGACAAACATTGAAATGCATCTCTAACAGCAACCTGTGTTTCTGCAATCCTTCAAACAAATCTCCAGACTGCAATGATGATTAATAGCCCAGTCTCACTGTTTCTGGGACAGGATATATAAGCTAATGGCTAGTATAAAACCAATATAACTAGGAAAGGCAAAAGTACAAAAAGGGATCTGGTTCAGTGGTTTTTCATTAAGCTGTATTGCTTAGCCCTGTGTCTGGGTGAGGCTGAGTTTGAGACAAAAGCAATAGGGGGTAGAGGAAAATAGGGCTCTCTTTCCAGAACAGATCCATGTTCACTCATTTATATATGATCCTTTCCATGAAATTTTGGGCAGAGAAAAATGGCTACTTAAAAAACAAACTACCAAAAGGTTTAAATCCAATTATTTAATAAATATGACCTGTAAAAATATCTTACAGGACCAGAGAGATAGCTTACAGGACTGGCCACATGTTTTACAAGCTAGGTCTTGGGTTCAATCACTGGCATCATGTAGTTTCCCCAAGTGCCTCCAGAAGCAACCCCCAACTATTGATCCAGGAATGGGCCCTGAACACCACCTAATAGCCCCAATGCAAAACCAAAAAGTTTAATATGAACATTATTAAACTTGAAAAAAAAAGAGAAAACAGAATCCTAGCTCTCTATCCCCAACTTTAATGAACATCAATTTATCAACCCATCTTTTACAAATCCTGCCTCTTGATTTACTAGTTGTGTGGTCTGGGCTTTGTCTCTCTGTATCTATGCCAAAGGTTGTCCAGAGGAGAAAGCGAGTTTATGTTTATAAGGACCTATGGAGTACACTGAGCACTATACAATATATATTCAACACTCAGTGTAATATACACAGCACTATGTAGTATATGTACTTAGCATAATATATTTAAGCATTATGTAGTTATATATTGAGCACTGTATAAACATATACTCAGCACTCAGTATAATATGCATAAGCCTTACATAGTAGATTTACTCAGCATTCAGTATTGTTATAGTATAGTGAATGTCATGTCTGTACTATCCATGCAATGGTTAGTGGTGCAGGTGTGGTGAGGCCCACCAAGTCATGTGTGCCCTGAGAATAACTCATTGACTCAGAGCTGTGGTTCTGGTATCATATAGGCCGAAGGGCCTGGCCAATGTGAAAAATTCCTTTGGGAGTGGAGCCCCTCCAGAGGATAAGGGAGGGCTGATCAGGAAGCATTTTGCCTCCTTTCTCCCTCCCTATACCAGCTGCATATTTCTCACTTATCAAAGAGAATCTATAAACATAATAAAAGCCATGAAAAAGTAGATGTAAAGGGATCATGAGGGGCTAGGAATGAGACAGTCAGAAAAAAAATCTCAAAGATAAAATTACAAAAAAAATTGTTCATCTACTAATTAAGAGGAAGGAAATTCAAAGGACATGTGTGTAGCTTAAAAGTATGTTATCATATAGTACATTCAAGAAAATTTTGGTATTTTGTCATAGTTGAAACTTAGAGGTATAATGAAATTATGGGGTGAGGAAGACTCAGACCATGGTGAAAAATGATTTTGCTCCCCCTTTTTTTGTTTGTGTTTTGGGTCACACCTGGCAGTACTCAGGGGTTACTCCTGGCTCTATGCTCAGAAATCGCTCCTGGCAGGCTCGGGGGACCATATGGGATGCCATGATTCAAACCACTGTCCTTCTGCATGCAAGGCAAACACTCCACCTCCATGCTATCTCTCCGGCCCAATTTTGCTTTTTTTGTTTGACTCTGACACCATATTTAGGAGACCCAGGGGCCATCTCTGGTCATTCTCAGTCAACTGGCATAGTGGTTCAATGCAAGTGCTAGAGGATGTGGTATAGTTCAAGTACTGCAGTGTTGAAAGCAACCAGGACCACCCTACCAGTGCCCAGAGGCCTCCAAGGCCTGACTTGACAGTGTTTGGAGACCACATGGTGTTGGGGCTCACGCCAGGGTTGACTGCATGTAAGGCATGAGCCTTAACCTCTGTGCCATTTCTCCTACCCCCATGTATTCCTAGTATTTTTATCTGGATTAACAGGGGTTACTCATCATTAAGACAATGCAGAAGAAGGAACAGTGAAAATGTCAGGAAAATTCAGATTGTTCAGCTTGGGACATGAGCCTTAAAGTGTCTGTTGGGGACCGAGATGGTATTAGTCAGTATATTGGAGATCTCAGGGGAAAAAGACTAGTTGTGATAGAAGACACTGAAGACAAAGATGGCTTCATAGATCTTATTCAATATATCATCTTTGTCTTTTTTTTTACCCAGTCTCCTTTCACTTATACCCTAAGATTAAACATTCCCCATGGTTCCATCCTTGACCCTTATCTAATTCCCTCTGTTTACTTTCTCGGAGAGGCTTATTCTCTTCAGTGTCTTCTATCACAACTAGCCTTAACCCCTGTGCTATCTTTTGGCTCCTAATTTCAAGAAGGATGTAATCAACAATGTCAAACAAATGATAAAAGACATTTAGATACAAGAAAGTCATAGGTGATCTCAGCAAAAATAGTTTTAGTTAAATGGTAAGAATAAGACCATATTATAGGATATTTAGGAAGACATAAGATATCAGGAGATATATAAACCATAGGCTATGTGGTTATTATTTCAAAGAGAAAATAGGTCAGTCTTTCAAAGAGCCAAAACAGAAAAAAATAAAGATAGATGAGAGAAATTTTGAAGCTGAAGGACTTCTTTGGAGTGAAAGAACACCTAACATGCTTTTTTTTTTTTTTTTTTTTTTGGTTTTGGACCACAACTGGCAGTGTTCAGGGGCTACTCTAGCAGTGCTAAGGGGCCATGTGGTAGCAGGAATTGAACCCAGGCCTCCTACAAGCAAGTTATGAGACTCGGCCCAATGGGCTGTCTCTCTTGCCCCTGAAAAGGAGACATTTGATGAGTATTAGTCTTTCAGGACTCAAGAAAAGATAAACAAGAATTGTGAATTAGAGGAAGATGGTCACTTAATGAAATGTGAAGATGGGTGGGGTAGCAGATAACACTGAAGCAGAAAAGTAAGTAGAGAGGAAGTGGGTGAATAGTCAAGGTTTCAGGGCCAACTTGGTGGTTGGCCTGGAATGGAAGATCAGACTGTAGAGCTAGAAGAAACCTGACTGGTTGGTGGGATGGCAGGAGCTCTCCGTGGTGCTGAACACGATATCAGGTAAAAAATGTTTGTTGTTTTAAAATTTTATTTATTTGTTTGTTTGTTTATTGGTTTTGGGCTACATCCAGCAGTGCCCAGGGATCACTCCTGGCTCTGCACTCAGGAATCTCCCCTGTCAGGCTGGGGTACCATGTGGGATGACGGGAATCAAACAAGTCCTTCCCAGGTCGGCCACGTGTAAGGCAAATGGCTCACTGTTGTGTCATCTCTCTGGCCCCAGGTAAAAATATTTTATTCCATTTTATTTCCTACAAACAAGGTAGCCTCTGACCTTATTTCTAAGTATCAATTCTCAAGAAGATAGAAACTGAAATTATTTGGAATAAAGTAAAAAGGTAAAGTATCTACATCAATAATCTAACTTTTCTTTCCCAAACATACATGAATCTTCTTCTAGTTTAGGAGGTAGTTTGATGGAGACAGTTCTGAGTCATGAAATGCTGAAAGCTAATTTCTGGAATAGATTATATATATTTGTTTTGTTTTGGGGGAAGACCCAGAGGTTCTCAGTACTAATTCTTAAGCTTATGGATCTCTTGGTAGGGCTTCAGGACCATATAAGGTACCAGGAAAGGAACCTGGATCAGTTGCATACAAGGCAAGTCCTTACCCACTGTGTTATTTCTCTGGCCCTAAATTTCTGATTTAATATACTACCAAATGGAGCTGAGTGGAAACTTTACATGAATGAGGCTTCTTGATTTGCATGCTGTAATGCCGATTTGATCTCTGGCATGTCCCTGAGAATTACCTGGTAATGTTTTGGGAGGTGCCATCACCCAGCACTTCCAAGGTTACCCTGGTGGACCCGGGCACCACCAGGTTCTAGCATCAAACCCTATGGCCCAGTCACTGAGAACAGTTCCTGAGAACTATAGGTAAGACCTCCAACATAAAGAAATACCAAGAAAAATATAGGGTATACACAGAACATTAGAAAAATTATCATTAGAACGTAAGTCTATATGGTCCCCAGAGCCTGCCAGGGGCGATTTTTGAGCATGGAGCCAGGAGTAACCCCTGAGTGCTGTTAGGTGTGACCCAAAAACCAAAAACCAAAAACCAAAAAAAAAAAAAAAAAAAAAAAGAAAAGAAAAGAAAAGAAAAAAGAACATAAGTCTTATCCAGAGCAGATGTATATATTTTCTTTTCAGGGGCACTGTGGGGTTTGAGCCACACTCAGAAGTTCTGGGGGGTTGCTACTGGCAATGTTCAGGGGCCAAACAGCTTAACTACATCCAAGGTAGGCAAGTGACTTAACCCTTGTACTATATCCCCACATCTAACTTATTAGCTATTTACTTATTTTGGATTTTCAATTACTGGAAAATTTTATTTATAAAAAATTAGTTGGGCCGGACCTCTGTTAGATCCCCAGAGTCGCATAGAGTTCAGTCCCTCAAACCAGGAGCAATTTCTAAGCACAGAGCCAGAACTAACCCCTGAGCATCACCAGGTGTGGCCTCCACCAAAAAAATTATACCAGGATAGAAACAGAATGATCTCTCACAGAGTAAGAAAATAACAAATGCCCAAAGGCAACAAAAATTGAGAACTGGTCTTCATCATAGGGATGGGGGGTAGGAGTGGGAAGGCAGTGGGACAATAGTAGAGGGAAGCAGACTCTGATGGAGGGTGTGGTGCGGGAATATTTGATCCATGAAACCCTCCCACTAACAGTATTATAATCCACTGTGTCTGAAACAAATGAAATAATATATATTAAAATGGCCACACTGAAATGCCCTGAATAAAGAATAGCTTAAGTCAAAAAGTGTAATCACTTTTAAGGTTATTGATGTATCCTGTAAAACTGTTTCCCTGAAGGATTGTTCCAATTAATAATCTTAACAGTCTTAACCAAGAGCTATACAATTGGGTTTGATGCTTTATTTTTCAGTGTTCCAGGAGATTTCAGGTTACTACATCTCTCCATCATCTTATCTTCAAGAGCTCTTTGTTTCTGTCATATTTAGCTAGGTTCCTCAAAGCAATCTCCTTTCAAAGCACAGAATTTCCTCAAGACATCATCTGACAGATAAAATGCCTGGAGGCCATTCATGAAGAACAAAAGTTGGAAGACAGGGGATGAGTAACTAGAACATCACTAGCTACACCAAGTGCTGGTCTCTGGTCTGAAAGCCAGAAACTGCATACTAGCCAAGAGGCTCTCAGTAGGTGGCTTCAAAGTATCTGCACTGGGAAGATGAAGGAGAGGGTACAGCATCCTGAGTGCATGTAAGAGAAATAAGGCCTCTCAAGGAAGCATGTGCCTAGGGCCTACACTCAACCCTTTAGTCTAGGCCTACCGAGCAGGAGTAAAGGATGTCAGAGAGGGGAATGGAGTGGTTACCCTATAAGGGCTCAGACCCCCCCCCCCTCCAAGTTTTCAGTGGCCAGTTTTTCAGTTGTCCTTCCCACTACCACTATACCCAGACCATGTGTGAATGAGAGAAGAGGGAAAGAGAAAGAAAGAAGAGAAGAGATAAAGGGGAAGAGACAGAGAGGGTGAGGTGAGAGAGGTAAAGAGAAGGGGAGATAAAGGGAGAGGAAGAGAAGAACAGAAATCAAGGTAAATAGGGAGAGAGCGGGAGGGAAGAGAAAAGAGAAGGGGGAGGAGAGGGAGAGAGAAAGATGGAGATTCTTATGCCAGTTAATCATGAAGCCTAGCTCAAGCTCAAGGCAAGTTTTCCACGGTTAGGCCAGCCAGTGGCTGGTTTTCTCTCTCGGGGGAAATAATACTCATTTTCTAAGATGGATGGTCCTGGTCTCTGCTGGCTGGTTTCTCTATGCTCAAGGTGCTCCAGAGTTCCATGGCCCATCTGTCACTCCCTGGCATGTGCAGGCATGTGGATGGACTAACTGCAGGTAATAGCCTCATTCCAGAGGTGGAGATAGCATCTGCCCCCTCCCCAATATTTCATAAAATCTCATTGTTTAGGCCCTGCCTCTGAGAAGCCCCCCTTTTCTTTCCCTAATCATCCCAGCTCCTCTCAACTCAAGTCTTTGGCCCCTCTTTTCAGCAGCTGCCACTAACACTGATTTGGTCCAGCCTCCAGATCTCCTGGGCAGACAGCCTGCCTAGCTGTCTGTGCTGTTCTAGGAAAATGCTGCTCACACATGAATGAGCTTACAATTCACCTGGGGCTAGCACTGAAATGCAGATTCTGATTCGGAGTCCAGTCATAGGTCTGGAGTGGCTGTATATCATATAAGCTCCCATATGGGACCCCAATGCTCTCAATGCAAGGGCCACTCTGAGTAGCAAGACTCCAGGCCAAACCCACTAAACACACAGTACCCCCAGACATGCCCTCTAAAAACAGTGCCCTGCCAGAACCAGGTGACAATCTGTGTGCCTCGAGGACAAATGGGGAGGCAGCTCCATGAGGAGATCTTGATGAACCCAACAGCCCAGCTGTGTGGCTTCCTTCCTTCCTCCTTCCTTCCTTCCTCTCATCCTTCCCTCCCTCCCTCCCTCCCTCCCTCCCCTCCCTCCCCTCCCTCCCTCCCTCCCTCCCTCCCTCCTTCCTTCCTTCCTTCTTCCCTCCCTCCCACCTCCCATCTTTTATTTTTCCATCTTCCATCTTTTTATTTATTTATTTTTGTGGTTTTTGGGTCACACCCATCAGTGCTCAGGGGTTATTCCTGGCTCCAGGCTCAGAAATTGCTCCTGGCAGGCATGGGGGACCATATGGGGCACCGGGATTCGAACTGATGACCTCCTGCATGAAAGGCAAATGCCTTACCTCCATGCTATCTCTCCGGCCCCTATTTATTTATTTATTTTTAAATAAAAGAACAAAACCACTTTCAGAGATGATCTGAGGCCAAGAGTCTCTTTTCCAACAGCAGAGGGAAAGGAAACTGCTTTGAGAAAACAACAGCAAGGATAAGGAGAGCTAAGGGCAAAGCAAGTCTCAGGCATGCAACACTGCAAAGAGAAGCTGTGGTCAGGGTCTCCATCTCCCATCTTTTGAGGTGCTCAGGACTTACTCCTGGCTTTGCACTCAAGGATCACTCCTGGTAGGGCTCAGGGGACCTTATAGGGTGCAGGGATCAAACTTGGGGGCTGATGAATAAAAGACAAGCTCCCTTGCTGTACAATGGCCATGGCCCTCTGCTTTATATATTTCATTTAATCTTCCTAAAAGGAGTTTTTTTTTCTCTTTTGTTTTCCCTCTTCTGGCTACTGTGGTTGCTTCGCTGTGTGGGGTGGTGGTGGTTGGGGTGGGGGAGCAGGAGGTCCCAAACACAAGGATATGGATCACACTTGATTGTGTATAGACTCGGTGGTGTGGTGTGGTGTCGGGAATTAAATTTGGAACTCACATGCAAAGTAGAAATAATGCCATTGAAGCCCATCCCTCAGCCCCTTCTTCCTATCTTAAATTTGAGATGCTGGCAGCACTGTGACTGGAGAGATATACAGTGGGCACTTGCCTTGCCTTCAGCCAACCTGGATTCAATCCTCGGCACCTCATATGATTCCCCAAGCACTGGCAGGAATAAGTTCTGAGTGCAGAGCTAGGAGTAACCCCTGGGCATTGCCAAGTGTTGCCCCCCCAAAGCAAAAATAAGTAAATAAAATAAACAAAACAAAAAGCAAAATAAACAAAACTGAAAATTTTGAAAAGGGCAAAATTGCTCAGGTTGGAAAAAAAGGGAACGAAGAAGAAAAATGTATTGAGGTCAAACTGCCAGGGCTCAATGGCTGATGAATCTGGGTCTATGAGAAAAACCTAGACAAAGAGGACTCCCAGGTTCCTCCTGTCTCAAATGGGTCATTAAAAAAGACAGAGAAATAGACTTAAGTTCCAGAGGCTGTATTTTGTGCAGGGGTAATATATATACATATATATGTATATATATTATTTATTTTGGGTATATTCAGCTGTGCCCAGGGCTTATTTCTGACTGTGCTCAGGGATCACTCTGGAGGGTTCAGGGGTCATATGTGGTGGGGATTTAACCCAGGTTGACTGTGTGCAAGGCAAGCACCTTGCCTGCATATAGCACTGTATCTCCAGCCTATGTATGTTTACCAGTATGAAGGGATGGAGGAGATATCTAGGGACACCAATGAGGGAGGAAGCAGAAGACTAACAGGAGTAGGATAGGAAGAAGACCAAGTGTCCTGGGTATCTAGGAAAGGACCAGGTTTTGAGGAGGATAATGTAAGGAGGAGCAGATCCAGAATCTGAGTTCTACTGGGCCTTTCACATGGCAGCAGAGGATGCTTGAGACTTGGGGTAGAGAGAGTGAATGATGAGGGTCAACTGTTTAAAAAAATCAAAAAAAAAAAGAAGATAAAAAATCAAGAAAGAAAACTCAAGGCCCTTAATTTGTTTCCTGGATTAAGTATTATAGCCAAAAGTTAATTATAGACCTGCCCTCTGTTTTTTTTTGTTTTTTTGTTTTTGTTTTTTTTTGGTTTTTGGGCCACACCCGTTGATGCTCAGGGGTTACTCCTGGCTATGCGCTCAGAAGTTGCTCCTGGCTTGGGGGACCATATGGGACGCCGGGGGATCGAACCGCGGTCCGTCCAAGGCTAGCGCAGGCAAGGCAGGCACCTTACCTCTTGCGCCACCGCCCGGCCCCCTAGACCTGCCCTCTGTAAGGCTTGTGACTTCTGGCAGAGAGCAGTCCTCCTCTACAGAAGGGCAGCCATAGTACAGAGAGATGGCAGGTGTGCTATTACTGAGAAGGTGTGGGCAAGGGTGAGCTAAATATAAGGGCAGCTGACCAGGGTCTGGCCAACTTTAAAGTTAACAGTCAGCTCAGAGATGGGCAGATGTTCCCAGTTCTGGCTGTGTTACGTGTGAGGTCGGGCTCTGGAAAACAGCAGCAAGGACCAGGACTTTGAGTTCTTCCATATGCCAGGTAATCTGTGTAGCCCCAGAGGAATTACCTGCATGGAAGGGGGTTCTGGAACCCAGGACACATGCCCCAACAGCCATGAATATCCAGCAGAGGCTCAACCTCATGGGCTGGTTTCCTAGTGATAGTGATCCTGATTAAGGGGTAATTGTGTATTTTCACTCTTCAAGACACCAATAACACTTTTATGTAAAGACAAACAAATGAAAAAAATCTATAACCACTTGACTTAATTTTTAATGGACACTTCAGTTAATTGCATGTTTTCACAGAAAGAGACATTGAGAAACGCAGTTAGTTCTTCCATCTCCAGTACCCCAACAAGCATCTCTGTTGAGGTGCTGGGCACACCCGATTAGGCAGGGTGTCGAGGTACAGTGATGCCAGGCTTGCTCTCAGGCAGACAACAATCAATCTCAACAAGGTTGGGCTGATTTCTTCCCAAACTTTGACCTTGGGGACCTACTGCATTTTGAAAATATCTCATCATGGAAGAGACCAAGTTTGGTTCTTTTCAACAAGACTCTTGTGACTGCTGCCAGGACCAAATACCTGTTTTACAATGTTCGGTACATTTGAAATAATGCAACAAGAAGAATTTTTTTTGGTTTTGTTTTTTCTGTTAAAATAATTAAATCTTGGTTACAATGAGAAAAACTCCAGAAGTTCCTGTGTTTCCTGGCCCGAGAACAGTGGTTTTCTCTTTGTTCACTTCAGAGGCTTGTTGCTTACAAGGTCTCACATCTGGGTTTGTGAGGCCCACAATAACCATTTCCAGGACTACCCTGGCTTTTATAGGGACACCTAATTTCACAGGCAGTAAGAATTGCCTTATTCCTATTATAACTTCCTCTCTTCCCCCTACTCCTTTTCACTCCAGGGGAAAGTGCCTCAGTGACTTTGAGCCTATCCCAATGTTTAGAGAAGTTGTTGTCATCATTAACTCCTTGTTACAGCTGGGTGGGAGTCAGCTGAGTTCTTTGTATGTGAACTGATAGTCATATAGAAAGTAAATCCTGGATCCCAGACTACACCTATCCTGTGCTGCTCTGGATTCTGAGAGAATTTTGCCACCCACCCCCCTCTGGCCCAGCTCCAGCCAGCTGCAAATTGTCTGGATCGAGCTGCTTCGACATGCTGATGTTATCAGCCTCACAGTGCCTGGAGCACAGAGATAGGAACCGGCTATGGCGCCGTCTCACCGGACGTTAGTAATGTAATTTAGTTTCTGAAATCCAAGTATAAAATCTTGAAAGCTGATGTTTTTTTATCTACGTCCGGAGGGGGGCGATGGTGTGGAATTCCCAGAGGAACCATCTGAATAGGGAAATGGCTTCTGTCATGTATTAATAAACAGTTCAAAGTCATGGAAAAACATACTGAGAGGATTTGTAGGGAGAGTTAAGTGCCTTGTCTTTTTTGCTTCTCCCTCCCCCAATCTTTCTCTGGGCTGTGCGGTCAGATGAGATGCATTCCATTTGTGTGACCCCCCTCAAGTGGGGTAGAAGTGACTGCTATGAGACCATTCAGGGCAAGGAAGATGGAACAAGTGCCTTTGTAGGGTCATACTATAGTGTTCTGGGTGGATCTTTTTTGCTGGGCCACACCCAGCAATGTTTACTCTTGGCTCTGTGCCCAGGAATTACTGCTAGCAGTGGTTGGGACCTACATGGGATGTTGGGGATTGAACCTGGGCTGGTCTGGTGCAATGCAAACGTCCTACCCACTGTACTATCTATCCAGCTCCTTTGGATGGATCTTAATGACCCATTTGTGGGTATAAGTTATTCAGACCTGGCCAGGAGGGATAACATAGGATGACACACCTTGCCTTCCTTTACATTTCCCTAAATACATCACACTCCCTCCTCAGCTTTTTGTTTTTGCTTTGGTGACACATCCAATGGCTCTCAGGGACTACTCTTGGCAGTGCTCAGGAGACCATAACGGGTACTAGGGATGGAACCTGGGTCAACATGTGCAAGGCAAGTGCCATGACTACTATAATATAAATTCTCCTTCCCCAACTTTCCATACCTTTTGTTCCTGGTTCTTGTTCCCCATGGGACACCAAGGTGTTCTCAGCTCAGTCTCCATTTCTGGGTAGTTTAATCTTCTGTGCCTTAGCAGTTCTATCTCCCAAAAGAAGCCTCCTGTGAGTACCAGATTTTTAAGTCTACTCTTGTAGCACCTGCCCTGATGCCGTTCTTTCATGCCCTCAGCAAACTTTACATGATTATTTGTATAACTTATTTATCAAGTGTTGGTGAAGGCAGGGGCCCTGCTGGTCTCTGCTGTGTCATCCTAGTGTCTTGTATAGAGAATAGTGAGAGAAAAGCAGACTGTCTTCTGCATTATTTGAAGCCACAGCAAAGAACTTTAACAGAAGTGGCAAATGGCTGAAACTTGTATAACTTTGGCTGGAACTTGTCTGTGTGCAGCTGTCTAAGAGATATTGCAGGTATGTTTTCATCTAGTTTAGTACTGAGAAACTCTTTGCAAGAAGGTATTATGCAGAATATACTAGAAGAAATCCCCTGAAACATGCCTATATCTCACCTAAAGACTCAGCCTTGCTAAAACTTCATTTAAGGGATCTGGAGAGAGAGTACAGTGGATAGGGCATTTATCTTGCTTGTGGTTGACCCCGGTTCAATCCCTGGCAACCATATGTCCCCTGAGCACTGCCATGAGTAATTTTATTTTTTAAAATAAATTCTTTAAGTTAATCACCATGAGATACACAATTAGAAAGTTGTTCATGGGGTCGGAGAGATAGCACAGCGGTAAGGCATTTGCCTTGCATGTGGAAGGTCACTGGTTCAAATCCCGGCATCCCATATGGTCCCCCGAGCCTGCCAGGGGTGATTTCTGAGTGTAGAGCCAGGATTAACCCCTGAGCATTGCCGGGTGTGACCACCCCCCCCAAAAAAAAAGAAAGTTGTTCATGATTGAATGTCAGTCATACAATATCCAACACCCATTCCTTCACCAGTATACTTTTCCCTCTATCAATGTCCCCAGTTTCCCTCTGCCCACTCCCCTGCTCTCTCCCCTGCCTACCTCCGTGGCAGACATTTTTCCTCTCTATCTCTTCCCTTTTTTCCTTTTAGATATTGTGGTTTGCAATATTGTTACTGAAGGGGTATCATGTAATCACTTTATCTCTATTCAGCACCCAGTTATTGTCTAGAGAGTGATAATTTCTAGCTGTCATTGTCACAGTGGTTCCATCTCTGCCCTTGCCATGCATTATTCTTTATTTTGGAGGGGGGCATACCTGTCAGTTCTCAGGGACTACTCCTGACTCTGCCCAGGGGTTATTCATGGTGCTCAGTGGACCACATGGGATGATAGGAATCAAATTTGGGTTGGCTGCATGCAATAAGTTGTGCTATCATTCTGCCTGCCCCCCAAATTCTTGAGTGTAGAATCAGGATTAACCCATGAGCATCACTGGGTGTGCCTCACCTCCCCAAATTTGTACTTAAAGTACAAGTGAAAGCAGTGGCTCAACTAGGTCAAGTTCTTGTAGGTTATAAGCAGATGCTAAGTAGACCAGGCCTCCTCTGTTACCCACGGGCCAGCTCAAACTTTGAAGATTTACATACCCAAAGCTCAACTTTTTTTTTTTTGGGGGGGGGCGGGGGTTAAAGACTATATTCGGAGGTACTTGAGAGCTACTACTTCTGACTGTATACAGGGATCACTCCTGGTGGGGGTCAGGTAACTAGAGAGGGTGCCTGGGATTGAGTTAGGGTTGGCCACATGTGCAGTAAGAACCTTTAAAAAAAAAACAACAAAACAATTATACTACCTCTCTGGCCCCAAAGACTAACTGCTAATAAGGGGTATTGAAAGTATTGAAAGAAACCTTGTTATTGAAACTAACACAGCACAGAATCAAAACCATCAGAACGTCCTGGGAGGGAGGAGCTACTCAATACTCTGTCAGTTCAAAAAGTGTTTGGGGGGAGGGGGAAACATTGGGCTTACAACCAAGTGGACCAACAGTAAACAGCCCAAGGCAGATGAGTCTTGAGAAGTCAGGTCAGGGTGAGAAGGTGACAGTGGAAAACATGAGACCTGTCCATAAGCAGCCTAACTCCAGGTGGGGCCTTTGTGGGGCCTGTGATTGGCTCTGATCTGAAAGGCTGCTCAGGTTTGTTTGGATTCTGAGAGTCTCCAGAATGACCCTCTAGGGCAGTGAATAAATGAGTTGTCCCAGGTCAATGCCAAATGGCAGCCTCAGGATTAGTCTCCCCAGCCAGCTGCTCCCTCCCCTGAGTCTTGAACTGTTTCTTCTTTGGAAAGCTCAGGGTAGTAGTCAGTTTACTAAGTTTATGGCCACATAACCATGGCCCCTAAATACAATACTGACTACAGAGCATCTGCTGTAAGGATGGCAAACACATGGGCATCTATGCCTCCTGAGAGCAGGTCAAAAGCAAAGTTCTGGCTGAGTTTAGGTCTGTTCTACTTGAACAAAAACCAACACAAATAACTCTTCTGGGGTCTGACAGGATCCTTATCTGCCCTCATTTCTTCTCTAGACTTCCTGTGTGTTGAAAACCTACACTTCACCTCACAGTAAGAGCCTCTCCTAGAAGCTGAAAAACACTTTCGACGGGCAAGAGAGGGGCCAGGCTTAGAAGAATGTCTGGTTTCAGGCTCTCTGAGTATATTTTCATCCACATGTTCGTGTTACATTACTAACATTCCCATCTACAGGAGTGATGTCCAGCAACACCTCTCTAGCTGGTACAGACACCACTCTATGTCCTTTGACCCTGGCTCTTCCAGGTCAACTCTTGCTCCTTAAATAGCCAAATTCTCTTATCCTTTCTGCCATTCCCAGGTCTGGGAATTTCTCTTTGCTTTAGCATCCACTTCTTCCCCCAGGAGTTTCTTCCAGTATAAGGCATGTAATGGGACACTGGATTCAGAGGATGCTTTCAATAAGGGTTCCAAGAGTCTATAAGAGATGAAGAAAATGGTGTCTGGGAAGCAGAAGGGCTCTAAACAAAGCCTAGAGAAGAAGTGACTGGTGGAAATGGGATCGCGAGTGTTTTCATACTGTGTTAATCCAGGTAGACATTCATCTCTCCATGATTACTGGGTAGGTCGTGTTATTGCTCTGTTTACTCTGGTGCAGGGCTTTGTACCTGTGCCTTAAACAATCAAGGCATGCCATGTTCTCATGCCATGTACTAAGCCACTGAGCCATATCCCTGGCCCAGGAAATCGTGTGTGTGTGTGTGTGTGTGTGTGTGTGTGTGTGTGTAGGTGTGTGTGTGTGTGTGTGTGGTGTGGGTGTGGGTGGGTGAGTGGGAATTGAGCCTAGAGCCTCATACATACAAAGCAAGTGCTCTGCCATTGAGCCACAAGCCTGGCTCTCCATGCAATCTTTCTTGTTGTTGTTGTTGTTGTTGTTTGTTTCCTAATTCTCCATCCCCATCCACAGAGATCTTACAGTGAAAGTACAGTAACCTGCTTGTTGGCTCTGAAGGAGACCAGGAAGTAGAGGACTTAAAATTATTTTTGAAAAATTGAATCCCAGTAAAATACAGAGTTACAGAGATGCTCATGATTGAGTTTCAGTCATACAATGCCCAACCAGTGTTCAACCCCTCCATCAGTACACATTTCCCACCACCAGTGCCCTCAGTTTCTCCCCACCTGCCTCTATGGCAGACATTTTATTTTATTTTTTCTTCTATTTTTTCCTTTTAGATACTGTGATTTGTGATATTGTTAATGAATGGGTAAATGCATACCACTTTACCTCCTTTCAAAACCTATTTCTTGTCCAGAGTGATCATTTCTATCTCTCATTGTCATAGGGATCCCTCATCTGCCCTAATTGTATTTCACCGCTCTCTGTGGCAAGTTTTCTACCATGGACCAGTTCTAGAGAAGGATCTTTTAGCTAAACATTTTAATTCCTTGCAGATGACTTCTCTGACCTTCCAGATTCCTCACATACATCTTTCCCTCCAGATATTTTTTTTTGAAGAATTGCCCCCACCCACAGCACTAACTGAACTCTCCTCACCCTAGGGGCCATTTGCATTGGAATCAAATGTGCATCTGCTGCCTGTTTGTAGGTACCATAGCAGCTCACAAAAGGTTCCAGCTTCAGATGCATGCCTCCCCTTGGCTTCCTGAGTTTCCTCTCCTCACAAGTCTCAGAGGATGAACTCTGTGGTATTACAGACAAAGGCTCCTCTAACATTCCCTGTTCCATTGGACTCTTCTATCCCCTCTCTTCTGCTTAGAGTCCTTTAGGCCCTGGACAGAGGCTGAGACAGAGATGACATGGAAGCTCATTTCACCTTCAAGAGGGTGACCTCACCAAAGAACTCAGATGTGGAAGTGGATGTGGAAGTGGGGAGGAAGGCAGGGACCTGAGTGGGTAAAACGTTTTTGTATCCACAGATTATCCTGGAAGAGAAGCGTTTCCACAGCTGGAGACCCCTATGGGAGTGTGGGAAGGCTCCCTGCAAGTGAAATAAACAACCTTAAGGATCCAGCAGGTTTTTCAGATGCTGCAGAGAAGCTATCCAGGATAGCTTGGAGCTATCCAGGGTTCTGAAAAGCCTCCACCATGAAGGCCCGGGAGGTTCCATGACAGGGGGACCTGCTTGAAGGACAACCTTAAAGGCTGCTGGCCCTTCTCTTTCCATTCCTGATGCCAACTGTCTGTTTAAACCCATGACCCTCAGGCCTTAAAGTCCTTTAACCTGACTCCACTCTCTATGATATTGCCTGGGCTTCACGCCAGCAGACTGGCTCTGATCAGATTTTCAATAAGGACTGAGAACTCTGGAAAAACCTATGCAAAAATCTCCCAGTCCTGTGGAAGCCCAGAATTAAGTGGGTCTGGCTCAGGAACAAGGTGTCAAGAGGAGAGGGAGTGAAATCTCCATGTGGCACATACCAGACTGTGTGGCACCCTCTTCCCTCAGTGGTCACTGCATGTGCTTGAGTACACACACACACACACACACACACCCTGCATATGCTTGAGTACACACATACACACACACACACACACACACACACCCTGTACTCTATCAGCCTCTTCATCATGGCAGAGCTGCAGAAAAGGCAGGGCCTCCTTTGTACTCAAGCAGAATGCACCTGCTTCATTCCCATTGTGGACTTGACAGAAGAATGGCAAACGCACCGACATTTCAAACTTCTGGAGGTTCTGGCCTCCGAACTGATTTTATTTCTGAATTTATAGGAAATAAAATAGTCACTGAAACAAAACAAAACCAAAATAGTTAAACACAAAGGAAGAGAAGAGGAGCCTAGTATTTAGATGGTTCTGTGGTAAAAAAAAAAAAAAAAAAAAAAGACCTCTTTGAAAGTAGGAATTGATCTCTAGTGATGATCACAAGTGCTAAGTATGTATGCATGTATGCAGTATAGTTCAGAGGTTAAAAAATGAGTTTTGAAGTAAGCTTGCCATTAACTTGTCAGGGTGATCCTGATAAAAACCTTTAAACTCTCTAGGTCACATATTTTCATTTTAGTAATTTGTTTTTGGTTTTGTAGCCATATCTGATGATGCTCAGTGCTTATGCCTGACTCCACACTCCTGGTTGTGCTCAAGGGCCAAATGGGATGCTGGGGACTGAACCTAGGTCAGCCATGTGCAAGACAAGCACCCTACATACTTTACTATCTCTCTAGGCTCATCATTTTATCTTTTAACATGAGAAAAATAATAGTACCCATATTATACGGTTTGTAGGAGTACTGAGTGTGTCCATGTATAGAAAGTTCTTACTATGCCAACTACACATGGTAGACAGGCAGGCAATAAGAGACCACCTTAATTATACATATATTTTCCCTTCATGGAAAACATTATGTAATGCTATTTAATGCCTACTGTAAATCAGCAGCTGATTCTCTTAGGAAAAAAAGCTGAAGAGAGAATGAATAAGTTCCACTTACTTTATTTCCCACCTAGTCTAATGTTCCAGGCCACCATGGGCATATTCTGGGACTTTGGAAACAAAAATGGTTTCCTAGATCAGGAAGGGAGAGGCAGTTGGGGGCTTCTAGCTTTCAGCTTGAGTTCTGCAAACAGGAGACAACAGGGGCTTCTTATGGTCAAGTGTATCTCCCATTTTTGAGAATTGGGTTCCAGTCCTTTGGTCCACTGGACCAGTGGGCAATATTTTCTGACTGTCTGCCCAAGAACATCTCAGTCCCCTTCCCTTGGCACCATACAAATCCATTAAATATTTTAAATTATTATAGTCTGGGAATGCTCTTCTTTTTGAGTTCATTGGGCAAGTTAAACCTCATGGTCTTGGGCCAAAGTGATAGTACAGAGGGTATCTTACCTTGCATATAGCCTACCTGGATTCTTTTTTTTTTTTTTTTTTTTTTTTTGGTTTTTGGGCCACACCCGGCGTTGCTCAGGGGTTACTCCTGGCTGTCTGCTCAGAAATAGCTCCTGGCAGGCACGGGGGACCATATGGGACACCGGGATTTGAACCAACCACCTTTGGTCCTGGATCGGCTGCTTGCAAGGCAAACGCCGCTGTGCTATCTCTCCGGGCCCAGCCTACCTGGATTCTATCCCTGGCATCCTATTTGGTCCCCTGAGCTCCACCAAGAGTGGACCCTGAGAATAGTGCTAGGTGTGGCTCCAAAACCAACACCCCAACCAACCAACCAACACACACACACACACACACACACACACACACACACACACACACACACACCAAAACCTAAACAAATGCCAAATAACAAAACTAATGGTCTTGAGTTCTCAGATGAATTTATATCACCTTTCTTGTTGGTCAGATATTTCTAGAATTTTTACTTTATCTTGTCTTCTATGAAATCATTCTATCCATCTTAAACCCTTTCTTTATGATTCCTTCTCTTATGATTTAGACATAGTTTCCCTCCTTGTGTGATCAGTGGCTCTTTCTACACTTTTCTGGTATGTAGAAATATAGTAACATAACATATTCTTTCAAGTAATAGCTTTCAGTTTCCTCTCAGAGTTCCACCTCTAATCTCCCTAGAGCTCCAAACTCATATTTCCTACTGCCTAGTGCTTTCATGAATGTCATGGCCCTCCTCTCCCCTAATTTTTCATTTTTCACTATCCAAATTTTGTTAACAGCACAACTGTTTTCACCATTAAATAAATTTAAAAAAGAAAAGAATGGGCCATTTAAAGTAGTTTTATTTTGGAATTATTTTATAATGTTATATTCACAGAAGTGTTAAAAAGAGTGCAGAGTCCTGGCATACACTTCACCCAGTCTCCCCTAAAGTTTGCATCTTATACAATATGATATTTGAGTAAATCAATATTATTAACTAAACAACAGACTTTGAACAAGTTTCTCCAACTTTTCCATTAATCTCCCTTTTCTGTTCCAGGATCCATATTTCATTTAATTGACATGTCTTCTTAGCTTCTCATTCTTTCTTGACTTTCATGATCTTGACATTTACTTTATTTTTTTAATTTGTTTTAAGGGGAGGTGTTGGGACATGTCTGGTGCTGTTCTGGAGCTTCTCAAGGGACTGAGTAGTAGATACTCAGGGGACTATGTAGTGCTGGGGACTGAACCCAGGTCTCCTGTATTCAAAATATGTGTTCCATCTCTTTGAACCACTTCTCTGGCCTAGCCTTGACATTTTTGGAGGGTGTGTATGAGGGGGCCCCACCCAGTTATGCTCAAGACTAACTCCTGACAGGTTTGGGGGATCATCTATAGTGCAAATATCAAACCCATGTTGGGCTTGTTCAAAGCCAGCAACTTTTCCCTATACTCTCTCCACCCCTGCCCCTTTTAAGAGCTATTTTAGGTTCACAGCAAGTCTGAGAATGTACAGTCACTTCTAATACATCCCCTGCTCCATATCTTTACAGCCAGCCTCTCCCCTTAGCAGCATCCTTCTCTAGGTGGTACAGCTGTACACAGGCGAACCTGCACATCATAACACTAAGAATTTGGATAATATCTTATGCTTCACTCTTGGTTCTGGACTTTATGTGGGCTTAGATGAATGTAAAATGACAATGTCTCTACCAAGTTGCCACCATTACTGTATTATAAAAAGTATTTTCAGTGCTTTAGAAACCCACCATCTATTATTTGTCTCATTATACAGAGAAAAAAAATTATAACCTGAGCAGTTTCCAGGAAGTTCTCTAGTTAGGCCTTGATTCCTGACCCTTTTCCTGCTTCCCCACCTAAAAAGTCCACAGTGAGAATAGCAAGTAACATAACACTAAGGAGGAGAATCTAGAAGTTAAGGGATTACTTATAGTCACTTAGAATGTTGACACATCAGTGATTGTGGTTGTATATTGGGGAAATGGGAAAATTATTTTGTTTCCTTACTATTTTTTTTTGGTTTTTGGGTCACACCCAGCAGCGTTCAGAGGTTACTCCTGGCTCTATGCTCAGAAATTGCCCCCGGCAGGCTCAGAAGACCATACAGGATGCTGGGATTCGAACCACCGTCCTTCTGCATGCGAGGCAAACACCTTACCTCCATGCTATCTCTTCGGCCCGTCCTTACTTTTCTTTTATGGTAAAGGTTAACAACAAAAGTTAAGAGAGCCTATCTGATTCATGTGGGTGTCCTAAAGAAATGCCCTGTCTCCCTCAAGCTACAGGCTCTGTAAAACTTAATAAAGTAAAGAACTTAGTTATGAATGACTAATCAAAAACTTGTTCCTGGAAAGAACAAGAATGTCCAGAGAGTGCTGGAGAGAAAGTACAGAGATTAAAGAATTTGCCTTACATGTAACTGTATTCACAATAATAGTTTGAATCATGGCATCACTTATTATCCCCTGAGCACTTCTGAGTGAGAGAGCTCCCTATCCCAAAATGGTCTGAGAAGAGCTACAGCAGTTAAGGTGTTTGTCTTGCATGTGGCTGACCTGGGTTCAACCCATTGCTACCCCCATTTGGTTATCCTAAGCACTACCAGGAGCAATTCCTGAGTGCAGAGCTAGGAGTAATCCCTGAGCATCTCTGGATATGGCCCCAAAAGAATAACATCAAAAAATGACTCAGGAAGTGGCATAAAGACATCTGGCAGTATTTTCATAGCTTATATACATGGTCCCCTGACCAGAAATGACTTGAGCACTGAGCAGGCTAGCCCCTGAGCAACATCAGGTATGGCCAAATTCTTCTCCCAAATAAAAAGATGACTGATTATATTTCTGCTATGAAATGATTACACCATGATTTTTAATCAGTATACATCAACGGGCATTTGTATTTTCTTTATTCTCCATCTATTGTAAAGTTGCTAACCTATCATAATGTTATATAGTATACATTTATAATGGTTAAGTGCAATGATTAAGATAATTTTGTTTTAAAAAGTCTTTATATTTTTGTCCCTTCCTTCCTTGTTTCCTTCCTTTCTTCCTTCCTTCTGTGTGATGCACCCAGTGGTACTCAGAAGCTGCTTTTGGCTCTGTGCTTGGGGTTTGTTCCTGATAATGCAGGGGGTGGAATCTGGAGCCCATGCACTCCAGTCCAACAGAACAATGAGCTATCTCTTTGGCCCTACTTGTTTGTTTGTTTGTTTGCTTGTTTCTTTTGGCCACATCGGCATCCGGCAGTGCTCAGGGTTATTCCTGGCTCTGCACTCAGAAGTCACTCCTGGCAGGTCGGCGGACCATATGGGATGCCAAGGATCTAACCCTGGTCTGTTCCAGGTCAGCCACATGCAAGGCATGCCCTATCACTGTACTATCACTACGGCCCATTTTTTGGCCCTTAGTTACTTCTTTAGTTGAATAAATTCCCAGTGGATTTGCTGAGGAGATTGATGGATGTACATGTTGTCAGCAGTATTTCCAGGGAAGCTGTGATAAGATAGACACTTTACCAATGGAGTAAAGGAAGGTCTCAGGTTTTGAAGTTAGAAGTTTGAGGACAGAGTTCAGAGAGACAGTTGAGGACTGCTCAGTGTGGCCTAATACTTCACCAACCACCACATGAAAAGGGTGAAAGTATTAGATCAGTTCTAAAACTAGATGGTTGAATGAACTTTGGCAAATTACATTTCTTCATGTCCCTTTCTTAAAAATGTTTTTTTAATTTAGTCAACGTGAAATTACCAAGTTCTTCATGACTGGGCTTCAGGCATACAATGTTTCAATTCCAATCCCTTTACCAGGGTCCACTACATGGGCCCCTAGATGCAATGCTGCTTAGGCCCTTCAATGTTGGGATTACCAGGATCATCACAGGGATGCTCAGGAACTTCCAGGCCATGCTCTGCGATGCTTGGGGGTATCCAGGGTTACACCCTATAGTGCTCAGGGTCTATGTGATGCCAGGGATTAAAATGAAATTAGCCACATACAAGGAAAGTGCTTTAAGCCCTGTATTATCTCTTTGCTTTGGTTTTTGGGCCATACCTGGCAGCACTCAGGAGTTATTCCTGGCTCTGTACTTAGAAATCACTCCTGGCAAGCTCAGGGAACAATATGGAGTGCCAGAAATCGAACTCACGTCCGTCCTAGGTCGGCAGTATGCAAGGCAAATGCCCTACCTCTGTGCTATCACTCTGGCCCCTTTTTGAGGAGCAGTATTAAAATTAAACAAAATAGGGGCCGTAGAGATTGCATGGAGATAGGGTGTTTGCCTTGAATGTAGAAGGATGGTGGTTCAAATTCCTGCATCCCATAAGGTCACCTGAGCCTGCTAGCTGCAGTGTAGAGTGTAGAGCAAGGAGTAACCCCTAAGGACAGCTGGGTGTGACCCAAAATCCAAAAAATAAAATAAAATATTTAAAAATTTTAAACAGGGCCCGGAGAGATAGCACAGTGACGTTTGCCTTGCAAGCAGCCGATCCAGGACCTAAGGTGGTTGGTTCGAATCCCGGTGTCCCATATGGTCCCCTGTGCCTGCCAGGAGCTATTTCTGAGCAGACAGCCAGGAGTAACCCCTGAGCACCGCCAGGTGTGGCCCAAAAACCCCCAAAAAAAAATTTAAACAAAATAACACATGTAAAATGCTTTACAGCATGATATGCACAGAAAACAAACGAAACTGAGTTTTATTTTATGTTGCTTACTTGTAACTCCCTTTGTTTTCTTCTAAAATATTCATCAGTGCAAATTTCCCTGGTTACTAAGAAGAGCTTGAGACACCAATTAACTTGAGCTTTTCTAATCAACAGCAAGTAATAGTGCCCTCTTACTGAATCTGGATTTTCCAGGAAGGCCAATTTCTGTTCTTTATCTTAAGTGACTAAATCACAAAAAAAGACAGACAAGCTCTCCCTGTTTCAGTGGTTTATCCTAGTCTGTTAATCAGGCCAAGCTTACTACCCACGACACTGCTGATCAGGCCATTTCAGCTGTTGATCTGTATGCTCTTTAAAACAGGAAACTGCATTAAGCCCTAATAAAGGCTACCTACAAAGAACCCATGAAAACAAACAAGGGAAATGACTCCTGAGACATGTGTGCCTGGGACTTTGACACGAACAGGTTGAATTTCCTTTCCTGTGTTCTTCCACAGGTTGGCCCCAAAGCAAGAGGGCGGAAACCATGCTATGGTTTCTTGAGGTGTTAAATTCCAAAAATAATTGATCTAAAGTTGGAATGAACCTCATTCCAGAGAGGTCTGGGCACACTGACAACTCTCCATGCTGCCAAAAGGGGGCAGTGTAGCATCATGGTTAAGAACCTGTGTGCTCTGTGACCTTGGGTCTAGAGGGCCTTCTCAGTAGATTAAAGGGATGGAATACATCTGTCTTGAAATAATTAAAAGAAATGTGTCCATGTGATAGATACGCAATAAGTTCCCATGAGCACCCATCTATAGGGTTGGACACAATAGTAAGATATGGCTTGGTATTACTAAATAAAGGAGAAAAGACATTTAAACCCAGTCACTCATTTGACAGATTGTGATTGTCTACTATGTGTGGGGCACCTTGCAAGGCACTGGAGACATCATGGAAAATAAAGATAGGTTCCCTGCCTTTATGAAAAAACCTTCAGAGGAACCCATGTGGGGCCAGTGACAGTATAGCATGCAGGGTATTTGCCTTGCACGTAGTAGCAATCCTCTTCAACCTCTGTGGTCCCTGAGCTTCCAGGAAAGATCCCTGAGAGCAGAACAAAAGTATTGAGTACCTCTGGGTGTGGCCTCAAGATAGCAAACAAACAAAAAATGTTCTATGTGAATAAAATAATCATATACCTGGCACCAAAATAAAAGAACTTGGGGTTTGAAAACTAACAAATCTGGAGCCTGTAGTTGGTCTCATGAGGGTATGCTTCAAGAGTTGAAACGTCCTGTATCTTTTAGGTCAAGGGAAGTTCCTTTCTAATTTCCCCAATATTTACTGTGACTATGCAAAAAAACAAAACAAACAAAAACCTTGCCACATCTGTCCCCCCAATTTTTTTCTTTTTTTTTAAATTTTATTTATATTTATACTGCTAGACAGGGACTCCTGCCCAATTTTTTTTTAACAGACAATAGAACATGAATCATCATGAATCATAAAACATCATCATAGAACATATTCTGCCTCTTTTGTTTTTTTTTTTTTCAGTTTTTGGTTTTGGGGTCACATTCGGTAATGCTCAAGGGAAACTCCTGGCACTGCGCTCAGAAATTGCCCCTGGCAGGTTCAGGAGACCATATGGGATGCCTGAAACTGAACTACCAGCTCTCCTGTGTCAGCTGCAAGCAAGGCAAATGCCTTACTGCTGTGCTATCTCTCCAGCCCTAGCCTCATATTTCTATGTCTTCCTACAAATTGGAGGAAAAAAAAAAAAAGATTGTATCCAGGAGCTAAGGGGTCTCAGGAGCATTGAGTGGAAATTAAAAAAATGGTCAGACCAAACCAAAGTCAATGACATTAGAATCAGAGACCCGAACTATAACAAGCTATTTTCAAAAAAACCCTGTTACATTAGTAGTCCAGGGGGCTAAAGTTGAAGGTACGGGATGCATGCTGGGAACTAAGGCAGAAGAAGGTAACACTGGTAATGGGGATGGCTCTAATTCACTGTCACTATGTACCTTAAATACAACTGTGAAAGACTTGTAATGCATATGAATTGTTCTCAATAAAAATTATATATATATAAATCATATAAACATGTGAAATTTATTTATTTATTCATTCATTCATTTATTTATTTATTTATTTATTTATTTAGCCACATCAGGTGATGGGCAGGGGTTACTCCTGGCTATCCACTCAGAAGTCGCTCCTGGCTTGGGGAGCCATATGGGACACCAGGGGATCGAACCACAGTCTGTTCTAGGTTAGCACATGCTAGGCAAACAAACGCCCTACCGCTTGCACTCCAACCTCAAATTGTGAAATTATTATTATTATTATTATTTTGGTTTTTGGGTCACACCCAGCAGCACTCAGGGGTTACTCCTGGCTCTGCGTTCAGAAATCGCCCCTGGCAGGCATGGGGGACCATATGGGATGCCGGGATTCAAACCACTGTCCGTCCTGGGTCCACTGCATGCAAGGCAAATGCCCTACTGCTGTGCTATCTCTCCAGCCCAACATATGAAATTATTAATTAAAACAGTGCAACAAGGATATCACTGGCCAAGTAAGTCTTCAGTTTCAGGGAAATTCTCCAGGAAGAAATTAGAATGGAAGTAAGGTCTGAAAGATGAATAAGAGTCAACCAAAAGTAGGGGCCAGGGAAATAGCACAGCAGGTAAGAGACATGACTTGCATGTAGCCAACCTAGGTTTGATCCCTGGCATCCCATATGGCCCCCCCCCAGCACTGCAAGGAGTGATTTCTGAGTGTAGAGCCAGTAGTAACCCTAAGAAGCAACAACACCCCACCATCTCAAAAAAAAAGTTACATGAAAGAACAGAAAGTCTACAGAAGGGGCCTAGAGAGAAGCAGCAGCACATGTAAAGGTCCTAAAGCAGAAGGGAAGCTGGGATATCAGGAGCTGAGGACAAGGCAGTGAAACCGATTCCAATGATGGGGGTTCAGGTGATATGAGCTGAATTGGAGAAGACAGGAATCAGATCTTCCAAACCACTTTAAATTTCAGCCTTTAGGATTCTGGGGGTAGTTCTGTGGCTTAAGAGTCACTGCCCTGCAGGTGCAAGTTCAATCTATGGTGGTCCCACATGTGCCAAATATGATCCTGGCGGCTCTGCTGTCTATGATCCCCAGTGTAGCAAGCAATTTCCAGCTCACCATAGTCATGTGTATATTTATGCATGCAACTACAGAATGTAATCCTTGCAAGCAAGAGCCACAACTAAGGAAATACAACCCTCATTGAGTACTGTGGCAAGCATAGAAATACCTTGATCTGATGTGTGACACCCAGCAAGCACCATAAATAAATGTCAGAGGTGTGTGTGAGTGTTTGTGAGTGAGGGGGGGGGAAGAGAGAAGGGGGAGGAGGAGGGAAAGAGAGAGAGAGAGAGAGAGAGAGAGAGAGAGAGAGAGAGAGTTGGAGGAGAGACCCTATTGCAGCCGACCCAAGACCTAAGGTGGTTCATTCAAATCCCGACATCCCATATGGTCCCCCGTGCCTGCCAGGAGCTATTTCTGAGCAGATAAGCCAAGAGTAACACCTGAGCACTGCCGGTTGTGGCCCAAAAACAAAAATAAAACAAAACAAAAAAATGAAGGGAAGTGAAATGGAGAAGGAATGGAATTGTTAGTTAGCAGGAGAGGCTGCTGAAATGCAAGGGGCTACCCTGGGCATCCCTGCTAGCTGGCAACACTTTGTTCTAATCCCTCATGGAGATAAAAAGGGTAAGAATAAATACAAATCCTTTGTGGTCAACCAAGAGAGAGAAGCAAAAAAGTAGTCTTGCAATTTTTTTTTTCAAAATAAATAGAATGAGGTCCTCTGGATCCCCTCTGCCCAGACAAAAGCAGGGTGTGAGAAGGATATACTGGGATAGGAGCCTCTCATCTGAAATCCTGTGTTGGGTGTTGGGCAGTTACGAAAGAAGCTTGAATGTTTTCTGGCTGCTACCTCCACTTTTCTGACTTCCTGTCACATCAGACTCTGTTGTGTTAGACAAAGTAAAGGGTGAGGTATATGTGAACGAACAGCCATTAGAGTGGGTGGTGGAGGCATGGCACTTCTGTTGGCAGTAGCAGGGCCTGGGTGGGTTCAAGTTTGTCAAAACCAGTGCTCCACCTCTGTGCCTTTTTATTTAGCTGTTCACAGTACCCACGGTGGGCTGGAGGTTAGTATAGGGATTACAGTACTTGCCTTGCACATGACCAACCCTAGCTTCATCCCTAACTCCTGAAAGAATAAGTCCTGAACACCACCAATGCATTGTCCAAAAAAGGATAAAAAAGAAAAAAGAAGAAGAAACACAGAACTCAGGGTACTTGCACTGTGCGTATCTGGAGCACACATTCACAGATGTGTTACTCTCTTCAGAGTCCTCAGTGAGGTCAGGTGTGGAAGTGTGGAAGTGGAGACTCTGGGCGGCATAGGAATGCTCAAGTACCAGGAATAGCTGTGTCTTAGCCCTCCTATGATTCTGCACTTGGCTGGACAGAAAAAAAGTGCCTAAGATTATTAGAGCCGCCCAACCTCTCCCAGCCCCACAGCCCAGCTAAACAGGAAACCAAGCTTGGATTCCTGCCAGGGTCCAGCCTGGGGCAGGAAGTTCAGGAAGAGTGGGAAAGACCTTCTCAGCACAGGGAAGCTGTTCAGAAATCCCTGGGAAGGCAAACAAAGCCCAGCTTTGCTGCATTCTGGAGGCAGAAAAGATCCGTGCAGCCTCAACTCACCAGCAAAGTCAAGCAATAGCTTTGGCAGGTGTCCAGAGAGTAGCCCTACAAGCTTCAAGAGAGAGAGGGGATAATGCTTTTTCAGGAGAAAAGCCCTCCAGAGAAACACTGTGCTGTGGTAAAGCAGCCCCAGACCTGGGGCCATCAGGATAGACAGGGTGTGCATACAGCTTTCCAAGTCACTGACTATCTTCTTGACCTTCCTCACTGGGCATCCCATAAAGTGGGATTATCAGATAATCACAACACATGGTGGTAGCATCAAGGTTTGTACCTGTGGCTTTGTATCTGCAGAGCAAATATTTTAATCCACTAAACTATCTTTCAGCCCCTCTGACGAGGGTCATGAATAGTGGGACTTTCCCGATAACCTCAGTACATATGAAAATTCTAAGTTTGAAGTCACAACCTTCACTCTTACAAACTGAGTTCCTTCCTTAAGCCACAGAATCATCTCTAGGCCCCTTTAAGGTCATTTTAAATTGGTAAGGAAGGAAAAGATGGTTGAGAATAAAAACCAGTGGTAGAAAAAGTAGATTGAGAGTACTGGAGATTTAATTTGGTGGCAGAACATACAGGAGGACTTGCATACATGAGGACCTGGGTCCAACCCCCAACATTGATTGCAAAGGGGCTAGGGATATCTGCGATATCTTGCAGGGGTGGGAGTAGAGGAATGAGGGCAGAATTGCAATCTGTTGTTCAAAGCAAAGGAAACTCCTGATGAAACAATGGATTGTGGCAACAACCATCAATTGATGGCAACAACCCATCAATGGCTACTGAAAAACAAGGTGAAGGGGAAGTTTTGTGATGGTGAGATCACACCATCAGCTAATCAACCCAAGCATCACATAAATAGGATGAATGCCTGTTAAGAGCCTCCAAAGTAAGAAGTACATTTCAGGGCCCGGAGAAATAGCACAGCGGCGTTTGCCTTGCAAGCAGCCGATCCAGGACCAAAGGTGGTTGTTTCAAATCCTGGTGTCCCATATGGTCCCCCGTGCCTGCCAAGAGCTATTTCTTTTTTTTTTTTTTTTTTTTTTGGTTTTTTGGGCCACACCCTGTGACGCTCAGGGGTTACTCCTGGCTATGCGCTCAGAAGTTGCTCCTGGCTTCTTGGGGGACCATATGGGACTCCGGGGGATCGAACCGCGGTCCGTCCTAGGCTAGCGCAGGCAAGGCAGGCACCTTACCTCCAGCGCCACCGCCCGGCCCCCCAAGAGCTATTTTTTTTTTTTTTTGGTTTTTGGGTTACACCAGGCAGTGCTCAGGGGTTATTCCTGGCTCCAGGCTCAGAAATTGCTCCTGGCAGGCACGGGGGACCATATGGGACGCCGGGATTCGAACCGATGACCTCCTGCATGAAAGGCAAACGCTTTACCTCCATGCTATCTCTCCGGCCCCCCAAGAGCTATTTCTAAGCAGACAGCCAGGAGTAAGCCCTGAGCAGTGCCGGGTGTGGCCCAAAAACCAAAAAAAAAAAAAAAAAAAGAAGTACATTTCATAGCTTAGAAGTGTTCTTCACAGAAAATATGGGGCCAGGGACAGCTCAAAAGGATGGAGTACATGCCTTACATGTATAGACTCTATTCCCAGCACCACTTTAACCTATAGTATTGCTGGGTATAGTATTAATTCAGGATAGCCCTAGAAACTCCTGGGCACCATCAAACATCAAACCATCATGCCTGAACCAGTGGGCTGAACATTGCTAGAAGTGACCACCCTACCTACAAATTGGAAATCCATTTACAAGGTCTATTTAAAAAAACATTTCTAAGTGTGAATCTGATCAACCTTGAGATCTAATTATTAGTTTTCAGCAACATAGAAGACAGAAGATTATAAATAAAGCAATCATTCAAAATAATCCAGCAGGTGGAGGTATAAATGAAATCAATCTATTCAGTTGATTAATTATTCAGTTGATTCAATAATAATCAGTTGAACAATTATTCAGTTGATAATTGTTGAAGTTGGGTGATGAATATTGAGAATTTCATTTTTACCTTTATTTTTATCTTCGTTTTACCTTTACCTTGTGTACATTTGAGAATTTTCATGACAAAAATATTATAAAAACTTGAAGGTCAGCAGATGGGAAGCAGCCTCCTTTTCTAGATCACTGACCTGTGGGGAAAACAGTAGCAACATGGACCAAAGAACTGGCCTTCGGGTGTTGAAGCAACAGTAGGACACCCTCCAGCAGCAATAGTAGGAGCTCCACAGGAAGTTCACCCTCTACTCCCCAGCCAGTTGTACCTTTAGTATCCGCCAATGGCATTCCCTCTGGGAATCCGTGGGAGCTCAGAGCATTCCACCCCCAATCTGGCTTCACCATGGCCCTAATGAGAAGGCCAAGGACTCGTCTCCCTTGCTGATGAGACTTATCATCCATCTCTCCCTCTCCTGCAAAAGCTCTCTTGGTGAGAGAACAACAACAAAAAGAAATGACCAACTCTTTAATCACTGCTAACACTTAGATCAAAAATAAGATAGCAATTTGCAAATAATTACTTCATATGTGACCTTATTTATTCTATCATAACTTGAAAGTGATCAGAAGCCTGGCCAAAGATCACAACAAAAGTCTTCGAGCTAGAATGTACCCAGTCCACTCTACTCCAGCTGTGTGGAGCCCCTGATATGGGGGCTCATTGATCTTTTAAGTGAGTCCTGATTTCCAAACCATATGAGAGTTTCTGGAGATTCTTTGTTGCAGGCCCTGGTGAATGAAAGATCTGAAAAATGAGACTTCAGCATGAAGTTGACAGATGGCCAAGCTCTGGGTCTTTATTCGCTCCCTTTGGTGCCAATGTTTGCTCCAACTTGACCCCTTTCCTTCACTCCATGTAATTCTCCCTCCTCTTCCCCTAATCACTGACCACTACCACCCCTCCAAATCCTTACCCCCACTTGACCTTTTTCTGAGCCTATTAGGATTTCCTCTGAGTCAGGGCTAGAAGTAGCAGACCAGGTGAAAGCAGAGAAAACTTTCTTTTGTTGATTTGTTTTGTGGAATTCTTTCAGGATTTTCAGAGAAATTATCACATCATGTGGCCATTGGTTTCCTCACCAGAAGCAGGTCTTCCCTGGACACAAGAGCTTGTTGTATTTGTTTTTTGTGGTAAGAAAAAGATGAACTCTATACCTGATGCTCAAAGAAAGGGACATCCAGACAGGAACTCTTTTATCCCCACAAGAGCTTAAGGTGAATTTTCTACCTCCAGAAAGAAGCATGTAAGTCATAAGGTATAAGAAGAGCTTGGCAGGGGTTCCACCAGCACAGTAAAGTTTTATGCTCATTACAAAGGTAGCCACTTTATTAATAGCTTCCCTAGCTTTACAACAAAGATGCCACAGAGTTATAACCATGCTACCAATAAGAGAGGGACTGACTTGGTCCTATCATGTTCTAGCATGTCACTCATTCCTGAAAACTTAGATACAAAGGGAGAGGATGGAGAAAGACCAGTTTGTTTGTTTGTTTTTCAGCCACACCCTGTGACACTCAGGGGTTACTCCTGGCTATGTGCTCAGAAATCGCTCTTGGCTTGGGGAACCATATGGGAAACCAGGGGTTTCATCCTAGGCTAGCACAAACAAGGCAGATGCCTTATGGCATGAGCCACCGCTCTGGCCCCCATTTTATTTATTTTTTAAATACATTTTAAAATTGAATCACTGTGAGATAGTTATAAAGTTGTTCATGATTTAATTTCAGTCATAAAATGTCCAACAACCATCCCATCACCAATGCACATTTTCTGCCACCAATGCCCCAGTTTCCCTCACCCAGTCCCTCTCTACACTCTCCTCTGCCTGCCTCTATGACAGACATTTTTTTCCTCTCTCTGTCTTCCTTTTTTTCCTCTTTAGACATTGTACATTGCAATATTGTTACTGAAGGAGTATTATATATATCACTTTACCTCCTTTAGCATCCATTTCATGTCCAGAGTGATCATTTCCAACTGTCACAGTATTCTCTTCTCTGCCCTAACTGCACTCCTCTGCTCTTCGTAGCAAGCTTCCTACCATAGAGTCCTCTGGCTCACATAAAGAAAGACCAGGCTCTTTTTGAGGGGTTTGGGGGGTGCCACACTCGGTGATGCTCAGGGGTTATTCCTGGCTAAGTGCTCAGAAATCGCTCCGGGCAGGCATGGGGGACCATATGGGATTCCAGGATTCAAACCGGGGTCCATCCTTGATTGGCCACGTGCATGGCAAACGCCTTACCGCTGTGCTATCTCTCCAGCCCCAAGAAAGACCAGGTTTTTTTGTTTGTTTTGATTTTTGATTTTTAGGTCACATCCGGAAGCGCTCAGGGGTTACTGCTCGTTCTATGCTCAGAAATCGCTCCTGGCAGGCTTGGGGGACCATATGGGATGCCGGGTTTCGAACCACCGTCCTTCTACATGCAAGGCAAACCCTTTACCTTCATGCTATCTCTCTGGCCCCAGTAAGACCAGTTTTTAAGAGAATCACATGGCCAGCTCAGCTTGGAGCACAAAACCAAGTTACCGGTTTGTATTGTTTTGTTTTATTTTGTTTGTGGACTACACTGAGCACTGCCTCAGAGATACTTGCGTTTCCATGCTTGAAGAGGATTAAACTGGGCTCCTGTATGCATGCACACACTTTATCTGTTGATCTATCTCTCTAGTCTGTATGTCACTTTTTCTTTCTGTATTTTGGGTTAGTGCTGGCTTGGTACTCAGGATTGAACCGTGGGCATGCTTAGGGAATCATATGCTGAGGATTTGGACAAGGATAAGCGAAATGCAAGGTCAGCACCTTAACCCATACACTATCTCTCTTATCTCCCTGCAAGAAATCACTTCTTGTCAGAGAACTGTGGTCCTTCTCATTCTGTGATCTGACCTCAAATATCAAAGGCACCTCCGCTGACACATTCCCAAGCTAATGTGGGAGGCTTTAATAGTCTCTCCCATATTGCTGTGGCCTTATCTCTTCTATCTTGCCCCAATTTGCTTTGCAATTTTGTTTGTGCACTTTATTTATTTAGTATCTGTCTCACTGTACTGTCAGCTCATAAAGACATCCTTGTGTCTAGCATTGAATCTTCCATATGGCAGATACTCAAAATGTATTTTTGTTTTGTTTTTGGGTCACACCCTGTGATGCTCAGGGGTTACTCCTGGCTATGCACTCAGAAATTGCTCCTGGCTTGAGGGACCATATGGGACGCTGGGGAAAGAACCGAGGTCCGTCCTAGGCTAGCGCAGGCAAGGCAGACGCCTTACCCCTTGCACCACTGCACCGGCCCTCAAAATGTATTACTGTTGAATACTGTATGAGTGCTTCAATCCATGTACCTGTGTAAATCTCCCACAATTCCCCACATGTATCTTCTAGTCCACCCATCAATTCTCATTTACTTATCCTTCTTGTTTCCCAATCTGTCCCTATCTTAGAATCACCTCCCTACCTCCTCTCCACTCTCCCCTCACCCTTCACCAGTGCATTCCCACCACCAATGCCCTCCATTTCCCTCCTCACCCATCCTCTACCTGTATTCGAGACAGGCATTCTATCTCTCTCACACATTACCATTGTCTTAATAGTTGTTAGTGTAGTTATTTCTCTAACTGCATTCACCACTCTGTTGTAAGCTTCGTATCATGGACCAGTCCTTCCAACCCTCATCTCTATTGTCTACAGGTATTATTATAATAATGTCTTTTATTTTTCTTAAATCCCATAGATGAAAGAGACTATTCTGTATCTACCTCTCTCCCTCTGACTTCTTTCACTCAGCATAAGAGCTTCTATATCCATGCAAGTATAGGAAATTTTCATGACTTCATTTTTCCTGATGGCTACATAATATTCCATTGTGTATATGTTCCATAGTTTCTTGAGCTACTCATTTTTTTGTTGAGCATCTGGGCTGTCCAGATTCTGGCTATTGTAAATAGCACTGCAATGAATATAGGTATGCGGAAGGCCTTTTTGGATTGTGTTCTTGTGTTCTTAGGGTATATTCCTAGGAGTGATATAGTTGGATCATAAGGGAGCTCAATTTCCAGTTTTTTTGAGGAATGTTCATATTTGTTTTCCATAAAGGATGAACTAGATGGCATTCCCAGAAGTGAATGAGAGTTCCTTTCCCCCCACATCTCTGCTAGCATTGATTGCTCTTATTTTTTGTGATGTTTGTCAGTCTCTGTGGCATGAGATGGTACCTCAGTGTTATTTTGTCTTGCACCTTCCTGATGATTAGTGCTGTGGAGCATTTTTTTCATGTGTCTTTTGGCCATTTGTATTTCTTCTTTGAGGAGGTGTCTATTCAGTTCTCCCCATTTCTGATGGGGTTACATTTTTTGGGGGGGTTACATTTTTTGAATCTTAAACTCTCAGTACCTTGTATATCATAGATATTAGCCCCTTATCTGATGGGTATTGCATGAATAGTTTCTCCCATTCTGTGAGTGGCACCTTTGTATCCTAGTCACCATTTCCTTTAAAGTTCAGAAGCTTCTCAGCTTCTTTGTTTATCTCTGCTTCTACTTGTTTGGACAGTGATGTTTCTTCCTTGAAGATGCCTTTAGCCTCAATATCATAGAGTGTTTTATTCGTCTATATACCATATATATGGTTCTGGGTCTGATATCAAGATTTTTAATCCATTTGAATTTGACCTTTATGCATGGGGTTAAATGGAGGTTCAAGTTTGCTTTTTTGCATGTGGCTGACATGTTATTGTCCCAATATCACTTGTTGAAGTAGCTTTCCTTGCTTTATTTTGTGTTTCTTGCCCCTTTATCAAAGATTAATTGGTTGTATATCTGGGGAACATTTTTTGAATACTCAAGTCTATTCCATTGATCTGAGGGTCTGTCATTATTCCAATACCATGCTGGGTTTTTTTTTGTTTTTTTTTTTTCTCTTTGGTTTTTGGGCCACACCCATTCAACGCTCAAGGGTTACTCCTGGCTATGTGCTCAGAAATTGCCCCTGGCTTGGGGGGGGGACCATATGGGACACCGGGGGATCGAACCGCAGTCCATCCTACGCTAGCGCTTGCAAGGCAGACACCTTACCTCTAGCACCACCTTCCCGGCCCCAATACTATACTGTTTTAATGACTATTACTTTGTAGTACAATTTAAAGTTGGGGAAAGTGATGCCTCCCATCTTCTTTTTCCTAAGGGTTGCTTTAGCTATTCATAGGTGCCAGGGCATACCTAAGCTTTTAGGGGGGCTCAGCCCACCAGATGTATCCTCAGATTTGCCTGGTTGGAGGTGAGAGGAAAGATGGCTGAAAGGAGTTAAGATGCAGGGCAAGCTAAGAATGGCAAATGCTTAAATAGGTTTATGATATAGGCTACACATGTAATGGTCAGGGCAAATGAAACTGATATTTCCTGATGCCTGTCTCTGGATGAGTTTTCTACCCACCGCGACCACCTGAAGTTGCCGGTTAATGGGGGATGGAGCCACTTGGCTGAGGCCTAAGGACAAAGGCCTCCATCTCCATCCAGCTCCATCTTAAGGGTCTTCTTTATTATTTTAAACAACAAATGTTTGAGTAATATAAGGATGCCTCAGAGCAACCTTTGCCTTACAGAAATATAGAACTAGAAAGTAAAGAGCTTTTAATATCTATGAATATTCAGGAAAAAATATACTAGGTCTCTTGGATACAGGTACATCTATTTCTTTCATTGCTCAGAAGGACTGGCCCTATTCCTGGGCTACTGAACATATTTCATCTCCTTTGATGGGCCTAGGACTAGCAAATGTGGCTAAAAGTGCAATTGTTTTAACTTGGGATGATGGTGTGAGCAAAGGAACTTTCCAGCCCTATATTCTACCTCACTTATCATATACCTTATAAGGAAGAGATATACTAAAAAATGTATCTAAACATCATGATAACTAACATCTAATGAATAAAATTTTACTATAAGTCTCTGCTCAATGTTATGTAAAGATAATAAATATGTTGTGTATCTATAGAAAATTACATGTCATCTGATGCAATGAAAATAGAAATTTACCAACTAAGAATTTAAAGAAATAAATGCAGTTAATTTCTTCTATTCCTCTTCTAAAACTACCTTTTCACTGGAGCCAGCTCTTCTTACTCTTTTAAAAAGGCCTTCTTTTCCAAAAATTTCCCACATATTTTTTTCATCTCTTATCTGTAACTCATCTTTACTCATCTCTATATTTGTCAATTTATGTGATGTGTGAATCTGAAAGTTTGTTTGAGTGTGTATTGAGATTGTATGTTTGGAATCGTGTGTTGAAACAGTGAGTACTTTTTACTATGACTAAGTATATCATAGATATGTAAACTTTAACCAGCCGCTTCTCCTAGGTCAAACCTGGCCTCAGAGAAAAGCAAAGAAAAAAAAATACACTTGACTTTTAAATCCAAGGGCTTCAAGGTCTTAGATCTTGCTCATTTCCCTGAGGGGGAAAGGATCTCCCCAGGGAGCCCATTGTTTAAGGAAATAAGGTCTGGGTTTTTTAAAGTTTCCATATTTCTCTAACTTTCTATTAAAGGTTTTACGAAATAAGAATTGTTTGAATAATATTTCTAATTTTGTGAGTGCATGATATTGTTAAGAACTTAATTTCATTGACAGTTTTAAATTTAATTCTGGCCATATAATAACTTTATTAAAGCGTGCTATTACCATTGGTCAGAATAATATTAGAATGCTATCTAATTATAATGACACTTTATTGTCATCCTAAAAATAGTAGATCTAGGAAACTAAGTGTCTTTAATAAATATATAGCATTAATTATCTATATTAATATTATTTTTTTATAAATAAGGGCGGTTTCCATAATTTCCATCTTTGAGCCTTAATTTAAGTTTTGAATACTAATTTAATAAGCTGTCATATACCGCCTGTCAGCACTGGTCTTAATTTAGTTGAGGTGTAATTCACCTTCAAAGGATGCCCTCAAATTTTACCAGATTTAAGTACTTTATTTGGTAAAAGGGGACCTTGTCCCCAAACTCTAAAGACTTTAATTGTAGCTAATGACATTAAAGCTAATTAATCAGGCCATTGATTATTAGTCAATTAGTGCAAAATGATTTTAAAACATAACTACTACTTAATTTAAAACCTACCTCCACTCTCATAGGCCTTGTGTAAAATCAGTGGAGTGAAGATAAATTGTTATCATATATAGTAATCTTGGTTATCAACATCAAAATGGTAATGAAAGGTAGAAATAGAAGTGTAACTGTTTAAAAAATATTGGATTTATGATATTTGCATGATAAAATTGAATTATTTTTCCTAATTGAAAGTAATACAACATTTTATATTAGAAAAATTCTGGGGCCGGGAAGGTGGCGCTAGAGGTAAGGTGTCTGCCTTACAAGCGCTAGCCAAGGAACGGACCGCGGTTCGATCCCCCGGCGTCCCATATGGTCCCCCCAAGCCAGGGGCGATTTCTGAGCACATAGCCAGGAGTAACCTCTGAGTGTCAAACGGGTGTGGCCCAAAAACCAAAAAAAAAAAAAAAGAAAAATTCTGGGAATTAAGAACTTACATGCTCATGTTACAGTGCTCGTAAAATCGGAGCTATATTAACTTATAACCTAAATTATGATATTGCAATTTAAAATATAATGGTTGCTCTGTATGTTCAGTAAATTTGACAATCATTGCCTTTTACCATCTCCAATAGGTTAATAACTATCTTAGTTTGCATATATACAGACAGGAAGCTCTCTGCAGCCGAATTAACTCTTTTGCAGACAAATTTAAGCCAACTAGGGACTCTACAGCATCTAAGGGTTGTCCCAAGGTGATTTCTCCAATCTTACTAAATTTATGCTAAAAACCATAAAGTACAGTTATTCAGCTATTTACTTGTATTTAAAATATGTTTAAATATTACGACTATAAGAAATTTACCTTGCTTCATTAACCAGTGTAAAGTAAATAATGCTATCATTCTTTAACTTAATTTTTGTGTTATCATTTCAAAGAAAATTCAGTCCTCCCAAAAGGAGAGGACAACTTGCAGCTCCAAAACCTGATCTGCTCAGGTAAATTCTACTATCTAATGTGATCTTTTCCAAAAATTAAAACTCCAGAATCAAACCAGTCAATTGCATCACTTGGAGTCAAGGTAACAAAAATTCCATCTTTTCTTATAGGTAAAGACTACAGCCCTTTGCCATCCTAAAGACAGAGGATGGAGTTTCTCAGCCCGCACTCCCTTTATTATATTTCTTAGATGATAGAACTTCTAGAATATAAATCTAGAAAGAAAGCCTATTACTTCCCCTGCAAATAATTAAAGCTATCAGAATTTAATACAGGTCTAGAGACATTTTCTCTGGGACCCAATCAATAGTAAGCAACAATATTGTTTAACAACAATGTCTGCACTAACATCTAGCTTAAGTTTCCAGTTTTTCAGAAAGAACACAGGAATTGTCTGGCTCCCTGGACAGAGTCTTTGCCTTGACTGAGTCTCTGCCTGGACAGAGAAAGGATCCGCTTGCAGATTCAGCTACTCAACCCCCTGCAAATTTCAGCTGCTGATTTCAATCCCCTGTCCTGTGACATCTACAGAGACCAACATCCTGGAAACTGCCTGGGAACAGATGACGTCAGCCCGCAGATACAAATTAAAAAGCTGAACTGACACACTCATAAATCAACACTGAACTTATAGACTCTTATACAAAAAATATCACCTTTTACCTCGTGTGTGTGTATATATGTTTCTTGTTAAGCCTATTTTGTTTAACAGCAGCTACTAACATAGTTTTACTGTCTTATCTAAATTCATTGGAATTTAGGAAAAAATATTATGTATATATGTATATGGGGAGATTCAGCAGACCAGCAGTTCCCCTTCTAACAATATTCCTATCAAAATCTGTTTCTATATTCTATTGTTTTCTATTGTTTAATTCTTCCACTCTGAACTTTAAATTTTCTATGTTTATGGCAGGAACAGAAAATATTAGTATTACCCCAATATTTTTTTTTACTTCTTTTTTTTTTTTTTTTTTTTTTTTGGGTTTTTGGGCCACACCCGGTAACGCTCAGGGGTTACTCCTGGCTATGTGCTCAGAAGTTGCTCCTGGCTTGGGGGATCATATGGGACACCGGGGGATCGAACCGCGGTCCGTCCAAGGCTAGCACAGGCAAGGCAGGCACCTTACCTTCAGCGCCACCGCCCGGCCCCTTTTTTTTACTTCTTATAATTTTCTCACATAAAGTGCTTTACTTAATTGTTCTAACTCCTCGGTGTCAGAAAAGATTTTCAGTTATATTAGTCTATATTTAAGTCCTCGTAAGTTAGATAATAACTGATACTCTAGTCTTCTTACTATTTTAACCAATTTAGCTAATGTAAGTTTTATATTAATTACAACTTCTGTATCCCATATTGCTGGGATCAGATTGCTAATTATTATTTTTTTTGGTGCTGTTATTTCTCCACCTTCTATTTTCACAGCAAAGAAACTATTTACTATTACAATAAGACAAGCCTGAGAGATGGCATGGAGGTAAAGCGTTGCCTTGCATAAAGAAGGTCAGTAGTTCAAACACAGCATCCCATATGGTACCCTGAACCTGCCAGGAGGAACTTCTGAACACAGAGCCAGGAGTAACCCTTGAGCACTACCTGGTGTGACTTTAAAAAAAAAAAATAAGACTGTAATGCCAGGGCATACCTAAGCTTTTAGGGGGTTTCAGCCCACCAGATGTATCCTCAGATTTTCCTGGTGGGTAGAACTAATTTAACCCCCATGGGGTTCCTCAAAAGGCCCGCTGTGGACGCCTTTTTCTCCTATACGGATGGTTGAGGAATTTCTAAATAGATGCCTGGCATTACATTTTCAGCCAGTATTTGACTATCTCTTCTTTGTATATATCAGGCAAATTAATCAAATAATTTGGCTCAGAAATTCCAGCACGAAAGTTTATTTGAGAACTCCTTTTTCTGGATATAGCCAGCCCTATAAGCAAAGACAATTTTTCTCTCTTTTTCAAATATGTCTTTGCAACTGCAGTTTCTGGTAATCAAGGGTGTAACCAGAACGCAGATCTTGACTATTGACCCTCCTTTAGAAAAAGGGAAACTCATTTTTGGGGATTTGGCTCCTCCCTTCACTTAATCTCTAAAACAATAGAGTCCAGCCTAGAAAGATCAAGTTTCTAGATATTTCCTACTTCCTCCTAATCCTGATTTTATATTTGAAGTAAGTTTGCAAAGAGACGCCTTGAGTGTAACCTTCTCTCTTGTAACTTAGAATTTTTACAGTCACACCCAGAGCTTAGGTATTGTAACTGTTGTACTATGCTTTGTGATTATAATTATTCTTTACCTCTGGCTAATTTTACTCCTATAAATTCCCCTGCTCAAAAAATTAAACTTGTCACACTCTGCCAGAAGATGTGTTGACCCCACATACTCTGTGTGGTTTCATTTATTTCATATTTCAAATTTCTCCGTACACAGTTCGGGCAACCCACTCTCTCTGAAGTGGATTCACCGAAATCGCACTGGCGCTGTAAGACAGAAGCCACTTACAGGACATGGGTATTTATTGTTTCAAATGAATTTCAGAAGTGTTTGATCCACTTTTTTGAAGAATGTCATGAGTATCCTTAGAGGAATTGCATTAAATCTGAACAATGCTTTGGGGAGTATTGCCATTTTAATAATGTTAATCCTCCCAGTCCATAAACAGGGTATGTATCTCAATTTCCTTGTGTCCTCTTTTATTTCTTGAAACAGTGTTTTGTAGTTTTCTTTGTATAGGTCCTTCACCTCCTTAGTTGATTCTAAGATTTTTGAGTTTCTGTGGCACTAAATGTGACTGGGATTGGTGTTTTTTTCTTTTTTCTTTTTGAGTCACACCCAGCAGTGGCTCATGGGTTACTCCTGGCTCTGCACTCAAAAATTACTCCTTGCAGGATTGGGGGACCACATGGGATGCCAAGGATCAAACCTGGGTCTGCCCCCAGTTGGCAGCATGCAAGGCAAATGCCCTAGTGCTGTGCTATCACTCCAGCCCGGGATTTTTATTTAATGTCCATATCTTCTCTATCAATCATTATTTGTGTATAAAATGGCCATTTATTTTTGCATGTTAATTTACCTGCCACTTTGTTATATGAATCTATTGCTTCCAGAAGCTTTTTGGTAGAGTCATTAGGATTTTCTAAATATAGTAGCATGTCATCTGCAAACAGTGAGAGCTCAACTTCTTCCTTTCCTATCTGGGTGTCCTTGATATCTTTTTTTTTTTCTTAATTGCTATGGCAAGAACTTCCAGTACTATATTGAATACGAGTGGTGAGAGGGGGCAGTCTTGTCTTGTACCAGATTTGAGAGAAAAGGCTTTTAGTTTATTTCCATTGAGAATAATATTTGCCATTGGCTTATGGTAAATGGCCTTGACTATATTGAGAAAAGTTCCTTCCATTCCCATCTTGTTGAGATATTTTACCATGAATAGGTGTTGGACCTTATTGAATGCTTTCTCTGCATCTACTGATATAATCATTTTCTTTTGTTGATATGGTATATTATGTTGATTGATTTACATATGTTAAACCATCCTTGCATTCCTGGAATGAAACCTACTTGGCCATGGTATGTGACCTTCTTGATGAGGAGTTGGATCCTATTTGCTAGGATTTTTTTGAGAATCTTTGCATTTGTGTTCATCAAGGATATTGGTCTATAGTTTCCCTTTTTTGCAGCATTTCTTTTTTTTGATACATTTTTTAATTTAAACAACTTTATTACATACGTGATTGTGTTTGGGTTTCAGTCACGTAAAGAACACCACCCAGCACCAGTGCAACATTCCCATCACCAATGTCCCAAATCTCCCTCCTCCCCACCCAACCCCCGCCTGTACTCTAGACAGGCTTTCTATTTCCCTCGTACATTCTCATTATTAGGATAGTTCAAAACGTAGTTATTTCTCTAACTAAACTCATCCCTGTTTGTGGTGAGCTTCATGAGGTGAGCTGTAACTTACAGCTTTTTTCTCTTTTGTATCTGAAAGTTATTATTGCAAGAATGTCTTTCATTTTTCTTAAAACCCATAGATGAGTGAGACCATTCTGTGACTTTCTCTCTCTCCCTCTGACTTATTTCACTCAGCCTAATAGATTCCATGTACATCCATGTATAGGAAAATTTCATGACTTCATTTCTCCTGACAGCTGCATAATATCCCATTGTGTATATGTACCAGAGTTTCTTTAACCATTCATCTGTTGAAGGGTATCTTGGCTGTTTCCAGACTCTTGCTATGGTAAATACTGCTGAAATGAATATAGGTGTAAGGGAGGGATTTTTGTATTGTATTTTTGTGTTCCTAGGGTATATTCCTCGGAGTGGTATAGCTGGGTCATATGGGAGCTCGATTTCCAGGTTTTGGAGGAATCTCCATATTGCTTTCCATAAAGGTTGAACTAGACAGCATTCCCACCAGCAGTGGATAAGAGTTCCTTTCTCTCCACATCCCTGCCATTTTGCAGCATTTCTATCTGCTTTTGGCATCAGGGTGATGTTAGCTTCATAGAAACTATTTGGGAGAATTTTTGTTACTTCAATGTCCTGAAAGAGACTGAAAGGATTAGTAGTAGATCCTCTTGAAAGGTTTGAAAGAATTCATTAGTGAATCCATTTAGGCCTGGACTTTTGTTTTTTGGAAGACTTTTAATTACCATTTTAATTTCCTCAATAGTGATGGGTATGTTTAGATATGCTGATCATCCTGACTCAACCATGAAAGATTATAAGAGTCTAACAATTTATCTACTTTTTACAGGTTACCTTGTTTTGTAGCATAGTTTCTCAAAGTAGTCTCTGATTACCCTTTGAATCTCTGTAGTATCTGTAGTAATCTCCCCCTTTTCATTTCTAATCCAGTTTATTAAGTTTCTCTTTTTCTTTGTGAGTTTTGCTAGTGGGTTTATCAATCTTGTTGATTTTTTCAAAGAACCAACTTTTGCTTTTATTGATCTTTTGGATTGTTTTTGGATTTCCACTTTATTGATTTCTACTCTAATCTTTATCTCTCTGTCTACCTATTTTTGATTCCTTTTGTTGATCATTTTCTAATTGTATAGGCTATGTCATTAAGCTATTTATATAGGCCCCTTCTTTCTTCCTAATGTGTACTTATAAAGCTATAAATTTTCCTATTAGTATCACTTTTGCTCTTTCCCACAAGTTCTGATAATTTGTATCTTCATTCGCATTTGTTTCTAGGAATCTTTTGATTTTCTCTTTGATTTCACTGGATTTTCAATAGTAAGCTGTTTAATTTCCAGGTGTTAAAGTTTTTCTTCTGTGTCCTTTTGTAGTTCACTTCTTTTTTTTTTTTTTTTTTTTTTTTTTTTTGGTTTTTGGGCCACACCCTGTGACGCTCAGGGGTTACTCCTGGCTATGTGCTCAGAAGTTGCTCCTGGCTTCTTGGGGGACCATATGGGACGCCGGGGGATCGAACCGCGGTCCGTCCTAGGCTAGCGCAGGCAAGGCAGGCACCTTACCTCCTGCGCCACCGCCCGGCCCCTTGTAGTTCACTTCTAATTTTAGTGCATTGTGATCTGAGAAGGTAGTCTGTACAATTTCTATCCTCTAGATTTTATGGAGTCATGTTTTATGGGCCAACATGTGATCTATCGTGGAGAATGACCCATGTACATTGGAGAAGAATGTGTATCCAGTTTTCTGGGGGTGGAGTGCCATATATATATATATATATATATATATATATATATATATATATATATATATATATATATACTAGGCCGCTTTATTCCATTTCTCCTTTCAGAATTAGTATATTTTTGTTGGGTTTCAGTCTAGTTGACCTATCAAGGGGTGACACCTCCTCTCCACTCTTGCTTCTTTTATTTATTTGTTTGTTTTTTGTTTGTTTGTTTTTTTTTTTTGGTTTTTGGGTCCACCCGGCAGTGCTCAGGGGTTATTCCTGGCTCCATGCTCAGAAATTGCTCCTGGCAGGCACAGGGGACCACATGGGACGCCGGGATCCGAACCGATGACCTTCTGCATGAAAGGCAAATGCCTTACCTCCATGCTATCTCTCCAGCCCTTCTTTTATTTATTTGTTTTTGTATACAACCAGAAGTGCTCAGGAGCTACTCGCTGGTTGGGGTTCAGGGTTCACTATCAGCAGTGACTGAAGGACCATGCAGTACCTGAAATTGAATCCAGTGTCACACATAGGCAAGGCAAATGTTATACCACTGAACCATATCCCTGGGCACCTCTCTTGCTTATTCTTAAAGATACCAGCTGAGATGCTATCAGGAGGACAGGTTGGTTCAAGTCCTATCCTGCTGGAGACACTCTAGGTGCATTCATCACCTTTATCACTGCCTTGCTAATGGCCCTACTTTACTACTCATCTATGACTCTCTGAAGAAACACCAATCTGACAAACATTCTAAATATGCTAGTGTTTGGGCTGACATCACCAGGACATTTTTAGAGTGAGTATGGACATAGCTTCCCTGCCTTTTCATACTCTGGAAGGCCTGACAGCCAAACACACACAATACAAAAGTTGTAGTATCAGCAAGAAAAACAACTCCAATTTTTAAAATATTGTCATCCCTGTAGAAATACACCAATTTGGGGTCAGAGAGATAGCATAGAGATAAGGCATTTGCCTTTCATGCAGAAGGACGGTGGTTCAAATCCCAGCATCCCATATGATCCCCTGTGCCTGCCAGGGGCGATTTCTGAGCCTAGAGTCAGGAGTAACCCCTGAGCACTGCCAGGTGTGACTCAAAAACCAAAAAAAAAAGAAAAAAGAAAAAAAAAAGAAAAGAAAAGAAATACACCAATTTAGCGACATAATGTTCAGATACAAAAGAAATAACAGAATGATCAACTAGCAACAAGAGCTTAATAAACTTTCTTGACAAATGACTTAATGACCTCATTGCAAGATACAATAATTTTCACAAATTTTCTCATTGCTGTACTCTTTTATTTTTCTTTCTTTTTTCCTTCCTTCCTTCTTTCCTTCCTACCTTCCTTCCTTCTTCCTTCCTTTTTAATATTTTACTCCATTTACCCAGAAACAAATGTATTATGATCAACTATGTAATACATGGTCTTTAAGTTTATATATTTAAAAAAAGTACCAGCTAAATTCTCTATTTTTGTTTCATAAGAACAAGTCCTGTCTGCCACATTGTAACTCTGGAGGAAAGTTACAGCCAAGTAGTTGAAAGGGGAACTATCAGCCAAGTAGTTGAAAGGGGAACTGGGATAACAAGATACACTCTACAACACATTACAGGTTGGGGCATTGACTGAGGTCTCACAGGAAGAGTAAGGGAAGGCCATCCTAGAGAAGGAAACTTCTGATTACTATGAACAAGTTTAGGGCAATAGAAATTGCATAGGGCTTACGGTACATGTGCTCAACCCTGATACCATTCCTGGTACAAGATGATTCTCTGAGCACTTCTTTTTTTTTTGTTGTTGTTGTTTTGTTTTTTGTTTTTGGGCCACACCCGGCAGTACTCAGGGGTTACTCCTGGCTATCGGCTCAGAAATATCTCCTGGCAGGCACGGGGGACCATATGGGACACTGGGATTCGAACCAACCACCTTAGGTCCTGGATCGGCTGCTTGCAAGGCAAACACCGCTGTGCTATCTCTCCGGGCCCCTTTGAGCACTTCTGATGCTCTAAGGGCCCCAACTACTGTCAGTGTGTGGCCTGGGTAATTAGTGGCACTACAGTGCCCTAGCAGTACTGAATTTTTGGATGGTTGAATTCAAGTGCCAGCCCAGTTGGCTGAGACTCATCAGAGCACTGCTTAGGATATCCCTCCCACCAATACCCACACATAGGGTAAAGTATGGGTAGAACAGGCAGAAAAAAAGAGAAAAGAATTTTTTTTGGGGTCACACCCAGCAGTGCTCAGGGGTTATTCCTGGCTCTAGGCTCAGAAATTGCTCCTGGCAGGCACGGGGGACCATATGGGACACCGGGATTTGAACAGATGACCTCCTGCATGAAAGGCAAACGCCTTACCTCCATGCTATCTCTCCAGCCCCAAGAAAAGAATTCTTAAGAATCTAATTGGTGGGGCCCGGAGAGATAGCATAGCGGCGTTTGCCTTGCAAGCAGCCGATCCAGGACCAAAGGTGGTTGGTTCGAATCCCGGTGTCCCATATGGTCCCCCATGCCTGCCAGGAGCTATTTCTGAGCAGACAGCCAGAAGTAACCCCTGAGCACCGCCGGGTGTGGCCCAAAAAACCAAAAAAAAAAAAAAAAAAAAAAAAGAATCTAATTGGTGGGCCCGGAGAGATAGCACAGCGGTGTTTGCCTTGCAAGCAGCCGATCCAGGACCAAAGGTGGTTGGTTCAAATCCCGGTGTCCCATATGGTCCCCCGTGCCTGCCAGGAGCTATTTCTGAGCAGACAGCCAGGAGTAACCCCTGAGCACCGCCGGGTGTGGCCCAAAAACCAAAAAAAAAAAAAAGAATCTAATTGGTAAGAGAAGGTGAATGACTTGGTTGGAGCCACTAGTAAGAAAGTTGATATGAATGACAGAAAGCAAAGAGAGTCAGAAGCAGCAAGTCAGAGAGGGTAGCCATCTCAAAAGTCAATAAAGAATTTTTTTTTTTTTTTGGTTTTTGTGCCACACCTGGCAGCGCTCAGGGGTTACTCTTGGCTCTCTGCTCAGAAATAGTTCCTGGCAGGCACCGGGGACCATATGGGACGCCGGGATTCGAACCAACCATCTTAGGCCCTGGATCGGCTGCTTGCAAGGCAAAGCCATGGTGCTATCTCTCCAGCCCCCAATAAATAATTTTTTATGTAAAAGAACTTAATTAGGTGCCAAATTGTAAAGGAACTATCATGGACCTGAAGTCAGCATCCCAGCATCCATGGTCTCTATATGAGGCCATGCCAATCTTCAGCTATGTCATGACCAACATTTTTTTCTTTTTAGGATTCTACTTATACATATGCAAAATAACCAAAATGTTTCTTCTACTCTACTTCACAAAGTATATTGTTCAGGCATTTTTGGAAACAACTTTTCAAATTCCTTAAAAATAAGTTTAAATCAAAGGTAAGACCACTGCATCCATACACTTCACTTCAGCTATAGGACAGATATAATGGAGAGTTCACACATCTTATTGGAAGAAAAATAAAGATACAAAAAGAAGGTGGCATTTTATGATCTGCTTTGAAAGATAGGAATTATGAGTGAACACATAATTAAGAACTACTTTAAGAACTGCTGCTATAGGGAACAGGAAGTAGTGGAGTCCAGTGGTGGGGATATACTCACCAGGTTCCTTTCTGTAAAACCATGGGTAACAAGAATATCTTTCCTTTCCTAATTCCAGATCTGTAGGCATTTGAAAACTTAAAGTGCTTTTCCTGGGGTTGGAGACAGCGTACATGGGTTAAGGTGCTTGCCTTGCAAATAGCCAACCCAATTACATTCCCCATCATTATATAGTATAATATATAGTACAGGAGACCCTATACAAGAGACCCTCCAGTAGCCCTGGAGATTCCAAGAAATGAGCACTAACACTTGGCCAGAGTAATCTCTGGTACCACAGGGTTGAGCAACACTGCATCCTTGGACCTTTGCAAGTATTGGCCCTACTGGACAAAAATTGCTTGAAGGGGGTCCTGGGTCTCCTGAGCACTGCTTAGGAGGAGCCCCCAAATAAACAAATTTTAACAAATACTTTTTACCTGATACTGTCCATTTACAGGCCAAACATCCTCAATTCTTCCAAGTGTTCTCATATAATTTGGTTTGACTACTTTCATCATTCCAGATACTCCCTCTCTAAAATGATAACATAAGCACAGACTGTAGAACTTCAGAGAGTGCTGACCCAGTGAAGATTTGACTACTGTCTCCTAAAATCTGAACTCCATGCTTCTATTAATGCAGCCAAACAGCACATAGCTTTTCTGGTGGCTAAATTCAGTCAACTAGCTCTATAAAAACAAAAGTCATACTATAATACGTGTGGCACAGCTCTGAGGAAGGGTAGTATCAACCTTCACTAGTGCCAATGTACCTCTATCTTTATAACCAGCTTGCCAAGCCCAAGATGAGATTGTGGGTTCTTGCTTGATGTTAATAGCAAAAGCAAAAGGCTGCCTACTTGAGGCCAAAGAGATAGCACAGCAGTAGGGCGTTTGCCCTGTAGGCAGCCAACCCAGTACAGACAGTGGTTCGAATCCTGGCATCCCATATGGTTCCCCGAGCCTGCCAGGGGCGATTTCTGAGCACAGAGCCAGGAGTAACCTCTGAGTGCCACACGGTGTGACCCCAAAACAAAACAAAACAAAAAGACTACCCTACTCTATTTCAGATGTGTCCCAAGTTCCATATAACACTAGGTACAATAATTAAATATGATCATGAAACTTTAATTGACATTAAAGTACTACAATATCAGTAATATAAATTGAAGGAGCCCCACCGAAATCTACTGCTCAGATCATATAAGCATGTTTATGTCACTTTACAGGGGTAAGAAACTCAGGAGTATCTACTAGGAGAGGCAAGGAAGAGGTGAAATTTAGAAATCACTCTGGAAACTATGGTAGGAGGCAAAAACAAGAACTATTTAATCTTGGAGAAAGAAAGAGTGCTGTCTGTATATAACTATGATAAGACCTTCCTTTCCACTTAATTGCTGGCTTAAGTGTCTCCTCTTGCCTCCTACTCTGCCTTTTTGTTCTTTTGGCCAAGAACTTACATAGTTTTATCTAAGCATGGCGAATCTTCATATTTCCAAAGGATTGTTAACTTCATATCAATATGTTAAAAGCCCATGTTCAAGTAGGAAAGATCAGTTTTTCTCCACTCATTTCTTTTTTTTTTTTTTTTTTGTTTGTTTTTTGGGTCACACCCGGCAGTGCTCAGGGGTTATTCCTGGCGCCAGGCTCAGAAATTGCTCCTGGCAGGCACAGGGGGGCGCCGGGATTCAGGATTCGATCTGATGACCTCCTGCATGAAAGGCAAACGCCCTACCTCCAAGCTATCTCTCCGGCCCCTCCACTCATTTGTTTTTAAAAATTTTTTTATCGAATCACCATGAGACAGAGTTAAAACGCTGTTGACTGAGTTTCAGTCATACAATGTTCCAACATTCATTCATTTACTAGTTCATCAATCTCCCCAGCTTCTCTCCCACCTGCCCACCTCCAATCTGCTTCTATGGCAACCACTCTCTCTCTCTGTCTCTGTCTCTCTCTGTGTCTGTCTGTCTCTCTGTCTCTGTCTCTCTCTCTCCCCTCCCCTCTCCCCAGTTTCCCTTTTAGGAACCATGGTTTGCAATACTGTTACTGAAAGAGTATCATGCATACATCACTTTACCTCCTTTCAGGTATTCTTGTGATCACTTCCAACTAGTATTGCTATGGTAGTCCCTTGTCTGTTCCCTTCTCTGTTCTAACTTCACTTCCCACTCCCATTTTTATTGTCTTTGGATATTATTCTGATACTATGTTTTCTTTAATATACCACAAATAAGTGCAATCATTCTATGCCTGTCCCTCTGAGTCATTTCACTCAGCATGATCCTCTCCATGTCTATTCATATAAGTAAATTTCATGACATTTTTCCTAACAGCTGCATAGTATTCATTGTGTAGAAGTACCATAGCTTTTTTATCCACTCATCTGTTCTTGACCATTTGGGTTGTTTCTAGATTTTTTTTTTTTTGGTTTTTCGGGCCACACCCATTTGATGCTCAGGGGTTACTCCTGGCTAAGCGCTCAGAAATTGCCCCTGGCTTAGGGGGACCATATGGGACACCGGGGGATCGAACCATGGTCCTTCCTTGGCTAGCGCTTGCAAGGCAGACACCTTACCTCTAGCACCATCTCCCCGGCCCCATGTTTCTAGATTTTAACTAATGTGAATAGTGCTGCAATGAATACAACAGTGCAGATGTCTATTCTGCAGTGTGTTTTTGGGTTCTCCACTAATTAAAAAAATAAAACATATCACAAGACTCTAGTCCCCTCTCAAAACAGATGGCTGTGCAGGTTAACATCTGCAAGAGTCTCTGTTCTTTTGTTTTGTTTTGTTTTTACCAGGATTTGCTTATGATGATTCAGTACATCAGGATGGCAAGCAGAGCATGATGATTGCTGCCTCCTCTGCTGAAGTTCAGAGAAGTCATGGAAAATTAATCAGGTCACTTTCACTATATCAACATTTTGCCTCAGAATCCACTTTAATACCTTAACACTTGCTCCTGTTAGTCACTACTAATCACTGGGCATTGATATATGGTGAGAAACCGAACGACTAGCCATGGTTTATGAAGCCCATAAAGTCGACAGTGTAAGGTGATTTGTGCTAAATGCTTCTTGCGCTTCTGTGCCCAGTGCAGATAATCAATGGTGCTCCAAAGGAATTACTGAAGCATTCCCTTAATCATAGAATTAAGTTGGGATCCTTTTTTTGTTTGTTTGTTTTTGGGCCACACCTGGTGACGCTCAGGGGTTATTCCTGGCTATGCACTAAGAAATCACTCCTGGCTTGAGGAACCATATGGGACGCCGGGGGATCCAACTGAGGTCCGTCCTAGGTCAGCCATGTGCAAGGCAAAGGTCCTACTGCTGCACCACTGCTCCGGCCCCAAGATGGGATCCTTCTTAATGAGAGACTTGGACAATCAATCACCCTTATCTTTCTTCCTATTTAGCAGAACACCTAAGTGCAGAGTACAGCTCATACTATGCACTGTGTGAGAAACAGAACTGAAACATGTGAAAATCACACTAGGATAAAAAGAAAAATACTGAATAGAATAAATGTATAACATATAAATATCTCAATAAAATTGCCTCTGTTGCCAAGTTAAGCATTAAACCATTAAGCACTTAAGCATTTGTAAAGGGACATGAAGGGAAATAATCTTCCTTTGTAGTAACTTGAGAAAAAAAAAAAAGGCACTTAGTTGCTACAAGTGTCCGAAGGGCCCTAGGGACATTTCACTGACAACTACACATATAGGGACTACTACAAGCCACATTCTATTGAAGTCTAGCAGGGGGCTAAATGGTGTACGTTATAAAAGAGGCTCCAAAGAACTGAGACATTCTAGGCTAGATCAGAATAGACTATTTTCTATGCCAGCTTCCCAAAAAAACATTCCATGAAACACATTTAAAAAAAATGGGGGGGGGGAGGTTGGGTCACACCTGGCTACTCTCAGGGCTTACTCCTGGCTCTGCACTCAGAAGTCACTCCTGCAGACACGGGGACCATATGGGATGCTGGGATTCAATCACCATCTGTTTGAATCAGCTGCTTGCAAGGCAAACACCCTATCACTGTGCTATCTCTCGGCCCATGAAACACATTTTGTAAAGCAGTTTTGTAAAAGTTAATAGGGAAAACATGATAAAAGATTGCATATAGGCATGAAGAATACTGAATTTAGACAAAGACTGAAAGGGGGCAGAAATATAGTACAGCATCAATAATTCTGTTTGCTTGGCTTTGTTTTGTTTTGTTTGGGGGCCACACCCAGCAATGCCCATGGCTTACTCCTGCTCAATGTTCAGGATTCATCTTGACAAGGATCAAGGGATCATTTGTGGTGCTGTAGATTAAACCCAGGCCAGCTGTGTACAAGTCAAGTGCCTACCTAATCTGTTATGCTATTGTTCTAGCCCCAGATCCTAAGAATTTAAAGCAGAGATAAATCCTATAGGTCCCTCCCTAACACCTAGGAGTTCATTTACTGCATGAAGGTTACATGCCAATTTTTGAACTCCTGAGCACAGCCAGATCCAGAGCTGGTCCCTACTCTGCCTCCTTCCTTCCTTCCTTCCTTCCTTCCTTCCTTCCTTCCTTCCTTCCTTCCTTCCTTCCTTCCTTCCTTCCTTCCTCCCTCCCACCTTCCTTCCCTCCCTCCCTCCTTCCTTCCTTCTCTTCCTTCCTTCCTCCTTTCCTTCCCTCCTTCCTTCCTTTCTTCCTTCCTTCCTCCCTCCCTTCTTCCTTCCTTCCCTCCTTCCTTCCCTTCCCTCCTTCCTTGTTCCCTCCCTCCCTCCTCCTTTCCTTCCCTCCTTCCTTTCTTCCTTCCTTCCTCCCTTCTTCCTTCCTTCCTTCCCTCCTTCCTTCCCTCCTTCCCTCCTTCCTTCCTTCCTTCTTTCCTTCCTTCCTTCCTTCCCTCCTCCATTCCTTCCCTCCTTTCTTCCTTCCTCCCTCCCTCCCTCCCTCCCTCCCTCCCTTCCTTCCTCCCTTCCTTCCTTCCTCCCACCCACACGCCAGATTCCCATCAGAGAGTCCTTAGGAAACAATGACCTGCTTAGGAAGCAATGGCCTGCTGACCATGCTTCCTTCAACTAGCACCTTTGGGTAGCAGCAAAAACCTGGCTCTCCTCTTCCCACTACCTTGGTACTGCCTGCACCAGTTCTCCCAGGGTTAAATGAAGGCCTGAAGCAGATAAGTTGAAGACACACCAAGAAGTTAAGTCTTCTTTGTCTCCTTTTCAGGTAAAAGAATCTGTCTGCCCTTTCAAGAACCACAAGGAAGGAAGAGTATCCATGAGGCTAATCAGGTTCCAGTAATGAAAGTTCTGTTTACATTTCAGGTTACTCTGGAGTATAATCAGTCAAGGGCAGCAGGAACTAGGGGCCGAAAGTGACTCAGTCTGATTCCCAGCTACTATGGAAGTACCTACCTTTAGAGGTGATACCCTCTTGGGGTCTTTGTTCTACATGATCTCTTCCCTGAATTCTGCTTTTGTGTCACACCAAACCTTGGTGCTCTTCCTGCCCCTACAACCACTTACCAGATTAGTTGTGAGACGGGAGATCTATGTCCTTTTCTATCCTGACTTTTGCAGAGGAAACAGTAATTCACATATCCACTCTAAAATATGTCAGTAAAAGCTCAGCCAATCAGTCAGAAAACTATATGTTTGACCAGATGATGGTAAAAGGTCAGGCCAGAAATGTTAACATGAAACATTCTCTCATCCAATAAAGGAGTATATTTTTCCTTCAACAAAGTGCCACTGCAGGAACAGGAGGAGAGGACTTGAACATCAGAGCTCCTAGCTGCCACCAGTTTGCTTGCATTCATCAAAGCAGGCTGCAGGGGGCAAACATTCACTGGCAGGTAAGTACATTTCTTGGGAACCCTTCAGAGGCTGTGGGATCAGTGCCACTCTTTGTTCTTTGGGTTTCCAGGACTCCTGAGTCTCTCACAACCCCAAGGGTGCAAATTCAACAGAATACCACAGAAACCACAGCCATAGAGCAGCATCTAAAGCCAAGAAGAATGGTGATAGTGCCTCTTAACACCAGAGTCAGATTTCCATCCCAGAAACCCAGGAGTTCGGTTTTTTTTTTTTTTCTGTAGTGTACAGTAATACTGTTAAAATTGGCTTTCATGCACAGAATTCTAGCACCACACCCATTACAAGTGTAGCTTCCTGATACAATGTTTTGTTTTGTTTTTGCCATTAGGTTTGTATTTTATTTTATTTTTTAAGACCCTTCACGAGTTCAACATTCTCATCACCGATGTCCCAAGTGTCCCTCCTCCCCACCCCCCAGGAGTCATTCTTGACTTCCTGTCTCTCCATCTCACTTCCAAAAAAGTTTTCTACTCTATTAGTATCTGTATATATGACCCTTCGTCTCGCTCTGTTTTACACTAAATGCATTATTTCTTGCCTGTATGATTTCACCCATGTCTTCATACTAGTTTTCTAATCTGCAACATCACCTTCTTCAACCTCTCATCCACCAACAAAGTAATATGCTCAGATTTGATCGTGTTCTTTCCTTAATTACAATCCTTCATTCTTCCCAAACACACCCTTTAGTTTCTCTGGATTCTCTTCCTGGAACTCTTGTCTCCCTCTCTTCTTATCTATCAAGTTTCTAGACCTCTTCCAAGAACCAATTATCTCAGTGACCCCTTCACTGACCACTTTATGAGAACCCTTCCTGACTTTCTTTGTCTGTAAAGAATCTAGTTCTTCCTTAAGTATGTTCATTATCCTATAGAACTTCCATTTATCTTAAGCACATCCAGCAAAGTAGGTTTTTAGTGTTTGTTATTGGAGGGGAGTAGTAAAGGATGAATCTCAGGAAAAATGTTCTGGGACTTACTCTGCAATATAGGAAGAGAGAGAAGCCTCTTCATAAAACCTAAGATATAATTTCATGGACCTACCATGAGATTCCTTCTGTAAGTTGAAAAGCCACTTGACTACAAGGAAACGCATTTAAGCTCTCACATCATGGAAGACATGTAAATCATCTCTCCATACTGGTTTCTCTGCTATTTTCAGGTGCTGCTGGTGTAGCCCACTCACTGAGTTATTGTCCTGACCAGCCCCATGCTTGCATGGCATGGGGCATAATCTTGAAACTCCTATCTGAGTTCATATGTTCAAAGAGCCTTTCGTATTTCTTATCCTCTCCAACTTTGAGAAGAGCCATTCTTTCTCTGGAATAGTGTCCAACCACTCTTTCCTGATAGATGTCTAAAACCTTCCTATAGCCATCTGAGCCCATCCTTCCAGCTTCCCACCCAAGACCTCTCATTTGTCTGCATCCTTAAAGTACTTGGAATTGAGCATATGCTCATGAGCTAAGTAAATGACTAAGTGGATAAACTCGGTGTCTGGGAAGCCATAGGCCAGAACAGCATTTCTCTTCTTAAGCATACAGAGATGCTGTCTAATGTCATATGCATCACCCTCACTCACCCCATTTTGGAGAGGGATTCTCTCTGTTCACTGAAAACACAGGAGGTAGGACTTGGACACAATTAAGTGATTAAAGGTTCCATTTATTTTTGTTATGTTTTAACAAGTCTCTTTTTCTTCCACTGCTGCTGAAAAAGGAAAGACCTAGACTGTATTTAAGAAGGCACCAACCACACCAGCAGACAGACAATAGAGACTATCCCTGTTGCTCACACAAACAATAGCCTAGTTGCTCAAGAGAGGCTTGGACAGCTCACAATTTCCCCAGATCAGTGAGTGTGTGACCTGGATACAGAAGTGACATTCGAGAAATACCTGTCCCTGGGTGTTTCTTAGTGAGAGAAGCTGTACTTATAAACACTTGGAATTGGGCTAGAGAAATAGTACAAAGGTTAAGGCACTTGTTTTGTATGCGGCCTTGGCTACAACACTGGTTCAAATACTGGCATCATATATGGTTCCCCAGGAGTATAATAAGGTATGACCCCTGAGTACAGAGTCAGATGTGGCCTTTGAGCATTACCAAAGAATTTAAAAGGAGAAACATGTCTGGGAAACAGACACAGAAGACGTGGAGCCCTGGAACTAGGTCTGGAAGAGGATGTCTCATTACTGCCATAAAGATACAGAAAGAGACCCCTGGGAACTCTCAGGAATAAGACTAGACCTGGTTCAGCTGCTGAAATGCGCCAGGCCAATTAACTAGATGGTGTGATGGGAGAAGAGAGAAGAGAGAGGCTACTCCCTTCAGCAGTTTCCTACCCAGACAGGAGGCTCCATGCAGCTGTGGTAACAGCACTCACAGAGCAGGGATCTCTATCTCATCCTCCTACTCGTTGAGAACTAATGCTTAAATTAGCACCTTGGAAACACCCAGATCTGCTCACTGTGCCTTGTTACCCAGCTCTTGCCACTCCCCTAGGCCTCCTTCAAACTTGAGTTACTCTTTCAAATAAATGCTGATAATAAAAATAAAAACAAAGATGCTCTCGCCTTAGAGCTCACTTTCCAAATCTGGACTGAATGCCCTCTGGATTCTATTCACCCAGTGACTGTGCAGGCCTCTTTCAGTATATCTAAATCCAGAAGGGGGCAATGAATATCTTAGTTCCCTTAGGGCTTAAGGAGACAGTCCCTACTCTGCCCAGAGAGAAGCTCACATAAAGGAAGTGAGCAAGAACAATAAAATCCTACTGTACCCCAGGAGGGCAGGGTCATGTTTGTGTCTTGTGTTGCTAACCATGAATGGGATCCGATTAATTCCACATCATTATATCCTCAAACACTTGGTAAAGTATCTAGAACAGAACAGATGATTATTAAATATTGGTAAATTAATTTTCTAAAACAGTGATGCCAGGTTCTCAAAAATATACAGAGAAGGCTGGAGAGATAGTACAGCAAGAGTACAGCAAGCTTGTCTTGCATGTGGCCAACCCAGGTTCAATTCCTGGAATCCATGTAGACCCGCCCCCTCCAAGCCCATCAGGAGTGCTTAAGTGCAAACTAAGAAGTAACCCCTGAGCATGGCCAGGTGTGGCCCCAACACAAAACAAACAAAACACACAGAAATTTTAATGAATCTGGGGGATCCTCTAGAATTCAACATGAAAACAGAACCTACAGGCAATGTTGATATCCCTCCAATTGAGGATAATTTTATTACTATTTCCATAATGCTCAGCCTAAACAAACTATCTTCTTTAAAGGAGCTTTCAGCCTTTTTTTCTGGTCACCGGTGCCCCCATGCCATAAATACTTCTTCAGAGTTATACAGATCAACAGCAACAAAGAATCTCTTGGGCCATCACTTATCCAACTACCATGGAAAATTTCAGGCAAAAAACTAAAGGCAACAAGAACAACTACTACTCCCTCCCTGGGAACCCCAGATGGAAGATAAGAACCAACTCTATGCTTTTCTTCTCCTGACTCATCTAGACCTCCTCCTTCATCCACCCTCTCTTTTAGTTCTTTGATTAAATGGTTATAACTGGAAGGGGAATTCAGTTTGACATGGCTGGGGAAATTTTTCCAGAAAAGAAAATTCCCTTAATCCAGCCTAAAGTTCTTTTTTTTATTTTGTTTTGGGTCACAGCTGGTCATGCTCAGGGGTTACTCCAGGCTCTCTCACTCAGGCTCCAGGCTCTGGCAGGTTTAGGGGAGCATATGGGATGCTTGGGATCCAACCCTGGTTGGCTGCATGCAAGGCAAATACCCTGCCTGCTGTACTATTGTTCTGGCCCCAGCCCGAAATTCTTGAAGTTCATGAGACAAACTTTCTTCCAAGGTTCCCTGGGCCTGAAATAATCTAGCGATGACATGAGATTGCGGGGGGGGGGGGTGATTTCCTGTCGCAACTCTACACCCAGTTTAATATTGTACACTACTGCAAAGCTTCTAGAACTAAGTAGTCACAAGATGGTGTGGGGTGCACTTGGCTCCTGCTGAAGGGTCTCCATTGATTCTCTCTGATTCTATGGCCTAAAAGGTATAGTTTGAATTCAACCTTGGGTTCTTGCCAATGTCCCTTGTGGTTGCAATGACAGCAGGTCACTTGCTCAGTCAGGAAGCAGCCAACTACATCTGCCAGGCAGGGGCCTGGAGCCCAGGCTAGATCCTGTCCCCCACCTTCCCACCGAGCAGAGGGAGGAAGCTTAGGGGGACCCCCAGATCATCAGCACTTGGAGAGCTCTGGTTAGATCCAGCAGAGCTCAGAGAAAGGGGGGGGGGGTTCCTAGCCTGCCTTACATCAGTCCAGCTCCCTGGGGGACAAGAAGAGAAAGAGAGGCTAGAGCCAGGGCTCTCTTCCTCCTTTTCCTTACGAGCTAGGTACCCGCCCTGCCCTGCCATCCCCAGCGGGCACGGTCCTCCTTAGGCCCGGCGAGCGTGCGCCCGAGATGCCCTCCCTTCCAGCGTCCGCTCCGAGCCGGCAGCGATGACATCATTCCTCCCTGACTCTCGGGGCGCGCACCGGCGGCCGGACCGGCGCCCAGCAGGGACCCGGAGCACGTAGGCCCAGTCTGCCGGTGCCGGTGCCGGTGCCAAAGCGAGCGGGTGGGTCCCTCGGGCTACCGCTAGCTACCGCCTCCGCGCCTCCGATGCTCCATTCTCGCCGTGGCGCTCGCTCCCCGAACCCCGGCTAACGGTACCCGGTGCCCTCCGCCCCCGCCAGCGAGCTCCTCCATCCAGAGAGCAGCAAGAAGCCCCGCGCCCACCCCCGATCCTTGCCCGCAGCGCTCCCCGGGACCCCGCATTCCCACCCCAGTCGGGCCACAGAGGCTCCCCCTTTGCCTCAAGCCAGTTTGCAGCCCCGCACGGCCCAGTGCTCCCGAGTCTCCCGAGCCCCTCCCCGAGCACCGCAGGTCTCCGATCTCCCTGCCCAGGCCCAGGCCCAGGCCAGCGGGCCTGCCAGCTGCACCCCACGGCGGCCGTGCACCATTGTGCACCCCGTTAGATGCCCCCCGACGGCGGCGCTCGCTCCGGGCCTGCGTCTGCGGACTCGCTCCCGCCGCCCATCGGCCCCCGGTGCCCAAAGCCCCGTGCATGCCCGGCTGTCCTCCCACGCGGTGCGCATCCCTCGGCCCTGCTCCCCGGAGATGCGCCCTCCACCACCGCCTCAGGTGCCAGGCTGCCCGCCACCCGCCCCCTCACCAGCGGCTGCACCTCCGAGTGCGCGGTGGGCACCTGGAACCGGTCGATCTCCTCCATCATGGTGCCGGCGGGCGAGCGGGCCGGGCGGGGGGTCCGGACGGGCCGGGCGCGGCGGCCAGGGATGCGGGGAGGACCGCGCGCGCGCGGGGCGGCGGCCCCGGGAGGTGATGCCTGCTGATGCCTGCTGATGCCTAGCGACTAGGCCGCCCCGCACGATCCGGACCAGGCGGGCGAGTCCCGGAGCGGAGAAGAGACCGAGCGGGAGGATCCGGGCCGAGAGGTTTCAAACGCGCTGGCAGCCCGAGGCCGGCGTGGCTCGCCGGATCCGCCGAGCGAGCGAGCGAGCGCTGCAGCCGCGGCGCCGGCCTAATTGAGCCTCGGGTCTTCCCTCTCCTCCTCCTCCGCCGCCGCCGCCTCCTGTCAGCAGCTCAGCCACTGCGGTGACTCGGCAACTCCACTTCCGGGTCCGGGACACCGCCTGGATCTGCATTATTCATGAGGGGGCGGCGCTATGGGAGTCCAGTCCCGCCCACACGCGGGAGTTCTTCCCAGGGACTGTCCTTCAGGGGGCGGGCTTAATGGAGCCTGAGGGTTCTTTTTTCCCCTCCCCACGCGCCCGGCCCCGCCTACCACTCTACTCTGGCGGGAGGCGCCTGCGCCTTGGCCGCCTCTCGCTTGTTGCTAGGCAACCGCGTCAGGGCGGAGCCGGTTCTCTCCTTGCAGAGGTTGTGGGAATCTGGAAAGAAGAAAGCCAAGGAGTGCTGTTCCCCAAGAACCTCGGTGCCTGCCTGGACGTTGAAAGAGATCGAAGGGACGAACATCCAAACACTTAGGGTGTTTGGAAGGCGGCTTCAGGTGTTGAGGTGCTTCTTGCTTCTAATATGGCCCCCAAGCCGGCACCACCTCGTAAGCAGGTAACAAGCATTCTCCAACAGGCCTTCTCGGTGACCTTTGACGTCCCTCCTCAGTGGTCAGGTCTTTCCTATTGGTCATCTTTTCCTTATTTAACAGCGCTAATGTTGTCTGGATTGGGGCTCTTCTCAACCCTGCCTTGCTTTCTTGCCACTGAGACCAACCAAAGTCCCTGCCCTCACATTCCCTGACCTACTTCCTTTCTCACCTCCAGTGACCCATGCTGACTTGCTCAGCCCACTCCAACTCTCACATTCTTGTCCCAAAGAAATTCTTTTGCCAGCCGTTTACTTGTGTGTTCAGGTCTGGGTTAGGTGGGAGATTCATGCCTTACCCTTGGAAAGGACAAGGACATTGTACAGCAGATACTGGATAGTTTACATACTACTTGGTTTAGAGTTTCTGCTCTGGGACCCTTGTAAAGAGAGAGAACTAGTAAACAGGAAGAGGAGAAAGGCCACTTTTTCGTCCCTCATCTCCTCTTCAGATGTTGCACATTCCCAACATTAGATCCCAAGTATTTCTTTTTATGTGCATTTTTAATGGGGGGTCACATCCAGTGATATTTGGGTTTATACCTATTGCTATGGTTAGGGGTCACTCCCTGAGGTGGTCAGGGTTCCATGCAATGCTGGGGGTTAAACCAGAGTCTGCTACATTCAAATCAAGCACCTTAACCCCTTAACTCACTCTCTCCAACCCCCATCTATTAATTACAGATCTCTCTTATCTGTGAATCCCTGGTCCACTCTTGTAACTCCTTCAACCTGGCCAGATGTCATTCCTTTTCTCAGGAAACTTAAGAGTCACCCTTATATCTGCACCACAAAATTTGCTTTTGTTCTTAGCATCACCATGGCAGGGAGATAAGGACCAGCTTCTGTCAGAGTCTTCTGAGATGACACCACTCAGTCCTTAAAGAGTCACTTTCCCAACCTCTTAAGAATGACCACCCGGGCCCGGAGAGATAGCACAGCGGCGTTTGCCTTGCAAGCAGCCGATCCAGGACCTAAGGTGGTTGGTTCGAATCCCGGTGTCCCATATGGTCCCCCGTGCCTGCCAGGAGCTATTTCTGAGCACACAGCCAGGAGTAACCCCTGAGCAACGCCGGGTGTGTCCCCAAAAAACAAACAAAAAAAAAAGAATGACCACCCTGTACAACTATGTAATATCTGCCTCTATGAGGCAGGACTTTATTTAAAAAATTAGGGCTGGGATGTAGCTCAGCAGCTGAGCACTTCTTTGTATGCTGTCCTGGATTGGATCCCCAGCACTTCAGAAATAAAAAAATTTTCCTCATTCAGGTCTATACATTCTGAGGTTTAGAGAGTAAGTCTGAGTCATGCTGTTTGTGATTTCACATGCTTTAGTGGTGTCTTCCATATAGACTTTTGTTCCTTTGCTTCTTTCCTCTGGCCTCCCATTATGTCTTAGATCCCTACAACTATAGAGATGATGCTTTTCCCATATGACTGTGCTGTAGATTTTTTTTGTCAGGATTACATTGTGTTTTGAAGCTTCTGAACTGTGCTTGGGCTTATTAATTCAAGATACATGTGGTTTTGTTTGTTTATTTCTAGCTTTTGCAAATAGCTTGGGGATGCATCTTAGAAACATCAGAGGCCAGTTTTGTGGCAAGGGAAGGTGGAAGGAAGGGAAGGAGGGAGGGAGGGAGAGAGAAGAGGTGAGAGAGATAGAGGGCAGGGGGGAGGTAGGAAGAAAGGAAGGGAGAAAGGGAGGGAGAGAGATAAGGGAGGAAGAGAGATAAGGGAGGGAGGGAGGGAGGGAGGGAGGGAGGGAGGGAGGGAGGGAGGGAGGGAGAGAGAGAGAGAGAGAGAGAAAAAGTAAAGAAATCCAGGGTAACTAACTGGCCCTGTACATATCAGTACTGACTTCCCCCTGCCCCAATAGAGGTTGTTTTCATTTGGTGTAGATATTGGTGTATAAAGCATGAGAAAAGGCTGGGTTGGGTTAGGTTGTGTTCATCACCCTCCTGTCTCAGGGAAGCACAGTCTGGGTCTATAGTGCACTGATCTTGGAACAGTCTAGAAATCTTTGAGAAGTTCTTGTACATGGGCAAGTGGGGGATACAGAACACAGCATACAAATGGAAGGAGAGTGGGACCCTTCAGCTGAGAGGGAGTCATACAGCATAAAGGATGTGAAGGAGAGGATTGTCTAGAGATGTGTTTGTTAGAGGACATAAGAGTTTACGCTCCATTGCTCATGCAGAAATAGGGTGTTGGAGTTAAGGCACTTGCCTTTTATGCAACTGATCCTATTTCAATTCCCAGTAATACATGGTTTCCTAAGCACATATGGCAGTGACTCCTGAACACAGCACAGACCCAGGTATAGCCCCCGAGTACCACTGGATCTGACCTCAAAATATAAAACCAAAACCCAACTCTATTGCTTATGTTGCTCCATTGATCAGACTTTACAGTGGCTCTTTGCTTTTAGGATTAAATTCCTAAAGTTCAACCTGATTGGCATGGCCTTGCATGAACTAACCTTTGCTACACACCTCAGTACAGATGTCACTACTGTTGTGAAAGTTCCATAGACAGTCCACTGAACTTCCCAGGATGCCATTTCTTTTTTTTTTTTTTTGGTTTTTGGGCCACACCCAGTAACGCTCAGGGGTTACTCCTGGCTATGTGCTCAGAAGTTGCTCCTGGCTTGGGGGACCATATGGGACACCGGGGCATCGAACCGCGGTCCATCCAAGGCTAGCGCAGGCAAGGCAGGCACCTTACCTTTAGCGCCACCGCCAGGCCCCAGGATGCCATTTCTTGGGAGGTGACATTCACATTGTTTTCTTTCAATGCCTTTGGAAGTTCTGTTTCCTCTGCCTGCTCAGAAGTCTTTTCTGTCTACTGCCATAGGCTTCATGCTCTATATCCCTCCTTCATCAGCTGATCAGTCATTAGATGTCAGCTTGTCATCTTATTCTCTGACAAGGAATTAAAGTCTCCTTCTCAAGGCAAGATAAAAATGATATCCCTATGAGACTATATACTGTGGTGGGAAGGTCATATCTTCATTGCTGATTCCCTGTATCAAGAGAATTGCCTGGAATACATTATGGAATTCTGAGAAAATGACTTGAAAATGACTTCCAAATGTCTGTAACTGTTCTTTCAGAATTTTTGGGTTTTACTTATTTAAAATTAAAGAAAAAAATGTTGGTGTTTGGGCCATGCCCTGTTCTTCCCAGGACTTACTCCTGGTTCTGCATTTAAGGATCATTCCGGGCAGGTACCAGGGATCAAACTCTGGGAAGATACATGCAAGACTTTATTGGCTTTGTTATTTGGATATTTTGATCTGAGTGTATTTGAAGGAAAGGCGGAGTTTGGGATGAAGAAAGTAGTGGGGAGTGATAACAAGAAAATATCACTGTATAAGCATGTCTTTCTGGGTTTATGTTTATATCTACTTTGGCAGGACTATGAATGCTTTCAGATTTGAACCATATGTTTTCTTGCCTGAAGGGCTGATTATTGGAGATTAAGAGGGCTAAAAACTCTTTGCATAAATACTCATTCTCTTTCAATAGTGACTTACTGCACCTCTACTATGTGCTTTAAGTATCAGTGACACAGCAACAAACAAAAATCTCTGCTCTAGTAAAGCTTATCTTTTAATTGGAGAAAATTATCAGCAAAAAACAATAAAATACACAGTTTATGAAATGATGGTAGGTGTCAAAGAGAAAAATAAAGCAGGGAAAAGATTAGGAAGTGCAGAGACCAGAAGATTATGATTTAAATAGGTTGGTCAGGAAAGACCTCATACAGGTGACCTTAGAGAGAGAGATAAAGAAAGTAATGAAAGGAGTTAATTATGTGATCTTTGGGGACAAAGCATTCCAAATAAAGAGCCCAGCAAATGTACTGTTCTTTAGACGGGTGCTTACTATTCTGAATAATCAAGGTAGGGTAGGGAAAAGTCTTAGATGATTCAGGAATTTTCAGTATGGTGAGGCCACAGAAGAACAGACAGCAGATGAACAAAACGTAAGATGGGAAATAATGTCCCAGGTAATACAGAGTATAGTAAATTGATCATGATATAGCTCTGTAATTAAAATTCATGAGTGTCAGATTTCATAAACCATAACCAGTTTGAAATATCACTGGTGATGCCCCAATAACAAAGTGTCCTTCCTGAAAATTGTGAGAAATTCAATAGACTGCATGTGTGGTTTTTTTTTGGTTTTTTTGCAGGAGGAGCTTTGCAATGCTGCCAAACTTTGCCTGGCAGCCAGACTGCTTAGTAGAGAGAACTGAATTGGAGTCTTCTGTGAACTCCAGTTAAAAGCTAATTTTAGTTTATGACTAACAAATTTTAGTACTCCCTTATAACTCAGTTGGTTGCCATAAAAAAAAATTGAAGTCTGGAATTTTACATCATTTGCCTGTAAGAGCCAAATAAAAAAACTTACATTTTTAGATTGCTTTGTGATTTTTCATGCAGCCCTTCTCTGAAACAAATACTTTTAGAAGTCTAATCTTTCTATGTGGGAGGTGGATATGGTAGGGTAGGGGTGAGTAAGCAAGATTGGATGCTAGGTCAAAAGAATCTTAGATAATTCAGGAATTTTAAGTATAGTGACAAGGTCACAGAATAACAGATAGGAAGAGATGAGCAAAATGTAATGAAAATTGATGTGTTTCTGTATGTTCAAAATAAGCATCTGAGTATTTTTATTCTTGTGATGCTTCTCACTGTAATTTTTTTTTATTTTGGGCTACACCTGGTGATGCTTAGGGGTTACTCCTGGCTATGCACTCATAAATCTCTCCTGGCTTGGGGGATCATTTGAGATGCTGGGGGATCAGACCACGGTCCGTCCTGGGTCAGCCACGTGAAAGGCAAATGCCCTACTGCTGTACCACCGCTCCAGGCACATCACTATAATTCTAATATTTTATCCTTATCTTTTCTGAAACCTTAGATCATTCACCCCTTTGTCTCTCAAAACAACAACTATTTCCTTCCTTCTTTCTTGGGACCAAACCTAGCAGTGTTCATGTTTTACTCCTGACTTTCTACTCAGGAATCATGCCTGGCAATGCTCAGAGAGTGAACCTGGGTAAGCCACATGCAAAGCAAATGCCTTACCCCTGTACTATTTCTTCATCCGAAACCACTATCTTTATGTTCCTTGCTATCTTCCTAGCCCAACCTACAATGTTTCTCATCAAGAATGTTGTAGGGGCCCGGAGAGATAGCACAGTGGCGTTTGCCTTGCAAGCAGCCGATCCAGGACCAAAGGTGGTTGGTTCAAATCCCGGTGTCCCATATGGTCCCCCATGCCTGACAGGAGCTATTTCTGAGCAGAGAGCCAGGAGTAACCCCTGAGCACCGCCGGGTGTGATCCAAAAAACCAAAAAAAAAAAAAAAAAAAAAAAAGAATGTTGTAAAAGAATTGACATCTGCCTCATCCACTCATGCCCCTCCCATGCCCCTTCTCTAGGTTGTATCAAGTGACCTTTTCAAGTTCTTGCTCTTGTTACATCACTGTCTATCCCAAAATTGAGTTTAGGAGAGGAACCCGATTTTCAGATAATCCTTTTGAGATAATCCTGTGGAATGAGGTTTACTTGGATCTCTAAACCTTAATTTGTTCCACTCTTTTTCTGTTATTGCTGTGCTTAATCTCTGTGTACTCTCTGCTCTTTCTGGAACTTGCCTCATACCCTTCCTCATTACATGTGCTCCTAAGATTTCAGCCCAGACATAAATCCCTACCAGAGGACATTTACCCTCTGCCCTGTTAATGAAGAGAGGATTAAGGACCTTCTATTATATTGTCTTATTCTTTTATTAGTATGTATCACAGTGTGTAATATTACACTTCTTTGTGTACTTATACAATTTTTGTATGTCTCCCTCATTGAACAGTGAGCTCCTTAAAAGCATGACCAGTGGATGCTGGTGTTCGTATCTGTTCAAGTTCTAACACAGTGGGCATCATGCCAAAATTTTCCAATGAATTATTATTAAAAAATGAGATGTATAGTTGACAAAATAGTATAGGTATCATGGAAATAGGAGGAAGAAGATCTGAACACTGATATAGTCATAGAAGACTTCTAGGAAGAATACCAACATCGAAGATTTAGACAGAGGAAAAGGATCCAAAAGAAAGTAAGGAGTAGCCAGAGAAGTTAGAAGACAATAAGAAAGAATAATGTTCTAGAAGCCAAAGGAAGAATGTTTATAGTGTTTATAGAGTTATGTGGTCAGCCATGTGGCATTGCTGCTAACAGGGTCAATGAAGATAAGAACTACACATAGACCTTACATTGAATAATTATAAAGTCATTGGGGACCTTGGAAAGAACAATTTGAGGTAAAGGCCAGAGTGAATTGAGCTAAGAGTGCAATACTGAAGGCAGTAAGTAAGGGCGATTTTAGAGATGAAAGAAAGCTTGGATATGTTAAATGCTGAAAGGAGAAATTCAGTCATAGAAGCTTAAGATGAAGGAGACAGAAAACAGTGACTAGAACCATCTTTGCAAGTGGATCAGTTGTAAACAGCAGGAGGAACTCTTTGTAACTGGAGTGGAGAAAGAAAGAAGGAATAGATGAAGAGAATGGTTATTTAAAGGTTTAATAGCAGGAAGTTTAGGGAGTCTTCTAGTAGCGTTATGGAATTCCTTCTGTAAGTGATAACTAGAAAACAAATTTTGCCAATGGCTGTTCATTTTGCTATGATTACAGTCATGCTATTTTCAGAGTTATGGTCTGAGGTTTGTCATGCACAATTATCAGATTACAAAACAGCTGTGAGCATTTGAGGCCAGACTTGGTCTTCTACTGTTTCCTGTGGAACCTAACACATTGTTAAAACTCAGTACATGCCAGGTACTCAAATAATAGTAGCAGAGGGTGCTTGTGCTTATCCCTAGCTTTGTGGCCTGCAAGCTGACACTGAAGAGTATTTTGATTTTCCAGTTCCAGCTGCAAGCTAACCATTTGGAATTGTTTTCTGCCAGTTAGGTATTGGTATGAAGTGTTCAGTCTTTCCCATAGCTCCTTATTGATACATAGAGGTTTATGAAAGAAGCAAATAAAGGGCATGGCTTGTTCATTTCTCTCACATTTGTTCCTGTGCACAGAGTCCTCTTTGTAAGATGGGTTTATATTCTCCACTAAACTTACCTCTTATATTGAAAACCCTGGGAATGAAATAAACTCATTTTCTTTTTTTGGAGGGGGGTTGGGTCACATCCAACAGCACTCAGAGGTTATTCCTGGCTCTACTCTCAGCAATCACTCCTGGCAGGCTCAGGGGACCATATGGGATGCCGGGATTCGAACCACTGTCCTTCTGCATGAAAGGCAAATGCATTACCTCCATGCTATCTCTATGTCCAAAACAACTCAATCTTATTCACTTGCTATTGATGGTTTGCAATATAACAGATGCTGAATAAATACTGGCTGAATATTGAATGACTTATTTAATAAGTGAATTAATGAGTGATAGGAATATATGTATTTCAGTATTCTCAAAAACTAACTTTTCGGGGCCGGGTGGTGGCGCTAAAGGTAAGGTGACTGCCTTGCCTGCGCTAGCCTTGGACGGAACCGAGGTTTGATCCCCTGGCGACCCATATGGTCCCCCAAGCCAGGAGCAACTTCTGAGTGCATAGCTAGGAGTAACCCCTGAGCGTCACTGGGTGTGGCAAACAAACAAACAAACAAACAAAAAACTAACTTTTCTCTGTGGGCCAAGAGAAAAAGCAGATCTTGCCCTTTTACCCTAGATGAAGCAACATGATCCTATTCATTACACAGAGATACCACACCTGGTTTAAGCTAATTTTCCTACTCTTATTTTTATCTCACATACATTTTCTTACTAATTTGTTTTTTCCAAGTGTCAAATAATCAGCCTCAATGGGACTGAGGAGATAGTACAGCAGATAAGGAACTTGTCTTGCAATTAGTCAATCTGGGTTTGATTCCCACAAGCCCATATGGTCCCTCAAGCACTGCTAGGGGTGATTTCTGAGTATGGAGCCAGGAGTAACCCCTGAGCATTTCTAGGTGTGGTTGCTGCCCAAAAGAAACAACTATCCCTCAAAACAAATAATCAACCTCAAATCTTTCTTTGGGATCAATTATAAGATCAAATCTGTTTAAAAAAATATGTAGAATAGATACATGTTTATTTACACATGTAGAGCCTTTGTATCATTGTTAATGACTTTCTCCTTCTGAATTTTATGGGTCTGGAAATCTCTAAGTCATAGACATTTTAAACTCTTTAATAAAGTTGCAAAGAACAGAGGCTCAGTCATGTAATTGCAAATAAAATAAAAGGTGGTAAGTGAAGAGGGAGAATATATATGTAGAAGTTTGTGGGTGGATATTATAAATATGTAAGTAGCGTACAATTGGAAACTCCAGTTGAGAAACTGTTAGTTATGAAACTGATGTATCTCTCAGAGCCTCTCTACAACTCTGATTCATTTCCAAGTCTCCTTTTTTCATCAGTCAACTTTCTTAGGGTTACCCACTCATAATTTTAGTGTGTTTCCAACTCATCATGTCCATTTTGGTATCTCTCTCTACTTAATAACATCCCCAATAATGTCTCCATTTCCCCATGGGTTCTCTCTGGAGTCTCAATTCACACTCTTGACCCTAACTCATCTCTGATGGAGGGACAAGGTTATGACTTGTTAAGCAGCAAAAGAAAACTGTGATGGGCCGGAGAGATAGCACAGTGGTGTTTTCCTTGCAAGCAGCTGATCCAGGACCTAAGGTGGTTGGTTCGAATCCCGGTGTCCCATATGGTCCCCTGCCTGCCAGGAGCTATTTTTGAGCAGATAGCCAGGAGTAACCCCTGAGCACCGCCGGGTGTAGCCCAAAAACCAAAAAAAGAAAAGAAAAGAAATAGAAAACTGTGAGCAGTGGGTTGAAGAGATAGCACAGTGGTAGGGCATTTGCCTTGCACACAGCCAATCCAGGTCGAACAATCCTGGACGGACAATTGGAATCCCAGCATCCTATATGTTCCCCAGGTTTTCCAGGAGTGATTTCTGAGCACAGAGCCAGGAGTAATCCCTGAGCAACAAAAAACAAAAAAAGGAAAGAAAACTGTGATCAGGGCAGTTTTTTTCTGGAAAGAGGCAGCATTGGAGCCAGAATGATAGTACAGCAGGTAGGGCACTTGCTTTGCACACAGTTTACCTAGGTTTGATTCCTAGTATTTCATATGGTTCCCTGAACCCCACCAGTAGTGATTCCTGAGTGTAGAACCAGGAGTAAGTCCTAACCATCACCAGGTGTGGCCCCAAAACCAGGAAATTAAAAAAAAGAAAGAGGCAACATTTTCTGTGACTTCTCTAGTGCAAGAGTAATATGACTTATTTTACTCTGAGGTGATTTCTGAGTTGTTTCTGACAAGTATTTTTTTTTTTTTTTTGGTTTTTGGGCCACACCCGGCGGTGCTCAGGGGTTACTCCTGGCTATCTGCTCAGAAATAGCTCCTGGCAGGCACGGGGGACCATATGGGACACCGGGATTCGAACCAACCACCTTAGGTCCTGGATCAGCTGCTTGCAAGGAAAACACCACTGTGCTATCTCTCCGGCCCATCACAGTTTTCTTTTGCTGCTTAACAAGTCATAACCTTGTCCCTCCATCAGAGATGAGTTAGGGTCAAGAGTGTGAATTGAGACTCCAGAGAGAACCCATGGGGAAATGGAGACATTATTGGGGATGTTATTAAGTAGAGAGAGATACCAAAATGGACATGATGAGTTGGAAACACACTAAAATTATGAGTGGGTAACCCTAAGAAAGTTGACTGATTTGAACCAACCACCTTCGGTCCTGAATCGGCTGCTTGCCAGGCAAACGCCGCTGTGCTATCTCTCCGGGCCCATGACAAGTATTTTTTAAAGCAGTTGTGCAGGAAAGAACTCCAAGTTTCTTTTAGTCATAGGCTTTTATTCAAGACTGATATTTACATTACAAAAGGTCTGCTCTTTACAAAAAGCCTTTGCACTTTTTATTAGCTAATTTTTGCAATTAATTTTAAAATGCATCACACTTTATAAAGAACTGTAAAATACCCTAGTGTTTCTATAAACAATTGATACTGAGCAATTGTTTACAGACTCCCCCTCCAACCTCCCCTCAACACACATACACATTATAAATAACTAAAATTCTGGGAACTGTACATAAACCTCCAGTTTTAGGCATTGCTTCTGACAGTGATTTCTGAGGAAAAGAAACCACCCCACATGAATCACATGTTTATCCTTGCTCTCTGCCTAAGACAATTTTTTCTTTTTTTTTTTTTTTGTGGTTTTTGGGTCACACCCGGCAGTGTTCAGGGGTTATTTCTGGCTCCAGGCTCAGAAATTGCTCCTGGCAGGCACAGTGGACCATATGGGGCGCCAGGATTCGAACTGATGACCTCCTGCATGAAAGGCAAACGCCTTACCTCCATGCTATCTCTCTGGCCCCGACAATTTTTTTTTTTTTTTTGGTTTTTGGGTCACACCCGGCAGTGCTCAGGGGTTATTCCTGGCTCCACGCTCAGAAATTGCTCCTGGCAGGCATGGGGGACCATATGGGACGCCGGGATTCGAACCGATGACCTCCTGCATGAAAGGCAAACGCCTTACCTCCATGCTATCTCTCTGGCCCCAGACAATTTTTTCTTTCTCCCTTTTATAAATATATTTTAGCTAATTAGTAAAAAATAAATAAATACCCAAAACTACAGAACCGCGCGGGGGCACTAGCCCCTGCGCGTACTTCATATATTAAGAGTATTCCTTACTGTTATGTTACGTTTTATGTATCCAGAATCTTTATTTTGTATTGTGCCCTTTCCCACATCCCTACAAAGCTTTTTTTTATTCCTTTACTCTCTATCCCCCCCAAACATCTCTAATCTACATTACTCTTTTTAATTAGTAGTGTACAAGCCTTATCACAGACCAAAGCCGTGTATTGTGTGTAACAACCCCAAACTGTTTCAAGATACATAAAATGGACATGTATTTCTTTAGAATATTTTGTGTTTTTTCTCTGACAGCTATAATTCTTACTAAATGTTGTCTTATATAGTGACGATTCTAACCACTTTTCATCTTCTCTTTTTGAGCTGTTTACCAAGGAATCTTAGAGAAAGAGTCCCCCAGATTAATGCTTATGATTGAACCATAATTGTTCTTATCACCCTCATATGCGCCAAGAACACCACGTGGCATTGCTCCTTTTTTGCATAGGCACATTAAAATGGGAAAATACTATACATATAAATAAGATCCTATCTAATAGAGATTGGTACAGACAAATCTTATAGTGCAAAGGGACCTTACACCCTGAACATTGACATAACGACCTGGCACAGACCTCAGAAGAAAGGGCATTTCCCTGAACCAGGGAAGCCATCCACAAAACATCCAGGCTGGTCTATAGCATCACCTGGAAGCAATCCTCTACCAAGGAAGACTCTACACTGCTCAGACATTGTCCTGCTCAAAAGAGACTTCCATTAACACTGAGAAGACTTAACAACAACAACGACCTGCTTACAGGACAGGGCTCCCTGCATTGCCCTTTGATTGTGAGGTGAAACCAGAGAACGCTCCACATCCTGACTTCAATGTTGGATATACAGATACCAGGATCTTTAATACAGAAGCTTGATACCAACAACAGAGACTGTGTGAAAAATATAAGTGTGTTGGCACTACAGACAATGTCTTGGATTGGACGATCTAGCTTGCCTGGAGCCTAGAGTTGGTCTTGTGCCAGGAACCTTCAGGGGTCGGGTCTTTTTGTATTTAGGCCAAGGTTATTTCTTTCCATGTCCCTCATATTTTGGTGGGCCTATGCAAACAACAATTGCCACTCTAACACCATTTTTGCTGTGCTCCTTTGACTCTAATCCTTAAAAAGAACCCAGTTAAGATTTGAGGTTAACTTAAGCTAATATGCATGAATATGGAAATGTAAAAAAAAATGCTATGCCTGTAATGTTTAAGGAGTTATGTAAGTTTTATGGCTTTAGATTGCCTTGTGTGCTGTTAAGAAATATTATAGTGTGTTACAATCTTAATGTTCTTTGGATGAAATTTCAAAGTTGGGATATCAGCAAGGGGACTTCTGAGAATTATGTTATGTATTGTCCTTCCACTGTAACTTTACCTTGTCCTCTTTCTTTGCATCCTTGTTCTCATAATTAAAAATAAAAAAATTAAAAATAAATAAATAAATAAATAAAAAATTAGTCCTGTTGGGGTTAGGACAGGAATAGGGCTAGGGTTAGGATTAGAACTTTTATTTATTTATTTATTTTGGTTTTTGGGTCACACCCAGCAGCACTCAGGGGTTACTCCTGGCTCTATGCTCGAAAATCGCTCCTGGCAGGCTCAGGAACCATATGGGATGCCAGGATTCGAACCACTGTCCTTCTGCATGCAGGGCAAATGCCCTACCTCCATGCTATCTCTCCCGCCCCAGGGTTATAATTTTTGTAAGGCTTAGGTATTGATATTTGCTGTGCTTATAGTTAAAGTGGATAAGATTTTAGACAATTGTTATATTTTATCTAGTTAGTCAGTTTGAATCTGGATAGGTAACTGTTAGATAAAATAAGGGTTACCACTAGGATTTTTTCCCCCAGGAAACTTTATTGAGACACCATAGTTTACAAAGTTGCTCATAAAAGAACTGTTTTTACAATGTTCCACCATGTCCCTCTAGGTTCCTTCCCATCTCCCAACCTGCCCCATTGACAGGCATATAAAATTTTTATTTCATATTATTGGTCCAATAAAACTAAAGAAATATCAAATAGAATAATCAGAAACTAAATCAATAAAAGTACATTTGTGATGATTAATGGCTGTATGTTTTTAACCTTTTTTTAGTAGAGAAAACTCTTATGCACCAAGGCAAACTCCCTACCATTGTTCTATCACTCCAGCCCAGTGCCATCATTTTTTTTTTACATCATTGAACACCCTCATCATAGTGTCACTAAAGACACTGTATGAGGATTTACTGGTGTTTATGTCTTTGAATACATTGTTTTCCCTTATTGAATTTGGTGGGCTTCTATGTATTTTTCCTCATTGTTTTTTTAGTGTTCTGATGTACTGGGTTTGAGTCTTGGTAGTTAGATCCCCTGGAAGATGATAAGGTAAAGATTAAGCTGAAAGTTACTCTCTTTCTTCTCTGCCCATCCTCACAGAAAATAGAAACAATAAGTGTATGCAGCATGTAATTTGTCAAGTAGATCTGTTTCACAGCTTCATAAGCTCCCAAGCTCATCAGGAGCTGTAATATGGGTCCTTAATATGATACAGGTTGGATGTGGAAATTGCTGGGACCCACCCAGAAGGGAAGGGTTCTGTTTTCTATTCAGAATAGACCTAGTGATGTGAAGGTAAGTCTCATCTGGGATGGTGGAACCACAAGCAGAATGTCTTCCTGGGGATAGTTTCTTGATCCTAACTAAGTGAGATAGAATATAGGAGAACATGAATAGAACAGTGAATAGACCTCCCTGAGCACAGAGCCAGGAGTAAATCCAGAGCATAGCCAGATGTGACTCAAAACCCAGAGAAAAAAATGATAAAAACATTTTTAGATAAAAATAAAGCCTAGAGAATTTGTCATCAGCAGACATTCAGTGTTATAAATACTATAGGAGTTCTTGGGATTGAAGAAAAATGGTACCTTATAGAATCTGCTCCAAGGACAAGTATTGGAATTGTAGTGTGTGATGAGCATACAAGATGAGCTTTGAAAAAGGATGAATACAGAATGATACTGTTTATATGTGGTATTTAGAATAACCACATGATGAAATGCAGTGATCTATATGGGCATTGTCTTGAACACCCTTGGCTTCAGAGTATAGTGAGGAGAAGGAAAAAAACTGAATGGAAGTGGAGATACACAAGTATGAAAGGGTAGAGTCCAGGTTTCAGGTGCACTGGTAATGTTAAAAAAAAAAAAGGACAGAACTAAATATTCAAGCCAAAGGCAACAACAATGTAATCAAGAGATGCAAACTTTAGGGGCCGGAGAGATAGAATGCAGAAGGTCAGTGGTTTGAATCCCAGCATCCTATATGGTCCCCTGAGCCTGCCAGGAGCGATTTCTGAGTGCATAACAAGGAGTAACCACTGAGCACCGCTGAGTGCTCAAATAAATAAATAAATAAATAAATAAAGACATACGGATGATTCAGTTAAAAGGCAGAATTAGGCCAGAAAAATAGTACAGTGGGTAGGGCATGTGGCTACCCACTACATGTGACTGACTTGGGTTAAATCCCCTGTATCACATAAGGTCCCTTTAGGACAGCCAGGAGTAATCACTCAGTGCAGAGTCAGGAGGAAGTCCTGAGCACCACCTGATATGGCCCAAATACCAAAAAAATAAAAGTAAGAGCTTATCACGTTAGGAAAAATAATAAAGTGAGACCCAATCATATGTTGCTTATAAGAGATGCAGTTTAAATGCTCAAACATAGTAAGTTTAAAAATAAACAAGTATAGCAGCCTTTCAAGCAAAAGGAACACACGAGGCCTTGGATTTGTTCTTTATCACAAAACCACTTCCTCTATCTTAGCACCATAGGATGTAACCTGGGTGACTCCCAAGCACTACCAGGAAGAGGCCACCACTAGTGTACCCCAAAATTAAATAAATTGTACCTCAAAATTAAATAAATCAAAAATTAAAAAGTATAAAAATTATACCTAAGAAAGCTGCGTGACTATAGAATTATAGCTAATAGACTAAGAAAAGTGGTAAATTAATGGCTGTTATGGTCCGAAGTTGAAGGATAAGACCACACAATTGAAATAAAGCAAAGTAAAGTTTTATTCCATCTACCAACAAGATATAAAATGATCAATCAAGGCAGCCCCCCAGAAAGGCAACCCCACTCAGGGGTCACAAGCCAGGTTATAAGACTAGAAGCAGGAAGTCTTGACCTTTAAGTTGACTGGCTGTTGTCTAAGGTGTTTCTAGGGTGTTTCATCATGTCCTTTTATAGCTAGATATCTAGGGTGGTATATTGTGATTTATAGAGCCTTGGGGTCTGCATCATTATTGTTGGGCGGCATATTGTGGGGTTTTTTTTGTTTTGTTTTGTTTTGTTTTTTTGTGGTTTTTGGGTCACACCCGGCAGTGCTCAGGGGTTTTTCCTGGCTCCGTGCTCAGAAATTGCTCCTGGCATGCACGGGGGACCATATGGGACACCGGGATTCGAACCGATGACCTTCTGCATGAAAGGTAAATGCCTTACCTTCATGCTATCTCTCCGGCCCCCATATTGTGGTTTTTAGGGCCTTGGGTCTGTGTAATAATTGTTGGGATAGAAACTTAACCCTTAAATGGAACTTAACCTTGTTAGCCTTAAACGAAAACTTAACTTTAGGTAGACAAAATGAAGTCCCTTCTACTCCAGGCTTAACAGGGACATTACATAATGATAATGGGGCAATTTAAGAAGAGACATAAAATTACAAATATTTAGGCACTATTGCTAGCACTTCAAAATAGGGAGAAATACTCAATGATAATGGAAGATTGTAATACTTCTCTCTTCACAACAGAAAAAAATCAGTTTATTAACCAACTTGATCTAGTTAATATTTGCAGAATATTAAACCCAATTACTGTAAAGTGAAAATCATACTCAAGCATGGCAGAATAGTCACCATATGTTCAGAATGTAGAACATAAAACTGGGACATTTAATATTTCACAATATTAAAATCTTACAGGTTTCAATTAAATTCCATTTAACATCCATCATGACAAAAGGAACCAGTACACTATTAATAGTTGGGCCAACATGGAATTAAAGCAAATTGCAATATCTTTAAAACCCCCAAATAGAAATTAAAGAACATATTTCTAAATAGCTCTTGGGTCAGAAAAAAGCACACAGGAGATTAGAAAATATTTTTAATTGAATAGCAATGAAAATAACATTACAGATTATGAGCTGCTCTGGATTTATGCTTAGCAGATAGAGCCAGAGGAATAACACCATGGCTTAGAGTGACCGCCTTGCATCTGTATAATCATGAGTTCAGATCCCTGGTGTCCCCACATATGCTGACTATGACCTGAGAAACTCGGCTGTCTGCAGTTTCTGAACTGCAGCTGTGTGTATGTAGCACCACAATGAAAGGTATGGCTGCTAGGAAATCACAACTTAAGAGCTATGCAAGCACCATACCTGGGTGAGTATGATGTGCATGATTATCACCATGACCCCTCGCAAGCAAAGTGACCATAAAATGTATGCTTCAACTAAGAGTGCAACTTGCAGCAATCAAGCATTTGTGCAAGTATTACAACCAAAGGAGTGAAAACCTTGGGAAGAACCATGGGTAAGTGTGTAAGCAATGCACAATTCCTAAGGTATAATCCCTGGTGAGCAAGGTTATGGTTAGTAGTAACATTGCTTTAGGATTGGTGAGATAGTATAGCAGGTAAGGCAATTGCTTGCATACAGCTGACCTGGAATGATATCTAAGCACAGAGCAAGGAGTAAGCTGTGAGCGCAGCTGGGTGTGGCTCCCAAGTCCCAAAGCAAATAGCACCTATTTTAGAAAAGAAGAAAAGTTGGGTCAGAGCAGTAGTACAGTGGTTAAGGTGTTTGCCTTGTACATGGCTGATCTGGGTTTGATCCCTGAGATCCCATAAGGTCCCCCTAACACTACCAGAAATGACCCCTGAGCACAGAGCCAGGAGTAACCCCTGAGCACCGTCAGTAACCCCTGAGCACCGTCAGGTGTGGCAAAAAAAAAAAATTAAATAAATGTCTAAGTTTTTGTCGTTAGAAAATAGAAAAGGAACTGTAGATAGAGATGGCCCAAATTTCTGGAACATATGCTTTGGATGTAGAAGACCTGGATTCAATTCCTGGCACCATATGATCCCTTAAGCACCACTGAAAACAACTCCCAAGTACTGTACTAGGAGAAGCACCATGTATTATAAGGCATCTCACACAAACACACACACACACACACAATAGCAAAATGACATGAGAAGAAATGTACACTATGAAGGTACAATACCTATATAAGTAAAATGAATTTATAATTTAACACCTTCACACAAAGACTAGACACAAATGATTTTTTGATGCAATATATCAAACATATGAGGATTAAGTAGCCCCAATCTTACACAAACTATTTTAGAAAAAAAGAAAATAAATCCCAACTCAATATATGATGCCAACTAATCTAATATCAAGTTAGAGCTTTGTAAAGACTCTGGAGAGCCAGAAAGATAGCAGCACAGAAGGAGGGCATTTGCCTAGTTCAAGGCCAACCCAGGATGGACCTGGGTTTGATTTCCCAACATCTCATATGGTCCCCAGTGCCGGCTAGTTGTGATTTCAGAGCACAGAGTCAGAAGTAACCCCTGAGCACCGCCGGGTGTGGCCCCAAAACAAAACAAATTAAAAAAGACAATGTAGGTCAATATTCCTTTCTAATGTGAAAGCAGCAAAGATCCAGTGCAATAGTAGTAACATTTCTGTTACATCAATATAGAAAAGAAAAATGTATCATGCCAAGAGATATTTACCCCAATAACAGAGTTAGCCTAATATTGGGGGGGGGGAGTGTGAATCAATAGAGGGCTAATGGTGTGGCCCAAGTAGTTCAGCATATGCCTTGTGTATGAAGTCCAGGGCTTGATTCCTGGTACCACAAGGACCCCCAAGCAGCAGCAGGAGTTGTTCCCAAAAATTAAAAAAAACATTTAATGCAAACAACTCAAGTGCCCAATAACAGGTGAGTGAATTAAAAAGATACACACTGGAATGGTGTTTAAGGTTACAAAAAATTAAATTTGCTTTTTGCTGCAACATGGATGTAACCAAAAGAAGTCTTGCTAAATGAAGTAACTTAGAAGAAAGAAAAACAAATATCAGATGATTTTATAAGTGCTATATAAAAAGCAAAGGAAGGGAAAAGACAATGTCCAATTAAAACAAACTCTCATGGGGCCGGAGTGAAGCACAGCAGCAGGGTGTTTGCCTTACAAGCAGCCAACCTGGGACAAACCCAGGTTCGGTTCCCAGCATCACATGTGGTCCCCTGAGCCTGCCAGGAGCTATTTCTGAGTGCAGAGCCAGGAATAACCCCTGAGCACTGACAAGTGTTGCCCAAAAACCAAAACAAGCAAACAACAAACAAAACATAAAACCTCTCAGACTTTGAAAACAGGCCAGAAAGATACCCCAATAGGTTGAATACATTCTTTGTATGTAGGTTTAATAACCAATGTAGCATGGTCAGTTCCCTGAGTACCTCTGGGAACAATCCCAGAGCATACCAAAACAAAGAATTAAAATAACTAAATAGATTTGGTGTAAAAAATTATATTACTCTAATTACAGAAGACTGACTTTGACAACCACAACTCTTAACAGAACTTCTCCTGGGACCATAAAGAAAGACCTTGGGGCTGGTAGTTGGTCTATGACAGTATGCTTCATGGGTGGAGACACCCCCCTGTATATCTTTTTTTTTTTGGTTTTTGGGCCACACCCTGTGACGCTCAGGGGTTACTCCTGGCTATGCGCTCAGAAGTTGCTCCTGGCAACATATGGGGACCATATGGGACGCCGGGGGATCGAACCGCGGTCCGTCCTAGGCTAGCGCAGGCAAGGCAGGCACCTTACCTCCAGTGCCACCGCCCGGCCCCTCCCCCTGTATATCTTAGGCCAAGAAAATTTCCTTTCTAATTTCCCCAACATTTACTGAACCTATGCAAAAAAGAACATTTTTTTCTTTTTTTATTTTTCTTTCCTTTAATTTTATTTATATCTTCTAAATAGGGGCTCCCACCTTTTTCATAGAACCTTAGCACTTGAATCATTTTGTTCTACCTCATATTTCTATATCTTTATATAAATTGAGAAAAGAAAAATAAAGTGGATGGACCCAGGGGCCAAGTGGTCTCAGGAGTATTGATCGGAAATAAAAAATGGTCAGATCTAAATATCTTAACCAAGTCAACGACAGTAGAGTCAAAAGAGCCGGGGCCAGAGAGATAGCATGGAAGTAGTGCATTTGCCTTGCATGCAGAAGGACGGTGGTTCGAATCCTGGCATCCCAGGAACGATTTCTGAGCGTAGAGCCAGTGTAACCCCTGAGAGCTGCTGGGTATGACCCACTCCCCAAAAAAAGAATCAAGAGACCCAAACTATAGTAAGTGAAACACAAAATAAACTTGTTACACCAGTAGTCCAGAGGGCTAAGGGTGGAGGCAAGAGATGCATGTTGGGAACTGTGGTGGAGGGAAGTCAACACTGGTAGTGGGAATGGCACAAATTCACTGTCACTGTATGCCTGAAATGCAACTGTGAAAGACTTGTAATTCACAAAGATCTCAATAAAAATTAAAAAATTATATTACTAGAAGTGTGCAAAGGATCATGATGGACATATAAATAACATTTTACTCCTAATAAAATAAAAATGTATAGTTTTGTAAGGTCAGTATCACCTCAATTAAAAAAAATAAAAATTAGGGGCTGGAGTGGTGGTGCAAGTGATAGGGTTTTTGCCTTTTACGCAGCTGACCTAGGATGGACCGGACTGCGGTTCGATCCCCTGGCATCCCATATGGTCCCCCAAGCCAGAAGAGATTTCTGTGTGCATAGCCAGGAGTAACCCTTGAGTGTCACTGGTTGTGGCCCAAAACACCAAAAATGTTTTTGTTAATTAAAATTAAAAAATAAATCAAATCAAGAGAGAATAAAGGAAAAATCACATGATGACATCTTAATGAGTCAGAGAAATACTTGGCAAAATCCAATACCAATCCACAACTAATGATTAAAAGAGTCTAATGAGATGATGATATACACCAAAGTGCTCAATAAACTAAAGACATAATGGAGAGGGATTGGTGTTGTCATTCCTCTGTTGGATCACCCTGAGACTTTAAGGCTTGGTTTCTGATAACAGCTTCTTAGGATATGGGCCACACTTAGACTATTTAACAAACACCTTCAGGACTCGCATGGCCACGATAGAATAATAAAATAATGGCAACTGCAAAGTAGTTACTTGAGGGCTGTCGGATAGTGAGTTGGGTGGCTTCATATGTTGTTTTATTCTATCCTCACAGAAATTCCAAGGATGGGGCCATCAATGGGGTGTTTGCTTGCACACAGCTGACCTAAGACAGACCGTAGTTCAATCATCCCCCGGCATCCCATATAGTCCCCCAAGCCAGGAACGATTTCTGAGCGCATAACCAGGAGCAACCCCTGAACGTCACCGGGTGTGACCCAAAAAAAAAAAAAAAAACAAACAGAACAAAAAAAAAAACAAGCAGAAGGCAAGAAATTCCAAAGAGGGCATTAATAATTTTCTTTTCTTAAGAGGTGAGAGAATGAACATTAGGAATAAAATACCGTACCTTATTCAAGTTCTCTCATAGTTTGTAGCAGTCAGAGAATCCATTCAGACTTTTTGTATTGTACCATCTTTTATTTTATTTTAACACTGGTATGGACAATTTGGTCCACGCTCCTTGGTGTTCAGGTGATCCTAGCTCTCTGCTCTGGAATGACTCCTGGCAGTACTCAGGAACTCATGTGGTGACAAGGATTGAATTGGAGTCTGCTGCATGCAAGGCTTGACCTGATATTTTATCTCTCTGACTCCTGTATCAGCTTTTATTTGTTTTGGGGACACAACCAGCCAGTACTCAGGGCTTTCTCCTAGCTCTGCACTCAAGGATCACTTCTGGATAACTCTGGAAACTGTATGGGGTGTCGGGAATCAAATTGAGTCATTGCATGCAAGGGAAACACTCTACCCACAGAACTATGGCTCTGGCTTCTCTGTCAGCCTTTAAACCCTATCCTGCACTTCTTTCTGTAGCTTTATTAATAAAGGATCCCAGAGAAGTGGCTTCTGCCTTCTTTGATTTCCAGGAAGGCAATAGCCTGATCTCAAATCTCCTTTTCCTGCATTCTTAGAGCTATGCTAACATTGCATTACTTAATAGGAAAGAAAAACCTCTTTAACCTTATAGGGTTGGTATTTTAAAAATTCTTGATTGGCATTTTTAATTATAAAATCAATGCACACCCATATTAAAATATTAAAGCAGGGTCCTGAGCAATAGCATAGAGGGTAGGACATTTGCCTTGCACGTAGCTGACTCAGATTTGATCTCTGGCACACCATAATGGCCCCCTGAGCCTGCCAGGAGTGATTTCTGAGTGCAGAGCCAGGAGTAACTCCTGAGCACAATCGGATATGGCTCAAAACAAAACAAACAAATAAAAATTAAAGCAATGATAGAACAAGATAAACAGCATCATTCCTCTCCTCCATAATTTCCCAGTCGCTATCCCTAACAAACCAGTGCCAACAGATTTTATATACTCTTATAGAAGTGCTATGCGTATATACAAATAAACACACTCATATTCTTAAAGTAAGCAGATGGGTCATCTATTCCTATAACCTGCATCTTCTTAATAATGAAGGGATGGAGAAGGAGGGGAGGAGAAGGGGAGGGACGGGTTCAGTTTCTGAGTTGAGAGGGTACTTGTATTTTAAACCAGGTGGGTGTTGCTAAATTTTCCTACTAAAAGTTTGCATCCTCTCTCTTACTTACAATAGTATATAATATGCCAGTTACTTTCATTTAGCGTTTAAAGTGCTGAGATCTCTTTCACGTCAAAACATTTATTAAATGCCTTCTGTGTGCTTTATACCCGGACTAGGCTCAGGATTTGAAATACAGTCCATGTAGATTTGTTTGTGAATTACTGTTCCCTTGGGACTAAGAGCTTTTACCCTTTTAGAAACGGAAACAGCAAACTGGTGAGGTATTTAGTTTCAATTTAGCTTAATGGAAACCTGTTAGTGAGTTTTAAAATAAGGACCAAGACAACTGAAATGGTAAACCAGGTCTCTAGGGTCCCAGGGAAAAGGATACTGCGTCTGTGGGTTTGCATATTTCCAATAGCCCATCTTTCCAGGAACAAGCATCTTTCCACGCTGAATGCCTTGGTGGAGATGGGACCCACGGAAGTCTCTAGTCATCCCTCTAGCACATTTTTCCGATAGGCAGGGGGCAGCACAGACCCTGTGTGGCTGAAGGCACAGCAGGATCTGTGAATGGAAATGCATAATAATTATCACTTATTGGGCCCAATCTTAGCCTAAGCACTACACTACTTGATATGTATCAACTCACTTTATCCTGTTCAAAAGGATATAGGTACAATGTCTATTTAAAAATTCTTTGTTTTGGTTTGTGGCCATCCCTGAAAGTGTCCAGGGCTTACTCCTGATTTCTGACTCAGTGATTAGTCCTGGTGATGCTGAAGGAACAATATTTGATGTTAGGGATTGAACCTAGGTTGGTGTATGCAAGATAGGTGCCATACCTGCTGACTATCTCTCTAGCCCCCAATGTGTCTATTTTAATGCTAAGAACAAATACTCATAGGCATAGAAACGGAGAATTAATCTTTAGTGGGGAACACCCCATGGGGGTGTGAGTGTGTGGAAATTGGAGGACAACAATAGGGCAGTGGTGGAGGCAAGTAGACATTTGGGTGGAGAGTGTGGTGCTGGAACATTTTGTGTATGAAACACTACCACTCACAGTAAATTATGTGCCTAAAATTTAAACAAAATTTTAATTTAATTTAATTAATTAATTAATTTATTTATTTATTGGGGTCACACCCAGCAGTGCTCAGAGGTTACTCCTGGCTCTACGCTCAGAAATCACCCCTGGCAAGGCACGGGGGATCATATGGGATGCCAGGATTCAAACCACTGTTCTTCTGCATGCAAGACAAATGCCATACCTCCATGTATCTCTCCGGCTCCTTATTTTCTCCATGCTCTCTCTCTGGCCCCTTATTTTATTTATCTTGGGGGCCACACCCAGTGATGCTCAGGGGTTACTCCTGGCTATGTGCTCAGAAATCGCTCCTTGTTGGGGCCGGCGAGGTGGCGCTAGAGGTAAGGTGTCTGCCTTACAAGCGCTAGCCAAGGAAAGGACCACAGTTCGATTCCCTGGTGTCCCATATGGTCCCCCCAAGCCAGGGGCAATTTCTGAGCGCATAGCCAGGAGTAACCCCTGAGCATCTAACGGGTGTGGCCCAAAAAACCAAAAAAAAAAAAAGAAAGAAAGAAAACAAAACAAAACAAAGAAATCGCTCCTTGCTTGGGGGGCCATATGGGACGTGAGGGGATCAAAGTGTGGTCTGTCTGTTGTAGGTTAGCCCTTGCAAAGCAAACGCCCTACCACTTGCACTACCACTCTGGCCCCATAAACAAAATTTTTAAAGAGTTTGGGTGCCAATCTGTGTCATCTTTGGGTCAGTTGTTTGGTCTTTATATGACTCGATGTCCTCATCTATAAAATAGGAATAACAGTAGTTCCTAATACATAAAGTGGTTATACAATTAATTGAGATCATGTGTACAGATTGCTTAGTAAATGACTGGTCCACCTACAAAGTGCTCAATAGCTGAAAATTATGATAGTTATATAATTATTTAAAGGGAGAGAAAATGGAGCCAGCTGTTATGCCTGAATTAAGGAGGATATAAATGGAGATAATACTCATGAATTGTATTAAAGCGATAGTATTGTTAGACATTGAAACAGGATGCTAATGGAAGGACAAGGAAAGAGTAAGCAGCTTTAATGGTTTCTTTAATGGCAGCTTTAATGCTTGCCCAGGTTAGTATCCAACTTGTGTAACTAAATGGCAATTCTTTGGAATAAAATGGGAAGTACTGGGGGAAATTGAAGTAGAGCTGGGAAAAGAACATGCTGAAGTGGATTGTGGAAGGGCACCCACATGGTGCTCAGGAGGCCTGGACCACTTCCTGGCAATTTTTTTTTTAATTTTGTTTTTGGTTCCTGGGCCACACCTGTGGTGCTCAGAGTTATTCCTGGCTCTGTGCTTAGTGACTCCTGGGGACCATATGGGACGCTGGAGATTGAACCCGAGTCAGCTGCATTAAAGGCAAATGCCCTCCTCACTGTGCTATCCCTCCAGCTCCCTCCTGGCAATTCTTGACTGTACTGGGGTTTGAATTGCTTCAACCCCATGTATAAGACAAGCACCAGAACTCCTATATTATCTCTCTATTCCAATGAAGTGAAATTTTTTAAGGTATTGGGTTTGAGTCACCTGAGCATGAAGTTCTGGGAAATCTAGGCCATAGAAATAGATTTGCATTTCACCAGAAGGTAGAGATAACGCCATCTATGAATAAGTAAGTATAAGAGCTCCCAGGAGCAGTGTGGAGAGTAAGAAGATGAAGATATCAAGAAAATATTCCTGTTGTAAAGATTGAGTATAGTGGTTGGTGACGTGGAAATGAGGTCAAAGAAAAGTTCAAAGATGGGAGGGAGCCCTTAGCTACATCAGATCTATTGAAGAACTGAGAAGTGAACAGTAGACAGTTGTTACCTAGGACCTCTGTAAACATAGCTGGACTCCATCCATATGCTAAATGCTCTGTTACTGGTCAAGTATGAGTAAGACACAGTTATTGTGCCCAGGATGCACACACTAAATTGGTAACAGTAGGAATAGGACAATGCTCCACTGTAGAGGAATTGGGGCAGAGACGCCCGTCATTTCATTGTTGACTCTATTAATCTGGCCACCATGGGTGCTGGGAGTGTTTCCCCTGCTTGTTTTCAGCCTCCATAGGCTTCTTCCCTGTCCTAATAGAATGGTGTCCAGAGAAGAGGCCCCTTCTGGTTCACAGAATAAAAATAATGGTGTCTCCAAGCTACTTCCAGTGGCTACTGTATTATGATTCCTTCCTTTTGCAGAGCCAAACCCAAGGAACAGAGTGTCTATATTTGAATTTATTCTTTGTTTTATACCTTGTTTCTCAATAGCCAATACTATAATGGGAAGAGCCTTTCTGGAAATGTAGGAAAGAATAAAAGGAGGAGGAAATGAGAGGTAATATGTCAAATTATCCAAGGCTAGTGGGATTGAGTTTTGTTGGTCAGAGATTAGGAGAGCAGAAGAGGGAAGCGGAAAATGGTATTTCTGAATGATAAGGTCAAAGTTACGAGCCGAGGGTCAGGCGCAGGACGTGTCAATGGTTTTACTGAACTATACCTCAAAGCACTAGCCCAGAAGGGTGGGGGAGCAAAATGGAGACAGCAGGGTCAGATGATAGAGTTCTGAGGAAAGGGGGGATGGTACTTGCTTCTGTGGTTTGACGGCTTCTGGGAGGAACCATCAAAAGCTTTTCAGGAATTCAAGCTTGTCTGTCTCAGGCTTCTCCTTCTGGAAGACCAAGGGCCCAAAGTGGCAGCCTGACATTCAATCTCCCTTTGCCATGGTAGGGAAGTCAGGGCTGTAGCTGATTTCATTGGCCTGTTTTGCATTTATTATAGTGTGGCTTTTATAGTGTGTTAATTGAAATATTTCCAACTGCCAAAAACAATTACACTCAAATTGCCTTGTCAGTTCTTTTATTGCCAGATAAATGTTTTACAGACATATTTATGGGGGGCAGTGGTAACTGGATCCCGTTTTCTATTTAAGGCTGGCAGTCCGGGCTGGGATTGGTCCTACAGTGCTCTGCTGTGGGCCAGAAAGCTGTTGGACGTTGTGATGCTTCCATCCAGTTACCTTAGGGATCAGAGGATCTTCAAAGAAAAACCGCTTTCTGGCTCATGCGTCTCAGCCTCAGAGAGGGGTTCCCATCCTTGGAAACCTTGGCAACCCATCAGAAATCTGCACCCTGCTGCTGCCCTACTAGCAATAATCCCAGCCCAAGCTGAGACGTGCTCTTTTCTCCCCCCTGGAATTTCTTTCCTGCCCCTACCATCAAAGCCTGCCTTATAGGAGCCAGAAGGACCAATTCGGTCTAAATTCCTCTCTTTTCACTTGGAAAACTAGAGTTTGCAGCCTCCCCCCAGATCACAGGGGTGGTCAGTGAGAGCTAGGAGTGGTGCCTGGCAGTGTACCAGCCGGGACCAGAGAGTATTAGTTCAGTGGAGCAAGCACCTGTTTTGCATTGCAGGAGGGTTGAGTTTGATATCCAGCACTTCCTGGTCACCACCAGGAGTTACAGAGCCAGGAAAAGCTCCAGAGCACCACTAGGTATAGCCCTAAAACAAAAGAACCCAGTATGCCATGCTAGCACCAATATGTACCTCTGGGTTTCCTGTGGCCTTGGGCACCCCTCTCACCCCTCTGCACTCCAGTCCTGTTGCTTCCATGAGTCCTGGCCTCATGATTTCAGCGTCCTTCAGCCTCCACTGATTTCTTTCTTGCTCTTTCCTGGAAAACCCCTGCTTATTCTGTGCATGTAGACAGACTCGTGGAAACATTTGACTGTGTCACGGTTTTCCTGTACCTTCATCTATGATGTTTTCTTCCTGTAGCAACCACATCTGAAAAACATTTATTCTATCTGGGCAACCCACTCTTGTCCTTTTGTACCCAGTTAAGAAATGGCTGCCTGGAGAAATACCATGATTGCAAAGGTGGTTGTCCCAGGATGAGGCTTATCCATTGCACTCTGGATGTGCTGAACCCTGTGATTTCTCCAAATGTGCGACTCAGGTGCATAATGGGGGACTGTTTTCATGCTCTCTCCTGACTGCCCCCACAAACAAGAAGAAAAGTAAAGAAACTGCTTTCTTTAATAGTGTACATCTGGACACATATATAGATTTGTGTGTGTGTGTGTGTGTGTGTTGCCACATAGAGAACTTTCAAGGGAACATATGTTGAGTGAATGGACAACTGAGAGAATAATGGAATGAGTAAATAGACAATGAACATTGATCATATACCCCTGGCCCTGGGCCCTGAGCACATTTGGATAGGGACCTTATCTTTCCTCATCTTAGTCCCATGGCCTAGGATAGTGTCTTATGCATAAATGGAAGCTCAGCCCATGGCCTAGGATAGTGTCTTATGCATAAATGGAAGCTCAGCAAATGTTTATCAAGTGGAATTGAGCATGTTGTTCTTAGAAACAGCATTTTAACCAGGTGGAGCTGCAGGCCATCATAGTCAATCTTGTGCATTTTGCTTATAAGAAAACTGAAGCTCAGAAAGGCAAAACATTTTCACCAGGGTCACCATACTGACTAATGAGCTTGATGGCATTTTCCTTGACTCAATAAACTCTTCAAACACTTCATACTCTAAGCACAGTTTGAGGTGCTAGGGTACAGCAATGTAGCAAATCATGGCCAGCTCCCATATATCCCAAGCAGGTGTTTAGGGGTATAATCTATCCTCAGTATCCCTTTAGTGCCTAGCACAGACTGACTGCTTTGTATGTACTTTTCAAAAATATTGGTTGAACTACAGTCCTTGCAAAAATAATGTTCCATGCTCAGTGGCTGGTTTTTCTGTGTGTGTTGGGCCACCAGATGCTGAACTGGGGCTGCCTCCAGTATACTACCTCCTCACTGGATTAAGAAGCCCACCATGGTGACTGTTTTGAGACAAGAACCATGGTGTCCTTTGTCTGCGGGACTTCTGGAGAAAGCCTCCAGATACCATGTTTGATGTTCCCAGGGAAACTTGCAAACCATTTACTTTCTGTCCCTGTCCTTTCAGAGCTTCAGCATGGGCAGAGGAGCCAGGAAGAAAGTAAGTACTGAGATCAACTTAGTCTCGCAGCAAGAAGCTAATTTTTCTTTGATATATATTAGCTACATCTTTTTAGAAGATTTAAATGAGCAAAAAGAGCATTAAAATCACCCTTAAACCTATCATCCTAGGAAATTTTTTATTAACATGGTGTTTTATCATCCCAATTATTCCTATGCATATATAAAAGTCACAAGTATTTCTTTAAAGTTGAATAGCATACTTACGCTAGTTTATAATTTGCTTTTTACATCATATATTTAAATGAACTTTCATTGCCAATAAGTGTACTTTTATAGTAACATTTAAAATAACTGCATAATATTTTGCCATATGTTCCTTCAGGCCATATCATAATTTGTCCAGCTATTCCCATCATGCGATATGTAAATATTTCTTTTTTCACTAGATTGTTTAATCCTCCAACAAGTATTAATATATTTATTGGGGGTGAGCCATACCTGGTGATGCTCAGGGCTAATTCCTGGCTCTGCACTTGGGAATTACTCCTGGCACGGCTTGGGAACTATATAAGGTTCCATGAATTGAACTTGGGTCAGCCTTGTGCAAGGCTAATGCCCTACTCAGTATACTATCACTCAAGCTCCAATATTCATATATTTAAATAGTCAGGAAAATCCTTCAGTAATTTACTTGTTTATGTTTCTGGTTATTTCTTTAGTATACATTTAAATGCATAGAAATTTAAATCAAAGTACAAATTCTCATTAGCTTTTGATAGATTGTCAAATTGTTCTTTAGAAAGTTTGTACTGGTGCTAGAGCAATAGCACAGTCGGTGGGCCATTTGCCTTGCATGTGGCCTACCCAGGTTTGATTCCCCCATCCCATTAGGTCCCCCGAGCCAGACAGGAGTAATTTTTGAATGCAGAGCCAAGAGTAGTAACCCCTGAGCACCTCCAGCTGTTGCTCCGCCCCAAAATAGAAAGCTTATACTAATGAATGGGGGAGGTTGTTCATTCTCCCACAACTTCTCCCACACAGAATATTTTATTTGTTTAATTTCCCCCAGTTTCATTGTAAAATAATTGCATTGCTCAGTTTGCATATATTTGAGCACTAGGGAGGGTGAATATTTTTCTTAATATATCATAAGCCACTTAGTAAGGTATTTAACTGTCTTTAAGAGAAAGAAAGCACTTCTAATCCTTGATTCTTTTATGCTCCCAGAATCTGATGAACATTAAAATTGTCAAGAGAATTATTATAAGAGTAACTTTAAGGTGGCACATTCAAAGGTAAAATGTGAATTAGGGTTGAAGCAGCTTAAAGGAGGCTGGCATTTTTGCAGAAGGTCCTGTCTTTAGCAGTGGACCCTGGCCAATTAGCCAGGAGGCTGGGGTTGAGAGAAGGATCAGGGAGAAATTCTTCTGATTTCTCTCCTGGGATCAGAGGTCCACCACAAAATGCTCCCAGGGTTGAGGTGGTCCTGAGCTAGGCAATGTGAATTCTGGTCTGAGCTATTCCTGTGGACCTTTGGTCTTTTGTTTATTTTGTAGACTGACAGGAGACAGAGCAGAGCTTACTTTAGGTGAGGATTTGTGAGTGAAGGGGCTTTCTCAGCATTGCTGCTTGATGAAGCTCACCAGGCACTCCTGATTCTCATGTGAGGTTATTGTCCAGGATGAAGATTCCGTGACTGAAGTGGGAGAAGGAACAGATGAATGGACACAGTCCAAAATTACAGTTAGACCTCCTGACCAGCTGGATTTGACTGATTTGGTAAGTGAACAACACTTAACCTTGCTCCTTGCTCCTCCTCCAGCCTCAGAAATATCTTCCTGCCTGTACAGAACCTGAAGGTGAGAGGACCACTGACAGCTCGAAGAAGTGTTGGAGCTGGGGGAATATTTCCCAGCCTCAGAGACTTTGGATGGTCAACCATTGATCTTTTGGTATTTTTCTTACTTAGGAGCTAAAGGAGGAATTTACCCGAATCCTGACAGCCAACAATCCACATGCACCCCAGAACATTGTCAGGTACAGCTTCAAAGTAAGTCATCTTTTCTGGGACCTCCAGAGTTTCCTTGGCTTGATAGTAGTTGGCTACACTGGAAAATCCCCTCAGTGATTCGAGAGCTCATCACTAAACTGAGATCCTCAGCTAGAATCCTGAGATTTTACATGAAATTTTTCAAAGGCTTAAAATTCTTCTTTTTTTTGTTTATTTGTTTTTGTTTTGGGCTACACTTGGTGACGCTCAGGGGTTACTCTTGGCTATGTGCTCATAAATCGCTCCTGGCTTGAGGGACCATATGGGATGCTGGGAGATAGAACCGAAGTTCGTCCTATAGCGCGTAGCAAGGCAAAAGCCCTACCGATTGCGCCACCATTCCGGCCTCTTGAAATTCTTTATTAGTCTCCTTTGCCATCTTGCTCATGAAAACTCATTTTTAAGAATCGTGAAGGAAATTTTTGGGCTAGAAAAATATTTTCTGGGCCCGGAAAGGTAGCACAGTGGCATTTGCCTTGCAAGCAGCCGATCCAGGACCAAAGGTAGTTGGTTCAAATCCCGGTGTCCCATATGGTCCCCTGTGCCTGCCAGGAGCTATTTCTGAGCAGACAGCCAGGAGTAACCCCTGAGCACAGCCGGGTGTGGCCCAAAAACCAAAAATAAAATTTTTTTTTTTCCAGGGCCAGAGTGATAGCACAGAGGTAGGGTATTTTCTTTGCACATAGCCGACCATGGGATGGACCCAGGTTTGATCCTGGACATCCCATATGGTCCCCCAAGCCTGCCAAAAGTGATTTCTGAGCACTACAGGGTGTGACCCACCCCCCTCAAAAAATGGGAAAATTTAATTTTCCAAGGTGGGTGATTCACTGTTGATTAATACCAATGATTGGTCTTGGAATGCTGGACACTAGAATAGAGTCTGGGGATATTGTTGGGAATAAATAATAGGGCTGGCTGGGGAAGTGGGGAAGAGGAGACACAGGAAGGGTGCTTAGGAGGGCAGCGAAAAGAAGCTGTAAGAAAATCTTAACTGAGAAGCCACGTGGAGAAATGCATATGGCAGTTAGGGCCTTGAAATAAAGCTGGATATCTCCTGAAACTTCAACTGACTGCCTGTGGATCATTTCTTTGTCATTTCCCTGCTACCTTCAGACCGGCTGGCAGAGGAGCTACAGGCGCCAGGCTATGCCAAGAAAGACCTCACCCACACACACTGGACTTTAAATTTTATAGTTAGTCAACAATTGAATATTACCCTTCCCCCAACTTCCTGTTTATCCCATCTGGCTAGTCAGCCCCAGCCACACCGGGCAGGGGCTGCTATTGGGAATAAAGAATAGGGCTGGCTAAGGTGAAGGGAGAGAGGAAGACACAGCTAGGATGGAATGAGGGCAGCTGAAGGAGGTTGCTTAATGAAGTTTAGCTTAGAAGCCATGTGGAGAAATGCACACGACAGTTAGGGCCTTGAAATAAAGCTGGACATCTCCTAAAACTTCAACTGACTGCCTGTGTATTATTTCTCCGTTGTTACCTTGAAACCTTCAGACCTGCTGGCGCAGACCCTAAAGACACAGGACCAAGCCATGAAAGGCCTCACCCCCCTTCACTAGACCTTTATGTTTTATATTTATACAACAGAGTCCAGCTGCCCTTTGGACAGGGAACTGACCTCTCTCCTACTTATCCCGTTTTGCATCCCCAAAGGAGAGAAGCCTCATGCAAGGCAGGTGACCCCTCGGGACTTTCCAGTGTGCTCTCACATGGTAGACACACACCAGCCTTTCTGTGAGGGCCCCCACACTGGTTTTAGCTGTAGCAAGATCAACTCCTGTGAGTGCTAACCAAAGAGGGAATTTTTTTAAGGTGGGGGTCACACCCAGAAGTACTCAGCAGTTTCTCCTAGTTCTGCATTCAAGAATCACCCCTGGTGGGTTCAGGGGACCATATGGGATGGCTGGGGTCAAACTGGATCAGTCACATGCAAGGCACATGCCCTACCAGTTGTACTATCCTTCCAAGAGGATTTCTAAGTATTATCTGAGCAAAGATGGAATATGTATCTCCCTTCCTTCTTTTCTTCCTTTTTTCCTTCCTTTTTTCCTCCCTTCCTTCCTTCCTCCCTCCCTCCCTCCCTCCCTCCCTCCCTCCCTCCCTCCCTTCCTTCCTTCTTTCCTTCCTTCCTTCCTTCCTTCCTTCCTTCCTTCCTTCCTTCCTTCCTTCCTTCCTTCCTTCCTTCCTTCCTTCCTTCCTTCCTTCCTTCCTCCCTTCCTCCCTCCCTCCCTCCCTCCCTCCCTCCCTCACACCTCCTGCCCAGCAGTTTCATCTTGTTTGTCCTTCATGGAGTTCTCCATGCTGGAAGGAAGGAACACGTCAAGCAGTGCCATGTATTCCCATTTTCACAGAAAAATGGAGCCTGAATTTTGCCCCTAAACTCAGGAGGAAGGTCCTAATCACACACTGGTAGGACCAGGATGAATAAATATAAAATGACAACTCTTGATCATTTATCCCACTGGGACTTTATATTAGTACAACATTGGTTACTGATTTTTGTGGAAACCACAACCTGTTGCTGTGCTCAGAGATCACTCCTGGCAGTGCTCCAAGGACCAGGAATTGTTGGAGACCAAATATTGGGTCCCTGCTTGTAAAATATATGTACTCGCTCTTTGAGCTATCTTCCTGGCCTAGTTACTATCTCATTTTGTTTGTTTTTACTTGTTTTTCTGATTTTTTTTTTTTAGCCTCGCCTGGTAGTGCCACAGCTTACTCCTGACTGAGCTCCCAGATCACACATATTTCCAGGAATCAACCCGGGGTCAGCCATGTGCAAGTGTCCTACCCACTATACTATATCTCTGCCTCCCCAGTTACTATATTATTGAGCACTTATATTGAGTATATACTATGTGTCAGACTTTATATGAATGGATAAAGAACTTTGGCTAGGGCCAGAGTGATAACACAGTGGGTAGAGCATTTTCCTTGCACATGGCCAACCCTGGTTCAATCCCCAGTCATCCTATATGGTTCTGAGCCTGTCAGGAGTGATTTCTGAGCATAGAGCCACGAATATTCCCTGAGTGCTGCCAGGTGTAGCCTGGAAAAATATCTGTGGTACAGACACACACACAGACACACACACATACACAATGGTATGAAATGGTAAAATGTTGCAATTTATTGACACTTGAATGGATTGAAGAGCTGTTGTTTGGGGTGAAATAAGACAAAAGGAAAGGGACAAATACAGGATGACCTACTCAGGTGGTATAGAGAGAGACAAGAGAAGGGAATAGACAGTATTGAATGATGACAAACTTTTGAGCCTTGGTTATTAAGCTGTGATTGTCAAGAAGTTGGGGAGTAGAGGAGGAAACTAAGATGTGCACCAGAGTTGACATCTTTGGCTTGATGACTATGGTAGAAGATCTTGGTCACTCTAGTGGTGGTGAGATGCAGTGACCATGTACTAACTATATCATAAACATTAATAATACCATAGACATTAATACTATTATAACCATATTTCCTAGACTATACTAAAACTTTAATTATAAAAATAAAAAAAACAAGAAAGCTATCTCTGATCTCAAAGTCAACTTTAGCACAAGTATGCAGGTCTATGAAGAGACAGTCTAGAGGGAACAGATTGTTGACAGTGAGAGCAGAGATGATGCTAAAATTTTGCTAACACTGACCCCTAAAAAATACATGGCACATAGTATCTATTTAAAAATTATTTGTTAAAAATAAAATAAACAGTGTTTCCTGGGCTTGAAGCTCATTTTCTGTGTAACCTGAACAAATGCCAAACCCAAAACAGGATTTCTGTGGTCCTTTTGTATTGAATAGATAGACTGCGGATTAGCTGTTTCTGTGACTTTCCTGGGCCCTGGAATCTACTAAGATTAGTAGAGACAGGACTAGGACAATTGTATTGATAGCTGTGTGACCTGCCCAATTTCTGTGATGAGAAACATGGACCAGGTCTTCTATATCTCTATAAATGGAGAGAATAAGGTGTCTGTGCTGGAAATGAATAAGTTAAGAAGTACTCAAAGTTGGAAGAAGAATTACTTTATCTCTTTTAAATTAATATATATATGTATATATGCACACACAAATATTGGGGCCGGAGAAATAGCATGAAGGTAGGGTGCTTGCCTTGCATGCAGAAGGACAGTGGTTCCAATCCTGGCACCCTATATGGTCCCCGGAGTCTGCCAGGAGCGATTTCTGAGCGTAGAGCGCTGCTAGGTGTGACCCAAAAAAGTCAAAAAGAAAATATATATATATATACAAATATATGTATATATATGTATAAAGTTTGTTTTGTTTGGGAGCTATCTCCAGCAGTTCTGAGGGCTTATTCTTGGCTCTTCACCATGCAAGGCAAGTGCTCTATCTGTTGTACCTGTTGTACTATCACTTCACTACCAGAAAAACAAAACAAAACAAAACAAACAAAAATATATACATACATAAATATACATATATATACATATAATATATACATATATAATTTATATATATATTTATATATTATATTTATATATTATATATTATATATTATATTATATATATTATATATTATATTATATATTTATATAATATATTTATATATTATTTATATTATATATAATATTATATATTATATATATTTATATATTATATATATTTATATATACATTTATTATTTATATATAATATATATTATATTATATATTTATATATATGTATATATGTATATTTATGTATGTATGTATGTATATATTTTTGTTTGTTTATATATATATATATATATATATATATATAGTTGTGGGGTTTTTTTTCAGTGTTGCAATTTGTTTTTGTTTTCACCCAACAGTATTGATGCCAGGAATGGAATGCTGGGTTTCTGCATGTGAAGTCTGTGATCCTACTCTTTTTGAATAATTAGTCCAGCCCTGTGGCGCTGGGGGATGAACTGGGGCCCAACTTGTGAGGCACGCACTCTATGCCATATTATCCTTGACTTGAGAAACTTTTTTTTTTGGGGGGGCACACCTGGCATCGCTCAGGGGTTATTCTTGGCTCTATGCTCAGAAATCGCTCCTGGAAGGCTCAGAGGACCATATGAGATGCCAGGAATTGAACCCAGGTCTGTCCTGGGTCAGCCACGTGGAAAGCAAAAGCCCTAGTGCTGTGCTATCTCTCTGGCCCCTTGAGAAACTTTTTTGCTTCATTTTGTTTTGTTTTGGGCAGACACCCGGAGGCACTCAAGGATTACTACTGGCTCTTTACTCAGAAATTGCTCCTGGCAGCTTGGGAGATCATAAGGGATGATGGGATCGAACCCATATTGACTGCATGCAAGGCAAACGCTTTACCCACTGTGTTATTGCTCCAGCCCCTGAGAAAGTATTTTTTTAAATAAAGATATAATGAGAACTTTATTATCCAGATATAAACAAACTCTGGGGCCAGGGAGATAGTACAGGGGTTAGGGCACAAGTCTGATCCCAGCAGTATCGAATAAAAATAGAAATATATAGCCCACGGATAGGGTGAATTTGCCCCAGGCCCCATGTTTCTTTTTTTTTTTTTTTTTTTTTTGGTTTTGGTTTTTGGGCCACACCCGGTAATGCTCAGGGGTTACTCCTGGCTATGTGCTCAGAAGTTGCTCCTGGCTCGGGGGACCATATGGGACACCGGGGGATCGAACCGCGGTCTGTCCAAGGCTAGTCAGGCAAGGCAGGCACCTTACCTTTAGCGCCACCGCCCAGGCCCCATGTTTCTAACCCCTCAGGTAGACATGTCTGATGAAGCTGGGTAGTCGCAGTGGAGAAATAATACACAGGAGTCAGAAAAGATATTCATTGGAGTCAGCTCACTTTATTCTTCATGGCTTTTCTCTGTGTCTTTCTGCCATGTGCCTCCTTTACTGAGCAATCCCTACCCTGTGCTGCCTAAGCCATGTGCTTTTCCTGCTGAACTTTGTCTCTGGATCTCAGGCAGACTCTTTTCTTTTTATTATCCAGAACTCCATCCACCAGAGTGGGGCAAGTTCCTTGTAATTCAGGTGGGCTTTTATATACTAAAAGAAGAGGTTAGGGAAATAGGGAAGTTAGGGGGAAGGATTCACCTTACACAGCAGTTCTGTATCCTCAAGCCCATAGTACAGAATCACTGCCTGGTTAACCAAATCTAGAAGGGGCCCCAGGGCTCCTAAGCACCTCTTGGAAGACACCCAACTCCATTCTGATTCACCTTGCCTGACTCAGCCTCATCTCTTCTTAGGAAGGTACATACAAGCCTGTTGGCACTGTGAACCAAATGGCAGTTCACTTCAGTCAGGTTGGGAACCTGGTCCCCAAAGACTCAGATGAAGGCCGGAGGCAGCACTTCCTGGATGAGCTGGCAGCAGGTAGGCCCCATGGTCTGGTGGCACTGGAAACAGACCTCTGTTGGTTTTTGGGCCACAACAGGCGGTGCTCAGAGGTTACTCCTGGCTGTCTGCTCAGAAATAGCTCCTGGCAGGCACAGGGGACCATATGGGACACCGGGATTCGAACCAACCACCTGAGTTTCTGGATCGGCTGCTTGCAAGGCAAACACTGCTGTGCTATCTCTCCGGGCCCCCAGGAAACAGACCTCTGAAGCCATAGCCTTTACATAAGGTTCAATTCTCCAATACAGACCTGGGAGGTAACAAGTGTGAGACTCATACCATGGAGGGATAGTGAGGGGGACCCAGGGACTAGAAGGCTGCAGAAAGAGTTTAAAGGTTAAGAGAGATTCTGGGGCCGGGCGGTGGCGCTAAAGGTAAGGTGCCTGCCTTGCCTGCGCTAGCCTTGGACGGACCGCGGTTCGATCCCCCGGTGTCCCATATGGTCCCCCAAGCCAGGAGCAACTTCTGAGCACATAGCCAGGAGTAACCCCTGAGCATTACCGGGTGTGGCCCAAAAACCAAAAAAAAAAAAAAAAAAAAAAAGAGAGATTCTGGTAAACAGATCCTCATACAATCTGGTCTCCCCACTTCCCCCACAGATCCTACCTTTTACTTTCTCTTCAAAGTCTGATTCAAGTTTAAGCATAATCAACCTCAGTCTCATCCCTGACAACATCTTTCCCAGGTTCTCAGGAGTCTGCCAAGGCGGTGATTACAGAAACAGAAAACCTGGAAGAAGAGGAGGAGCCCAAGGAACTGGAAACTGGCAGCCAAACGAACACAGAGGTGCCATGCTGTGCCCTGCTGCTCCTGATCCTTTCCTCTCCAGTTGCAGTGGCAGCAATGAACAGAGGCTTCATGGATGATTCAATATGGAGGCGAGGGCCCAGGCCCAAGGGGCCTTGGACACCACAGATGTCAATGCCCCTGCCATTATTACCATTTATTACTGGCACTTCCCACTTGTGATTCTTCTCCCATTTGTTGAGAATTCCCACTGAAGCTATTGCTGTGGGTCTCCCTGTATTTTAGGTGATTGAAGCAGTGATTGAGGAGGAGCTGCTGGCACCAAGGCAGCCACTGGAACGTAAGCTCACCAACAAGTTCAACTTCAGTGAAAGGGCTTCGCAGACCTTCAACAGCCAGCTTCGGGTAGGGTGAGCCAGAAGAACGATGGGGGAGGGCAACCCATTGTTGAGGTTTTTCTTTTTCTTTTTTCCCCTCTCTCTGAAGAGAGCTGGCACCCTGGGCTCAGGTCCCAGTTCAGAGAAAGAGGTTCAGAGGAGTAGAGCAGGGAGACAGGAGCTCTCCATTGCTCCAGTCTCCACAGAAACTTGAACCAGGCTTTGAAGAGGAAGTAAAAGGTAGGATCTGTGGGAGGAGTACGAGAGGCCAGATTGTGATGAGGATCTGTTTACCAGAATCTCTTTAACTGAAGTTGACAGTCTCTGAGGTCAAGCAGCTGAAACAGGTGAGAAAAGTTCCTTGAGTCCCAGGCTTAAGACCCCGTTGGGATATTAGGTGAGATATTCTCACATTTATGTAGAGAGTGTTCCAGCTCTACTGGACTTAGGGGAAACCCCAAGCACTCTGTGTTGTCTCTTTGCAAGTGTTTGGAAGTCAGGGATAATACACAATGGTGAGAGTAGTGTTTCTGCCCAGTGGAATCGGAGACTTCAGTTTGTGGGAGAAGCCTCCGGAGAATGAGAGAGAGTGGCCTTTGAAGTCTCCCAAAGGCTCACTCCAGTCTGGCTTTCTGTAGATCTAACCATCCTGTACCCCCTTCACCCACCTCAGGATTTTTCTGGTGGAAACTGGCACCGTCAGTCTTCACTGTTCCTCCTCTTTTTTTTTTTTTTTTTTTTTTTTTTTTGGTTTTTGGGCCACACCCAGCTGTGCTCAGGGGTTACTCCTGGCTGTCTGCTCAGAAATAGCTCCTGGCAGGCACGGGGGACCATATGGGACACCGGGATTTGAACCAACCACCTTTGGTCCTGGATCGGCTGCTTGCAAGGCAAACGCTGCTGTGCTATCTCTCTGGGCCCACTATTCCTCCTCTTTAGCTTGACATTCTCCTGTAGGAGGCTCAGATAGGAAAAAAATAATTGATATTTTCACTGCATGATGTTCAGACTCCCTTCATTTCTTCATCTCCATGTCTGGTCCCATCCTCAGCTCTTAACTGATATACTTTCCCTGGGGGTGGGGTGGTGAATTTACTGTGGGGCTAAGTGAAGAAGTGCAAAAGATTTTCTGGGCCTGATTTCTCCTGGTGACATTGTTATCTAGAACCGAGAGTGCCAGATGGAGCCTCCTCCCAGGGCAAACTTCTCAGCCACGGCCAATCAGGTGAGACCTTGAACCAGTCTGTGAGCTGTCATTCATTCTACCCCTACCAACACATTCTCTTCCCACTGGGCAACAAGGTAGGCCAGGGAATACTCTGGCTATCTCTCTACCCACTTCCCTATTCTTTGTCTGAGCCCCAGGCATGAGACAGGCCATGATTAGTCACATGCCCCTTGGAAAGTTGTCCCAAGGCACACACAGGCATGGTTTCTGCATGTTTCTTCAAGACCCAAATCTGATGTTTGTCCTATGGCCTCTTTGCTCCCCATGGAACTTTGCATCTCTCCCTGAAGTGTTATCACCTGGCCTGACTGTTCCACCTTGCCCTCCAGGATAGTCAAACAGGTTTGGGCAAGATGTGAACCCTGCCTAAGATCAAGGACAAACTAGCACTCTCATACCTCAGTTTCTTTCCCTGTCAGTGAAGACAAACCCCCTCATTGACTTGAGACTTCTGAGTGTTGGTGGTAGGGGACAACATTGACTGCATCTGCAGAGGGTTCCCCACCTTGGGTGATGCTCCCTCTAGGGTGTGCCTCTCTGGCCTGCAGGTGGCACTGCCTATCTCAGGATCTTGCTTGCCTCTGCTGCTCTCTTTGGGCTTTTCTTGATGTCAGTCAAGATTGTTCTTTGCTATTCACCTTTTCATCTTAAGAAGGATGGGTAAGTGCTTTGACAGCCAGCACTGAACCAATAGGGTTATCAGAGCTCCAAATTAAGGTGGAAGTGATCTTTTAATCTCCTAACTTGGAGTCCTATACAACACTGACAAAAATGTGAGCCAACTTGATGCTTGCTCATTTCTTCTGCCTGACAGGGACTTTATTTAATTTTTGGTTTTTGAACCACACTTGATGGTCACTTAGAGATGACTCCAGGCTCTATCATCAGAGGTTGCTCCCCAGCAGAGCTCTGGGGACCACATATAGTGAGTGCCAGGGATTTAACCCTTTTCATATTCATACAAGAAAAATGCCTGGACCTTCGTGATATCTCCCTGCCCTCTGGTAGGATATTAGACTAGAACAGTTTTGAACTATAGCTGACAGTGCAGTCCTGTGCCTCAGGTGCCTAAGTATATGGTTGTCCAACAAACTCATTTATGTCCTAAAGCTAGTAATTAACAACAAAGATACAGCAATGGGCCAAGAAGATGCTAAGGAAGTATATGACAGGAATAGGGGAGAGGTGATATCGTACAATTAACTCCACCCCAAGGGCTTAAGAGTTGCTGATGTGCAAAATTTTCCCTGAGATGACACTTCTTATTTTATCCTGGCCTAGTGGGAAATTTATGATGCCTACATGGAGGAGCTTGAGAAGCAGGAAAAGACCAAAGAGAAGGAGAAGACAAAGACTCCAGTAACTAAAAAAGTGGGGACTATGGCTCTAAAGAAGATGGCCTCAATGGAGTCACAGGTTTGGTGATGGTTCCTGTGGCTTGATCCAAGAAAGGCCTGAATGAGACTATTTGCCCTGGGTAGACAGAGACATTGTCCAGTGGAAGGGGGAGGGGCTTCTGCAGGAAGGTCTGAGGAAGGTCCTGCAACTGCCTCCAGTTTTACATAGGTTGGAAGGTCAACAGGGATTTTGCATGTTTGGATTAAGGCAAGAGAAAATATAAATATTGGGGCTGAAGAGAGTAAAGCATGTTAGGACACTTGCCTTTCTTGCAGATGACCCAAGTTTGATTCCCCAGCATCCTATATAGTCCCCTGAGCATCACCAGGAGTAATTCCTGAGTCAGAGTTAGGAGTAAGCACTTCTGGGTGTGGCCCTAGCCCACAAAAAAGAAAAAATAGGAGCCGGGCAGTGGCGCAAGAGGTAAGGTGCCTGCCTTGCCTGCGCTAGCCTTGGACGGACCACAGTTCGATCCCCCGGCGTCCCATATGGTCCCCCAAGCCAGGAGCAACTTCTGAGTGCATAGCCAGGAGTAACCCCTGAGCGTCAACGGGTGTGGCCCAAAAACAAAACAAAACAAAAAATATGTGTATATTACTGAAAGTTCAGTGTGTAGCACAGATACTAGGAAGCTTGTTCTGTGTGAGAGATCATGGGGCTTGGGTGGGTAGTTTGCTCTTTGATTTTCAGTCCCTGAGTCAATTGTGCTCATGACTTTTTGTCTTTCTTTTTTTGTTGTTGCTGGTCTGATTTGGTGCTCAGGGATTCTGTGCTCATGAATAACTTCCAGAAGTGCTCAGGAAATCATATGGGGTGCCAGGAATTGAACTCAGGTCAGCCAAGTGCAAGGCAAATTCCCCATTTGGTGTACCCAAGAGAGCTCATGAATTTTAAGTGAGGTCTTCAGGGCCAAGAACCAGGTGAAAGATGAACAACAGTTACCAGCAACTCAGGCCAAGGGCTGTGGCCACCCAGTGCCAGGCTCGCCATAACAAATCATGAAGGAAGGCATCATTAGTAAGTAATTTGGTAGGAGACTCCTGGGGGTACATGCAGCCAGCCTAGTTTGGGTAACATCATGACAGTCATTGTGATAACTCACTTCAGGAAGGATCAATGCAGGGAGAAACTGAAGGATCACATTTGCCTTTTTGACTGAGAGAACAGGGTCAAGAGCCCAAATGCCAGTTTGAACAGGAGGGTGCTTTGATTGACTGCATTCAGTTTTAGGGGGGTTGGAGGTTGTGTTCAGGACCGCGGAGAGTTCCTGGGCAGCTCTTGGAAACTGCAGCTGCCCTATCCCAGAGCCCTGGCTTCTAAGTTACAGGAAATTGCTGCCTTTGCTGGAGGCAGCCTGGTGGCTTCCAGTTGGTTCTCTCATCTACACTTTAGGTTTCAGAGCTGATCTTTCTCACCTAATAGGAACCGCCCCATCTGAGTTTCATTCCTAGGCTGAGCAGTTAGTGACCATCATAGGGACCAGAGTCCTGAAGCAAAAGGCAGTCTCTGCCTTGGAGTCACTTGTCCAGACCCTGTCCTCTCCTTTTCACCTTTACCCAGAACATAGCAGCTTCAAAGGGGGTTACAGTCCCAGGTCAGGTTTTCATGAAGCTCCACCAAGATTTTGGTTGTGATCTCATGCTTCATTTTCAGAAACCCTGGTGATGGTCACCAAGTCCCCATGACTGAGATGGAGAAAGCTATCCTTGGGTCTAAGCACTACTGAGTTGGTGGCCAGTCATCCCTCCCAACCCACATACTGGGCCCAATTTTGCTGATTGTAGGGAACACAACATACTCCACTCCCACGATTACCTTAGTCTATATCCCTTCCCCAGAAACTGAACTCTAAATGGAACCCCAAGGATTAGTTAGGCCTGGCTTTTGGCTTCCCAATATGAAGAGTGACTATATTTCCTCATAATTTAAGTTTGGTATGGTGGGGGTGAGGATCAAGTGTGTGGGAGGGGCAAGAACAGAATAATTCAAGATACCATGTTGGGTGGTCTCTATTGATTTGGTTAATGATTTGGGCCAATGTTCAGAAATGAACACAGGCCTGTGTGTGCTGAAGAACTAGCCACTACAAGTGGCTACAAGGTCCCATATATGGGGGCTGGAGAGATGGCATGGAGGTAGTGTGTTTGCCTTGCATGCAGAAGGTTGGTTGTTCAAATCCCGGCATCCCATATGGTACCCTGAGCCTGCCAGGAGTGATTTCTGAGCGTAGAGCCAGAAATAACCCCTGAGTGGCACTGGGTGTGACCCAAAAACCTAAAAAAAAAAAGTCCCAGATACAGCCTAGAGCCCTAGACCAATAATGAAGGGTCTTTCAGATCCAGAAGGAAGTGGGGAGTGAGCTGAGAGCCTGGGTCCAGGCAGCCAGAGGCCTGGCGGTAAGTCTTAGTTTTGTCATTTACAAACTGGGTTTTCTGAAACTTGTTTCTTTGTCTATAAAAATAGCTAGTCAGACTTTCTTTGCAAAATTGTTCTGAGAATTCCAGATGATGTAGACCCTGTCCTGACATAGTGCTTCCTTGGTACTGATAGTTTGGTGGTGGCTATTTTGAACATGTGATCCAAGACATGGCTGACAGTGATAAAGAAGTGGGGTGCTGTTCTAATGTCTCATAGGCACCATTGCCAGTCCACAGTTCTCTGTTCTTGGAGGCCCATGAGTAGGAGACCCACAGAAATTAGTTTTGCTAATAGGTCTTTCTGACCTTATAAGATGCTCCCTGACATGGGATGAATTATTGCCAGGAAATTTACAAGGGTATAAAAAGTCTTGTTTGGGTCCCAGGGATGGAGTCCTCATTGGGATCAGGCAAAGTCCCCAGTTCATCCTAAACTCTTGAGCAAATAAGCCAAACTAGCCTCTGAGGGAGGATTACTGTGGGCGTCTTTGTTAGTGATTCAACTGGAGGAAATTCTGTGGCCTAGAGAAGCCACCTAGCTGCCCTTGTCCACTCTCCTTTCCACCACTCTTCTGGGTTCCCTGGGGCACCCTGTACTTGTGCTGAGAGAGGCACCATACCCATAAGGAAGCATGTGAGGTGGCTCCATGCAGGAGCCATACTTGATAGCATTGTAGTCTTACATTTCCCAGTCAGTTCAGGTCATGGGAGGTGGTAGCACACAGAACCTAGATGTAGCGGAAAAGCAGGGGTGAGTGAAGACTCCAGGCTAGCAGAGATACCTTGACTGAGCAGGGTAGGGTGGTCCATGGGGATCAGAAATCATTGCAGAACAAATTGTGGGCCTGGCCATGAATTGGGGCCCCACTTTACAGGTGCCAGTTTATAAGGACCTGTGTCTTCTGTGTCTCCACAGAGTGATGACATTACCAAGGTGGCACAAGCTGCTAAAATCGTGGAGAGGATGGTCAACCAGAACACATATGATGATGTTGCTCAAGGTAAGAGGGGGTGCCACAAGCCACCATGATTGCCAGATGAGTGTTGTGCCATCCTGCTCCATCTGACAGGAACAGGGAGAGAATGAAGCCATTCCTTCCCCAGATCAAAAGTCTAGAGGCTAGGATTGGGTCCCTCCTGATACCACATGGTCCCTCAAACACTGACCCTTGAAGTTCCCAAAGAAAAGTAATAATAGGGGCCGGAGAAATAGCACAGCAGCGTTTGCCTTGCAAGCAGCCGATCCAGGACCTAAGGTGGTTGGTTTGAATCCTGGTATCCCATATGGTCCCCCGTGCCTGCCAGGAGCTATTTCTGAGCAGATAGCCAGGAGTAACCCCTGAGCACCGCTGGGTGTGGCCCCCAAAACAAAACAAAACAAAACAAAAAGCAATAATAAAATAATCTCTTCTGGGTACTTGGGAAACAAAACTTAGGCCAAACTCCCACTCCCAACACCATCAATAAGAACAGTGGATGAGAGAGCCATGGTGTGGCCATTAAGTTAGGGACCTGAGTCATCAAGTCATCTTCCCACAGTCCTAAAAGCAGCAGAGCAAGACTGTCACACACACACCCCTCTGTCCTAGAGATAAGTACGGTGGGGAAGACCCTTGCCTTGCATGTAGTTGACCCAGGTTCATTCCTGACTTGACATTCCATATGGTTCCCATACCCTCCTTGAGCCTTGCCAAAGTGATCCATGAGGGCAGAGTCATAAGTAATCCCTGAGCACTGCCATGTGTGGCCTCAAAACAAAACAAATAAAACAACCCAAGCAAACTTGCTCAGGAGGAGGCTGAGAACCAAGGCCAGCTGACTGATAAATGATAAAGGAACACAGAGTGAGGGAGGTCTTGAGTTTCCCAGTCAGTCCAGGTCTGGGCAGGGCTCACAGAACCTAGAATGTAGTGGAGAGACAGAAACTGCTCTGAGGGAACTCATAGTAAAAGAAAGGACATGACGGGCAATAGCAGTCATCAAGGCAGACTCAAGGAAGATTAGCCAGGGGTCAGGGGTGAGCAGGTATGAATGGGACATGCACAAGGGCACTGAATTGGAGTGGGTCAGACCTTGGACAGCAAGTTTAGTGACCCGGAACTGACTTTGTTGGAAAGTTGCTTGGGGTTCAGGCAGGAGAGCTGGAGCCAAGTAGGCACTGAGGGGCTAGAGATGAAATAACAAATATTCTGCAAAGAATCTGACCTTTTAACTGCAGGCAGGCAGTTAAACTGGAAGGGCACAACCTAAGAGTAGGGCTAGAGATGATGGGATCAGGAAGAACACAAGGAAAAGGGTTTGGGCATGGGCTAGAGTGGGCCTTGTCGCACCTTACCAAGACTGCATGATAGCAAACAAAAAAAAAAGCCATTAGTCATAGTGACAGGCAAGCAGCAGCATTGCCTGGGAAAGCCATGGCCTAGCATGGTACATGCCATTCATATGTATTCTTTATTTTCTTCTGGCAGTCAGCTGTCAGATGATTACTGTTACCATCTCCCTTCTGTAGAGGACATATTCAGGCTGGACTCGCTGCCACTCAGGGGAAGCTCCAGCTAGTGTGAGGTGTGATTGCAACAGGGACTCAAACGAAGACCTTTGAGACTCATCCAAAACTGCTGCACTTGGGCACAGGACTGCAGAGCCACTGAGCTGGAAGAGACCTTTCAAATAAACATTCAATAGGTCTATGCTGGTGATTAATTAACGATGAGGTTGAGAAAGAGATTGATTCAGAACCTCTTAAATCCTGGGGGCCTGGGAAATCCTGACGTCTTTGACAGGGCCAGGGCATTGGGATCCTTCCCAAGGCATGAACCACACATTCCCAAGTGACTTGGATTTCCCTTGGAGGTGGTGCTTTTATTGGGACCATCTGCTTCCCCAGGGTTGGCAGCTCCTTGTTTCTGACTGGTCACTGTCATTGACAGCCTAAGGCTCTTCTTCATGACTCTTTTTCTTGCCTCTCACCCCTGGGACAGAGAAACCAGCACTGCTAATAAGAGCAGAGGCTGAAACAAGGCTCCTTGTTATCATTCGAGCTAGAAAACAGCCTTGAATGCTTTTCAAAGCTGTCAAAGTACACAGCAGCCATGAATGAATTTGTCACTCACACAGCTTGGCTTCCTGAAACCCGGTCTCTGCAACCAGCCCACAAAAGGGCGGCAACCGTGATTAATAACCATGGAGAAACTGTCCTGGGCAAACCTTTTTCATTTATAAGAGCACAGTCACATAAGAATGCATTGAACTTTGATTTTCTTTAATTGCCTACTCTTTTCCCTTTGGGAAAGTGTAATCATGAAGGAGAAGTGAAAATAGAGGAGTGTTTGCCAATTAATCTCCTCTCTGAAGCTACGTATTTTCAAAGATAGTTGGAGCCCAGGGATCACTCATGTGTTCAAGGCACATCTCCCTCTGACCACTGAGGTATTTTTTCTTTCTTTTCTTTTTTTTTTTTTTTTTTTGTCTCAAACATTTTTGAGGTTTGAATTTAATCCCACTAGGTATGAAGCTTTGTGAGAGCCTGGAGTTGTGCCTGGGCATGAATGTCCTTGACCAGGCTGGAGGGGAGGATTTCATTTCTCATGAGTCACTCTTGGCTGGAAAGAAGGCGCAGGAGCATTTCGCTCCCCTTGGTCCAGTGCATTTGTGTTCTTTGAGCAGTCACAGGGTGAATGGCCCTATGCTAGGCACTGCAGGGATAGAGATGAAGATAATGTGCTTCTGGCTCTCCAGGAACTGTCTAGGTGGAGGCCAGACAAAAGGATAAATAGATACAACTCAGGGGGATATTTTCAACAGAAAATCCAGCAGGGATGGATAGAGGAAGACAGACTATGCTCAAATAAAAAGTGAAGTGAAGAGGGAAGTGGGGAGGAGGAGAAGGCAGAAAAGGAAGAAAATGAAGAGGAGGAGGAGGAGGAGGAGGAAGTGGTATGGGAAGAAACAGCAGCAGCAGAAGAAGAAAGATTTGATTTGAAATGAAGAGGTATTTCAGGAAGACAGGATATTTTAAACATGGAACAGATATAATAACACACAGAAATGTGAGGCCACTTGACTCATTGACACTCTCTGAGGTGGAGAGTATGCAGACAGCACTGGAAATGGCTAAGAAATAGTGAGTGGAGCCTTGCTGGGGCCAATAAGCCTCTGTACAGAGGAGACACTGAGGGTGAACAGTGGGGTGAGAGGTGGGGTGAGAGATGGTCTCTCTGTTCTTACTCTTGTGACTCTGTGGAACAATCAATGAACTGGAAAGAAATTATTGGAGGTAGGAAGACCAGTTAGGAAGAAGTTATAATAAGCCAAACAATGGCTCCTGGGGCCTGAACCTGGCAACCCATATGGTCCCCTGAGTCTACCAGGAGCGATTTCAGAGTGCAGAACCAGGAGTAACCCCTGAACACTGCCAGATATGCCCCCCCCCCAAAAAAAAAAGATAATCAGGGGCCAGAGAGAGAGAGAGCTCAGTGGGCTTAAGTGTATGAAGGCTTTGCATGTAGGTGCCCCATAAATGTACCATATATGTTACCCCATCCCCCATCTTCTGGTGTAATCTTATCTGATGGTAAGACCAGCCCATATCTGGGAGGGGTCTTTGGGAGGTAACAAGGATTGCCTAAGGGGTGTAAAGGGGATTCAGGGGGAGGATTGAGAAAAGATTCAGCGAGAGAGGTAACTGGCAGAAACAGGAAGATGTCAGGGAAGCTGATGAGAGCTTGCTTAAAAGATTAAAAGCCTAGGAGCCACACATGGTGGCTAGGGCCTGAATAAAGTTAATGTCTCCTGTAACATGACTGCCTGTGGATCATTTCCTTGCTGCTATCCTCAGATCTGCTGGCTGGAGGGAGTTGCAGGCGCAGGGCCCAGGCCGGCAGAGAAAGGCCCCTCCATCCCTCCATCCACCATCATCCACAACCATCCAGGACTCAATAATTAATATGTATTTCTACATATTAAAACACACAGCTGGAAGTAATAACCCATAGCACAGTGGTCACCAAACCAATTTATAAAAAAAGATTATCAGAGGAAAATTTTGAGAGATGATGAGAAGAAACAGCCAAGGGTGAGCATTTTTTCAGTTTAGAGACTTAAGTCAGAGGAAACAGGAGACAAAATATTTCAGGCAGGAGTAAATTTGAGTTCAGGGAGTTTTTCAGGTGGGTAGGAGGTGGATGGAAAGGTGGCAGGATCTGGGCATTTATCCCTGCAGGCATGCTGCCTTGGTGTACAGTCCAGTACAGTAACTCATTTAGACAGCTCACTATGTGTCAGGTCAGGTTTTTCAGTTTCGTTTTCTTTTTCCCCAGCACTTGTAATGTATTTATTCACTTAATCCTCACCACAGTCCTTTGCTGGGCTAAGTAACTATTATCACTCCTACGCTGAAGCACAGAAAGGCCACTGACCATGCAGACACTAAGTGGTGAGTCTGGGTCGGTGATACAGTGGCAACCCCAGGGCCGACTTTTGCCTTTGTGTATTTAAGATTTTAAATATTACGAGGATGCAGCAGACGAATACCGGGACCAGGAGGGGACCCTGCTGCCACTCTGGAAGTTCCAAAACGACAAAGCCAAGCGCCTGGCTGTCACCGCCCTCTGCTGGTGAGTATAGACATTGCTTCAACCCGCGGGGTGCCGAGCCTTAGGCCTGGCCCTTTAACTACACTAAACCCACTTTGTAGGCTAAGGGGGAGGCACAGTGGGGGGAAAACCCGGGGCTGGGATTCTTATGAAACTGTGGGGTCTTCCCAATTCCCTAAGCGGGACCATGGATGTCTGTGTTAGAGTCCCATAGTGTCCCTGGGAGAGCCACATCCTTAGGTTTCCTGGACCAACAGGTTTATATTTCCTTGGCAGGAATCCCAAGTACAAGGATCTATTTGCCGTGGGACATGGCTCCTGTAAGTACCATGGCTACTCCCCTCCCATTTGCTCATACAGCTCTGGGCGCCTGCAGAACTCTCTCCACAGAGGTCTGACCATTACACCAACATTTAGTGCTGGGTGAAGGAATGGGTAAATGAGCCCTGAAGGAGCCTCTCTAGTAGAGAAAGAGAGGAGGCCTCTGACAGAGGGACTTGGGGTGCCAAGGTCTGAAGGCATGAGCCACAGGGAGGAAGCCTGGGAGGGAGGCTGGGGTAGGCCCCAAAGGCCATGGTGGGCTGTTCCAAGAACCACTACTTGAGTCTTCTCAAGTGAAAGCTTTGAAGGGTTTGTTTTATTTTGTTGTTTTGGGGTAAGGGCACATTCAGCCTGAAATAGGCGAACCCCATTTCACGGCTGGGGTGGCCATTGGGCATGCTCAACCAAATTATGCCACCTCCACCCCCAGGGCATTTTAGAGTTGGGGATGGCTCTTGGCCATGCTTAGGGGAGTACCTAGTACTGGGACTGAACTGTGTGCCCAGAAGGAGCCTCTCCAGGGCCTCTTCTAAGGCAAAACAGCACTACCTCACAGAAGGTAGGAGAAATCTGATGAATTCAGTAACATGGTAGATGGGACCATAGAAAAGCAAGGGGGAAAAAAAAAAGAAAAGCAAGTGGGGAGCAAGCAGAGGAACAGGGCTTATGTTTGACACTTGTTACTTGGCCCCTGAATTCTTTTTTTTTTTTTTTTTTTTTTGGTTTTGGGGCCACACCCGGCAGTGCTCAGGGGTTACTCCTGGCTGTCTGCTCAGAAATAGCTCCTGGCAGGCACGGGGGACCATATGGGACACCAGGATTCAAACCAACCACCTTTGGTCCTGGACCGGCTGCTTGCAAGGCAAACGCTGCTGTGCTATCTCTCCGGGCCCCTGAATTCTAAGAGACACCCCTTCATCCTATCCCCAGCTGTCCATAATGTTCCAGCCTCTGCTAATTACACACAGAAATCTCCACCATCCTTACTCCCCCCGCCCCCCCCCCCCCCCCACACACACACACTGCTCTAGTCACTATGGCCACTGGCTGCCCTTGTTTTGGATTTGACCCCCAGAAAAGGCCCTACCTCCTGGCTGACCCGGACACTTGCCCTTCCTAACAGAGAGGCCTTTCCCTTTGTAGGAGCAGCTATACCCTGGGTAATTCAGGCAGGGCCTTGCCTTTCCCAAGCCCCTGGCCACTTCTACTCTGGCCCCTTGGACAGGCCCACACCCTTTCCTGGGCTGGGATGAGGGGTGGGCTTGTTATTCTTCTCAGGGAGGGGACCTTGGAGCTGTGCCCAGTCTCGTGGTCTGAGAGCCTTGGAGGGTACCCTCAATGGATGCTTTGTGTCCCCAGTTGAGAGAGAAGGCCACTGCCAAATGAGGCGCTCCCTCCCCATCTGGCAAGCATGGAGCTTGCACATTCCTTCTTTCACCACAGCTACCAGGCAGGTCCTCACAGTTTGGAGTTTGGGAGTTTGGAGCCCTCCCCAAGAGACTGTTCCCAGTGGTCCCAGTCCCAGCACTGGGGAAGGTGAAGCTGATTCAGCCCAACACTCAGCCTCCTCCAACAGAAGCTGATGAAGAATAAAACCCACAACCCCTATCACCCCACCCCCAATATCCTATACCTTCTGCCAGTAGGGACCTGCCCCTGCAGGGGCTCCCTGTCCCTTATGGATCTTTTTTTGGCATCTCTGTGCTACCAGTTACCTCCTACCCCAGGAGCTTAGGGGGTATGGAGAGGCTGTCCTCTGATCCCTCCAGTTGGGCTGTTGTGAATCCCTTGTGAGAAGCCCTAATGAGGAGCCCCACAGGGGCAAAGAGTCAGGGCTGTTGGCACAGGCCTTGATGTTCTAGGTTCTGAGTATAAGTCCTGGTTAACATGGTTCCCCCTAATACCACCAGGCAGGTCTGAGCTGTACCATGTCCACATCCGAGCACTGAATTGTCAGGCCTGCCCACACACACAGGCCAGCTGGGTACTGTGGGAGTAACCCCTAGTGCTCCCTAAGTACTCCATGGATACCCCTCAAAAAACAAAAGTGTGGGCCTGGAGAGATAGCACAGCGGTGTTTGCCTTGCAAGCAGCTGATCCAAGATCATAGGTGGTTGGTTCGAATCCCGGTGTCCCATATGGTCCCCCGTGCCTGCCAGGAGCTATTTCTGAGCAGGCAGCCAGGAGTAACCCCTGAGCACCACCTGGTGTGGCCCAAAAACCAAAAAAAAAAAAAAAAAGTATTTTGTGAGCTGTAGGACACCCTCATAAAAAGGACAGTTGTGCTGTGCCAAAGAGTCTGTCCTCTCCCCTAGGACCTGTAGGGGCTCTGTAGGAACTGTAGGGGCCAGGTACAGAAAAGGGAGCTAGGTGTGCAGGGGGGGTGGTCTGTTGTGCCAGAGCAAGCAGCAGCACCCATGTGTCAGGGCCTGAAAACTTCTCAGTTCATCTCTTGGGGACTGGAGCAATAGTACAGTGGTGGTTGGCTGACCAGAGTTCGAGCTCCAGCATCCCATATGGTCCAGTCTCCCAGCACCAGTAGGCACAATTCCTGAGTGCAGAGCCAGGAGTAACCCCTGAGCATTGCTGGGTTGTGGCCCACAAACAAAACAAAACGCAAAAAAGTTCATCTCTTCTCCTCCTTCACAAAGGGCTGTGCAAGACCCACAGCATGTGGAATTCCCTCTTGGGGTCACCTAGGGGATCCTACATTTCCAAGTGCTCAGGAGCCTCTCTGGAAGCTCCAAAGGCCCCCTCAGGGGTGATGGCAGTATCATGAAGTGTTGACTCATCAGTCCCCTCACACTCAGAAACTCTTCAGACCTCCCTCCCATTCCACTTGGCCTTACCCAGACAGATCCTGACCAGAGAATTGGAGATTGCTGTTGTGTGACTCTCCTGAGTACCACTGAGGCCTCCCTTAGCTAGGAATTCCCAGATGCTGATTCTATGACTCAGTCAAATGAGACTCTGGTAGGACCCTAGAATGCAAAATGGTAGAATGCACAGATGGGGGGGGGGCAGTGTTCTTATAGGAATGAGGCAGATTGATTGGAGCTAGCAGGTGGGGGAAATAAAGATCAGCCCATCACCCATTCATGTCCCCCCACAGCACAGAAGCATCTCTGCCCTCCCCCAGTACCCCCCCATGTGCCAGGCTGCATATCAGGCAGAGAGGGGGTGCCCGCAGACCAGGCTCCATACTGCCAGCAGAATAGACAGAGGCTGCCAGCAGGTCAAGGCAGGGGGGCAAAGCCGGGATGCAATTATGCGTGCCTGCTTCCCTGAAGGGGCTCTTTCCAGCCCATTAGCTGGTTCATAGCAGAGAAACTGGGCTCCTCATGGTCTGTCGGGCAGGCATGGCAGAACCCATCCCAGACACCCTATGTGGTCCTGATGGGCAAGCATGCAGGCAAGGGGAGGAAGCATCCTATCAGCTGCATCGTGGAAGGACAGAGGGGCCAACTGTCCCACAGACCGTTCTCCCACAGTGGGCCAGCTCAGAAGGGAGCCGAGTCAAATCCTAAGTCCCAGCACAAAACCAGTGGCCTGGTTGGCCCGTCTAAGCCCCCAAGAGCCCCCTTGTCGGGAATTCAGTCTTTGCCCAATCATTTGTCAGCCTCATTAATTAAGCAGCATTAATTTAGTTTACTGAAAATGGAAATTCATCCACCTCATTTCTCCTTGTTCACCCTCCGCACACAGAATCCATCACTCCTCAGATACTGGCTGCGTAAAATTTACAGGACTAATTATGTTGTCAGGTCTCTGTAAATAGAGTCTATAAAGGCCACCGTGTTTTCTGGGCTGGAGTGGAAGGGCATTCTCGTTGTTAGTTTAATTACTGCTTAGTTATTAGGTTCTCAAATGTTTGCCTCACTTTCCCTAAATCAAATTAAATGTCCCGCTTGATGTATTCTGTCTCCAAAGCCTTGTTCCAGAGTTCCCACACTGTTTAAATATGAGTTCTAATGAATGGGCGTGCTCAGAAATAGACTCTCACTATCGGGAGGCTGAGCCTGGCCCTGTGCCACCTTGGGGGACACCTGGAGTTTGGAACCTTCCAGCACTGTGCCCTTTTGGGGGAAGGGGATTGGGGATGGGGAGACTTGAGTGAGTTCTCTGATGCAGTCCTGACCTGGGGGACATTTCTGTTCCTGGAGTCTGAGACAGTGGGACTGGCCTGTGGTGGTAGTGTGGGAGGTTTTCTTGGCTGTCTTTGGAAGAGCTGGTGAAGGGGAGAAGGGAGCTCTCTGAGCCAGAGCACAGACTTTATATGTAGGAGGCCAAGTTTGATCCCCAGTACCATGTGGTTCCCATCCCAAGCACCACCAGGAGCACCATGGTCTGGAAGCTTTTCTTGAGATAAGCAAAAGGACAGAGTAGAGAAGGAGAGCTAAGGCCAAGAATCTTCTGACTCCATCAGAATCACAAGCCAAGTCCTTTTTCCCCTCATGTTCTCCCCTCTTTCCCTCCTTACCTCCTGCCCTTCTTCCTAGCCTTAAATACTCACAGTCACCCTTTGGCCTGTAGGAGCCTGGCACCTAAGGGATCCCCCTTCTCCTCACCTTAGCATCTCTGCCTTTGTATTCAGCATACGGGAGAGTGTGGGGCTCCCACAATGTGTCATTCCAATTCTGCTTCAAGTTGCCAAGGAGTTTGTAGTCTTCAGGACAAAGCATCTCAGGGCCCAAGTCCCAGGTTTATTGGGAACAAGGCCTTTAGGTGACCCTGATGGCAACGCTATTGGGGATTATGGTTTCCTGACTAGTGGCATCATGCCAGGGATGTCTGAATCCTGGAACCAGGGGGAGGGGGTTCATGAGAGGCTGTGGTAGTCAGGAGGGCTGGCCTTTTAGGATGCTCAAAATCTGAAGCTGAGGTATATGTGTGACCCACTGTATCATGACCAGGACATCACAGCCGTGACACTTTAGAGCAGTGACACTGTGTTTGCGTAGGGACCCTGGAGTAAGCCGTGGGCAGGGCATGGACTAGGAGGGGAGAGGAAGCTTCAGGGCTGTGATTTTTCTCTGATTTCCTGTGAGCCAACAGGCAACAGCCTTAGCCAGAGGCAGGAAACACCCGCAGTGTGTTGGCACCTTTTGTGGAGAGCGATTAGCAGCAAGTAATGAGGGACATGGAAACTGGGTTATAAGAGGTTAGGAGGCAAGGGGCCAGAGAAATAACACAGCAGGTAGGACATTTGCCTGACACACAGCCAACCCAGGTTCAATCCCTTTATGATTCCCTACGCACCACCAGGAGTAATCCTTGAGCACAGACCCAGAAGTAACCCCTGAGCACTGCCAGGTGTGGCCCAGAAGGGAGGGAGAGAAGGAAGAAGGAAGGGGTTCTAGTCAGAAGGCAATGTGGTCAGATACAAAGGCAAGCTCTGAGACCAGCCCAGAAACTGAGCTATCACCCAGTCCGACCCCAGCCAGTGGTGATGCATTTGGAAAGGCAGCACCTTGCCCTGCAGTCAACCTCAAGAGCCAGCCTGGAGCCTCCTGCTCCCCCAGCCCCCAAACCAGTGTTCCCTGAGCTTGGAGTGGAGGGATGTCTGGAAGTCTCCAGCTTTTGCTTTGCAGAGAGCCACAGTCCTTTCTGGAGCAGCATATTCCCCAGCCACCCTGGAGCCTCCTGTATGCTCTCTCCTGGGTTCAGCTGGACCTGGCCCTTTCCACCCTTGGACAGACCCCTTTTTGCAAGTGACCAGGAGAGAAGGTAGTCCCCTCTGGAGTCCCAGTGCTGGTGAGGAAGGATTAGCAAGGGCAGAGGGAGGGCTTCCCCTAGCTGGCCCTCGCCTCCAGCCTGACCCAGCTAGGCTAGTCTCCTTCCTGGCTGCTACCTATTCTGGGCTCCTAAGAGACATTAGCTACAGGTTGCAGAACTGGTAGAGTGGGGAGCCCTTGCAGGGGGCCTAAATGTTGCATTGACTTATGTGCAGAACCACCCTGGGCTACTACCCAAGTCACCTCCTTGAACAAGAAGCAGCCTGAGATGGAAGTGAGAGAAAAAGATCCTTTCTTGCAGAACAGCCCAGCTGGGGAGCTGTCCTCTGAACAAGGCACTGGGATGGGGAGGCACAGGCCTCTGTTGCCAGGAGCAGAGCTGAAAACCCTGTGGGAGGTGTTGGGGGGTGCAGGGGGCTGTAGAGGGGAGCCTCAGTCTCAGCTAAAGGGTCCCAGGAGAAGGCTGCCTAAACTTCCACCTCTCTGGCTCTGGGCTTGAAGACTGGGACTGTTCAGTGAAGGCATTTCCAGGATGGGTGCCAAGAGTGCAGAGAATGAAAGCAAGAGAGCAGGAGGCACTCCCAGGCTTGGGAGGGATAGGGGGGACCCCTGCTGAGTACTCCAAGGGCTAGGCCTGAGGGATGGCCTAAGGAAAGCCTTGGAGGGGGTGGGGAGGGACATGACACCTAGAAATGCAGAGGCTACTCCTGGCTTGGTGCTTGGTGGTCTCTCTCCCCACCCTCACCGGCAGCACCAGGGTTTGAGTCCAGGGCCATATAGTTATATGCAGGACCATATAGTTACTGAGGATCTAACCTGGGTTAGCTGTGTGCAAAGCAAATGCCCTGCTCTTCTATGGCTTTGGCTCCAAACCTTAGAGCCATCTTTCCCACCCAGACCCAAGGCTTCTTGAGTCTGGGAGCTGATGAAGAGCAAGAATACATGCATCTGGGAATGGTGGGGCCAGAGGCCAAAGAAGAGTGAGGAGGCTTATGGACAGTTCCATGTTAGCTGGCTCTAGGGCCCTATTGTTTGCTGGGAGGTGAGGGGTACAGGGACAATTACTGAGGCATCTGCAGTCAGCAACCTGTCTCTGAGCTGGGCATCTGTCCAGGAAAACTGATCCTACCCAAGCCCACATACCTTTGTTTTCCATGTGTATGTATGTATATATGTGTGATTTGTGTATGCATGTGTGTACATGTATGTATATATGTAAGTTTCAGATATGGAACCCATATCCAAACCATGGCAGACATCCATATCATGGGCTCTACCACTGAACCACACCCCCAGCTCCACTGAACACATTTTTTATTTTTTATTTTATTTTATTTATTTATTTATTTATTTATTTATTTATTTATTTATTTATTTATTTATTTTTTGGTTTTTGGGCCACACCCGTAGTTGCTCAGGGGTTACTCCTGGCTGTCTGCTCAGAAATAGCTCCTGGCAGGCTCTGGGGACCATATGGGACACCGGGATTCGAACCAACCACCTTTGGTCCTGGATCGGCTGCTTGCAAGGCAAACACCACTGTGCTATCTCTCCGGGCCCACATTTTTTATTTTTGGTTTTGGGGCCATACCCAGTGATACTCAGGGCTTACTCCTGGCTCTGCACTCAGGAGTCATTCCTGGAAGGCTCAGGGGACCATATAGGATGCTGGGGATTGAACTTGGGTTGGCCATGTGCATGACAAATTCCCTAGCCACTGTGTTTTAACTCTGGCCCCAAGCACGTTCTTTACCTAGCAACACTTTGAGCCTTTCCCCCACTTCCATGCACTCCAGGGAGTATAGGGACACTGACAATCTGGCCTCCCTGACCTTGTGGTGGTTGGGTCTTCTCATGAGCCCCGAGAAGAGAAAGACCATGCTCCAGAATCCATTTGGCAGTCAGAAGAGGAAGTCAGAGGGTAGCCCCAGGATCACTGATAGTGGCAATACTCCCCAGGTGTAGGCCATTTTGATGGCAGGTGGGGGTGGCAACTGAAGCATTCCCCTGAAGCATTCTCCCACTTTCCCTGGAGCAGACGACTTCATGAAGCAGAGCCGGGGCATGCTGCTGCTGTACAGCATGAAGAACCCCAGCTTCCCTGAGTTCATCTTCAGCAGTGAGAGCGGCATCATGTGTCTGGACATGCACAAGGACCACCCGTACCTGGTGGTTGTGGGCCACTATGACGGCAACGTAGCCATCTACAACCTTAAGAAGCCCCAGTCCCAGCCCGCCTTCCGCAGCTCAGCCAAGTCGGGCAAGCACACAGATCCTGTGTGGCAGGTCAGCCTGTGTGGCAGGGAGCCTGAAGAGAGGAGGTGGGCAGGCTTGGCAGGCTAGGGTGGCTGGGTCACTGCCCAGAGCCCCAGAACTGGCTAACTGGCTGGGTGAGGGGCAGCAGATAAGTGGTCTGTAGACCTCAGAGCTCCCAGCTGGGTCTGGAGGGTCCTATCTTGTGAGCTCATAGGTGTGGGGAATCACAACTCAGAGCCAGGGCTGGGAGCTTCCAGGCCACTGGGTCTGTACAAAGTATGTCTACCTGAATCTTCCAGGTAAAAGGGGAGGGGGAGGTGTCTCCCTGAGAGGGAGAAGCAGTATATATCCCCGAGCCGTACCAGGGGGACCATATCAAACTCTTCTCTAGATAGGCATAGAACAGGCTCTTTCTCTGGGCATGGGGAAGAGATTTCAACCCAGCATCTCCCACCTTCTTGCCCTGAGCATACACCCCATAGTCTCTCTTGGAGATCTGGCTCCCCACCTCTCTTACCCCTCCACTCCTCATTATTGTGTTCCTTTTGGGTGCCCTGCTTCTCCTGGTTTCTGCCTCCAGCTGTCCCAGCTCAGAGCCGATCCTCTCTCTCTCCCTAACCTTCTATACTTCCTGCTCCATCAAGGGAGTGAGCACTGTCCCTGACCCCTTTATCAGACACTGGGACTTGGTGAGTTCTCACTTGTACCCTGCATGGGGAACAGGGTTGTGAGGTACCCCTTCCACCATCTCATTGCCTACTGCTCTCTTCTCAGGCAGGGCCTGTACTTGGACTAGTTTCATCACCTCCAGAGGGGATAGTTCTGCCATAAGGAGGACCACAGAGTTAACTTCAGGACTCCTTCAGAAGTCCTAACTTCAGAAGTCCCCAGGGCCAGCTTCACTGCTCAGAGACTCAAGTAGGAGCTCCTCTAGTTGACCTGACCCAAGGCCAACCCTCCATTGGCCATGCTGAAGGGGAGCAGGAAGGTGGGAATCTCACTTCCCTTTCACTAGACAGATGTTAAGGTGATGGGAATCCACATTGACGGGATGGCCGTGTCCATGTGGATTTTGATATTTCACCCCAATCTAGCATCCACTCCCCAATTTGGTCGAAAAGACAGGGCAAGCTGCCTCCACCAGTCCCCAAACTCTGGATTGGAGTTGCTGCTCAAGGCTTTCACATACTTAAACTTCCTCTCTCCAGACCCCCATCATTCCCTAGCCTCTCTCCCCCAGGCTAAGGGTTGCTCCTATACCCCTGTTGAAGTTGCTAAAGGGATTGGTCTCTGGACTGCCTCATGGGGAGATACCACAACTGTGTTGACCAGGACAGGGCAGGATGCAAAGGATTATGCAGTTGGGTGAGGATTACTAAATTGGGGGGGGGGGCATTCAGATTGTTCAGAATGGGGAGAGCAGGTATCAAGGAGGATTTCCAGATTGTTCAGAATGGGAGGAACAGGGGTCAAAGAGGGCTTCTGGAGGTTGGCTGTTTTATGAAACCTTAGGCAGATGGAGAAGAACCCAAAGGGGACCTTGTGCAGTGACACAGACACATCCAACCTGAGAGAGGACAAGGGGTGGACAAGACCTCAGGAAAGTACAGACACCCCTATGATGAATATGCTTTCCTAGCAAGGGAGCTTGAATTTTCTTACTCATTGGTTTCCAAGGAAGTACAAGAAGTATAAGAACCGAAGCCCAGCTAGTTAGGAGAAGAGTGGAGGGCGAGAGAGATAGTACAGTAGGAAGGATGTTTGCCTTACACACAGCTAACCTGGGTTTGATCCTTGGCATTCCAAGCAGGAGGTTCTGGAGATTCCTCAGCACCTCCAGAAATGATTCCTAAGTGCAAAATCAGGAGTAACCCTGAGCATTGCCAGGTGTGGTCCAAAAACAATTACAACAATACAAAGGAAATCGAATGGAGCCAGAGAGAGAGAACGCACACAGGGCATCCTACAGACCCTGGTTCAACCCCAGGCACTGCCACATGCTGGATAGAGAAGGTGCCCTTGTGCTCCAGGTCTGGATAAAGATTGGGCTGAAAGCATTTCCCGTTCACAGAGTCAGGACTAGCTCTTGAATACCACGGGATATAAATCAGCACCACCCCAAAGCCCTCACACGATTGAGAATAAAATTGGAGGAAGCAACTCTGAGGATTGGAGCAGGCACTGTTAGCAGGAGCCCCAAGTGTGAGCCCTAGCACTGTGCACTGAGGACCATTAATGTGGCCCAAATCAAACTTAGCACATGAGGGCAGCTGCTCTGGTAGGATCAGAGTCCAGTTTACTAAAGGGTCCCCTGTGGTCACTCCTCTTGTCCCCTGAAGTACTCTCACATGCTCCTGAGACCTACCCAGCAAAAAAAAGTGACAAGGCCCTGTTTTTGTGTGGGAGATAAATGTCCTCTGGCTAATGGGTAAGAATTCTCTTATGTAGCCACACCCCATGGTAGTGGGGGACAATTCCTGGCTCTGTGCTCAGGGGCTGTCCTGTTTGTGCCAGAGGAGGCTCTGTGTGAGAAATCTTAAAGCCTGATCTGGGGCAGGGTCTGTGGAGACAGAAATGAGACTGTAGGTAAGGTGGAGAGCTATGAGTGGAAATGAGCAAACAAAGGAAGAGAGGAATAGGGGGGCAGTGCCTGAGCTGCTGGCTCAGGGTATCCACGGAAGTGGCAGACAACAACAGGGAAGGGAGCGGGTTTGATCAGAAGTTAACAGAGCCAGTGCCAGAGGGAAGGGTACCAACCGGACATCCCTGAGCCCACCCACACATCTTTGTCCATGTTCTTCAATTCTTTATAAAGAGCCTAGATCTTTTTTTTTGGGGGGGGCCACACCCGGCAGTGCTCAGGGGTTACTCCTGGCTGTCTGCTCAGAAATAGCTCCTGGCGGGCACAGGGGACCATATGGGACACCGGGATTCGAACCAACCACCTTTGGTCCTGGATCGGCTGCTTGCAAGGCAAAAGCCTCTGTGCTATCTCTCCGGGCCCGAGCCTAGATCTTTAGGGGAGACTGGAACTCAAATGCCAGGCTGTGGCAGGACTTTGTTTTGTTGGCAGCAGGGGCTTTGGAGCCAGGGAGAGAAATCACTGTTCAAAGAAAACTGGCTTCCTATCCAGGGCACTGTCTACTTCCCTACCTGGGGGGCTCAACCCTGTCCAGGCCCCGAGGGACCTCAACCAGCAACACTCTGGGTTGAGTGTGTGTGTGTGTGTGTGTGTGTGTGTGTGTGTGTGTGTGTGCGTGTGCTTTGCTAGCTTCGGTGTGTGTGCACAAGCACAGGGAATAGGAGCAGGAAGGATATATGAACAAACACTGAGTGAAGCCCATCAGCCCCAATCAGAGAAGGTCAAAGAGAAGGATAGTGAAGCAGGCTCTGTCTTCTCTCCCCTTCGGTTTCCTGGCGTTCATTCCTGCTCTGGCTTACTTGCCCACCTCCCCAGTTCCTCTCCTACCCTCCCTGCTCCGATCCACCCCCACCACGAAGTATGAGGGTGACTTGCACACACATACACACACAAATAGGCTCTCCACTCCCCTCCCCACTGGGCATCAAGCTGCTGAGTGGGGTGTGAAATACAATTTCCATGCACACTGGCTGCTGCTCATTAAATACTTCCCTTTGCAGCTCCCTAGCGCCTCTTAGAGCCTGGCCTTTGACACCCACGGCTCTTCCCCCCTTTAAAGGGACTCCCTTCACACCACAGGGAACAAGTCTCAGAGTCAGAGTCAGAACAGCTCTCACAGTGCCTCTCAGGCGCTGTGGGTTTCTAGCCATACCCTCACTGAAAGTGCAAGAGAGCTGGCTGCCTAGAGAGGCCAAGACAGACCTCAGTCCACCCTCCCCGCTCCCTGCTCATATGCACCAGGCCTAGGAGGGAGAGATGGGGCTGGGGAAGAACAATCTCTTCTTCCTCCTCCACCCCTTCCTCACTCCCTGACCCTCAACCCTCCACAGTTCTGGTGAGGATGTTGGTTTGGGGCACAGTGCTGAGATTCCATCTTCTCTCACTGGGTAGCTCTGCTTGCAACCTGGGAGTGGGAACTGGTGGCCCTGGACCAGCCCCGATGGTCTGGAGGAAGCTGGGGGACAGAGAGCCTCAGGCACCCAACCCCACCCTAGTTAGCTCGGACATGACTGGGCCAGGCCTCCACATCTGGCAGCAGAAACTTGAGCCTCAAGCATGTCATCTTCATAAGACAATAGCTCAGACTCCAGAAACACTTTCCCATATGTTTGATCCCAGCCCTGAGAAGTTGGGTAGGGCAGAATTATTAACCTCAATTTGCAGCTGGAGAAATGCTGCTCAAAGCAGAGACGGGGCAGGAATATTCTAGGAGCAGGAGCTGATGGTGACGTAAAGGTGGGAACCATGGAGTCTGCATGAGACAGGCCCATCCTGGAGAAAGAGTCTGAGAAGAAGCAAACAGCACCCTGTCACCCCCTTCCTAGAATGACAGTGAGAATGAAATGAGGACACTGAGTCTCTCATTTGTCATACAGCCATGTTCTGAGCACGGTTTTTCAATCATCTCAGTATTCCTTCCATGTGTGATGAGGGTTACTGGTGGATAGATAGGCCTGGTTCTTCTCAGACTCATCCGTGGAAGGCAGTGGGCCCCCAAGTAGTTGCCTTCCTTCCTCAGCCAGGCCCCTAGGACCAATGCAAGAAATGGCAGGCACCTCTGTTCCTGGGCTGGCCCTAGTGTCCCTGGTAGTCAGGGAGAGACATAGAATCAGCTGTGTGCAAGAGGAAGGGGCAGAGCTCCAGGCTCCTAAACTCATTCAAGACTTCTGATGGATTCTTAGGAAGCCACCCTCAGCAACGTTCCCTGCTTCAGCCCCCCGGCAGTCTCCCTGGCTCACAGCCCTGCCTGCATGTTTTAGGTCCGGTGGCAGAAAGACGACATGGACCACAACCTGAACTTCTTCTCTGTGTCCTCTGATGGCAGGATCATGTCTTGGACACTGGTGAAGGTATGGGAGACCCAGAAAGGGTCATATTGAATTACTGGGGGGGGGGGGCACAAATAGATGAAGGACCCTGCCTTACCCCTTGATCTTGTACCCATCCCTGTGACTGCAGAGCGAGCTGGTGCACACTGATGTCATCAAGCTGAAGGTCCAAGGAAACGGCTCTGAAAACCTGGAGGGCTTGCAGCTGCACACAGTAGGTAGGGACAGCCCCCCCCCCCACTTGCTCCCTCGACCCTGCAGGGTCATTGGTGGTCGTTACCCCTCCTGCTGGTATGCCAGAGCCAGAAGCAGAAGTGGTGGAGCTGCCCGGCTCACCTGCCCGCTGCTGCCCAGAGCAGCCTCGCTCTGTTTAGACAGGTGCCATCCCTGAGTGCAGACCCCGTGCCAGGAGGCGAGATGTAGATCCATCTTGTTTATGCAGATGAAGCCCCTGTTTACCCAGCCTCCATCCCCGTTTACTCAACCTCCTCCCTGTTTATGCAGACGCTGCTGTTCCAGTCTGCAGAGCTTGTCCCTGTTTACCCTAACCCCGACCCTCTTTAACTCGGTCCCTGCCGTGTTTACCCAGGCCTGGCTCCCGGCTGCCGCAGTCCTGGCCCGTGAGCAGAGTTCGACCGCTGATTGCCGGATTGCCTGGTCTGAGTACAGAACTGAGCACTGTTTTGTGTCAGTTCGGGCTGACCACGCCTTCTCGTGCCCCAGCTCTGTCTCTTGGGGCGCCAGGAAGAGAGGGGTGTAGGGTGCCTCCTTCCCGAACCCCCCCCCACCCCGTCCTAATAAGGTCGTGTCCTCTTCTCCCCAGCCTGTGGCACTGCCTTTGACTTCCATAGAGTGATCGACTACCTGTTCCTAGTAGGCACCGAGGAGGGAAAAATCTATAAGGTAAGGGACTTTGCCTTCTGACAACCCTACTGCCCCCCCACACTGCCCCCTACTGACCCCACTTTGCTTCCCACCCACCTGCCACTGCACCCTGCTGCCCCCATACTGTCCCCAACTGCCCCCCTACAGTCCCCCACAGATCCCTACACTACTTCCCTGCCTCCTCCTCTCTCTGTCCCTACTGCCTCCTCTTGACCACACCCAACTATGCTCAGGATTTACTCCTAGCTCTGTGTTCAGAGATCACTCCTGGTAGTGCTCAGATCTGTGGTGTCAGGGACTGCCCTGCTGTGGTCTCGTGCAAGAACCTGAACCCCTGGACTATTTCTCAGTTCTAGAGAATTCATTTCTAGACCAGTCTGGGGAGCAGGGAAAGGGGCTGAATAAAGGAAAAACGATGAAGAATACAGAGAGCTGGGGCCAACACGATAGCATAGCAGGTAGGGTGTTTGCTTTACATTGTCCAACCTGGGCTCGATCCCAGAAGGTCTCCTGAGCACTTCCAGAAGTAATCCCTAAACACAGAGGCAAGATAACTTCTGACACAGATAGTTGTGGCCCTCAAACAAAATAAAAAAAAAAAAAATGCAGAGGACAGGGGTTGGAGCAATAATACAGCAGTAGGGCATTTATTTTGCATGTGACCGACCCAGGACAGACCCAGATTCAATCCTCGGCCCCCTGAGCCTGCCAGGTACAATTTTTGAGCCCAGAGTCAGGAGTAAACCCTGAGCACTGCCGAGTGTGACCAACACCCCCCCCCCAAAAAAAAAAAAAAAAAAAAAAAAAGAATGCAGAGAGTCATCTTAAGCCTATTCAGTATCCTTCCCTCAGGGCCTCTCACTCCCTTCCAGGGCATAGAGAGATGTGGGAGTGAGGGGTGCTGAAAAGAGTTAGAACATTCTGGGAATAGTTTGTGAGATGATTTCAACTTCAACTGATGTTTGAAGGCCATGTCACAAGAAAATTGCTCTCTAACTGCCCAGTGCCTCCCATCTGGTAGGAAGGAGCCTCCTGTCCAGTCTGCCAGGTCGCAGTGTCAGTAGGTGAACGTCCTTCCCAACTGCTGTCCTTCCAGAAATAGCTCTGCGGCAGCTTTTCTTAGGCTCAGAATGTTAATTACAGACAGCCTTCCAGGAGCCCCAGAGGCCCAGGCAGGCCTGGATGGAATGCAAAATTCAGCTCCACTACCCTAGAGACAGCTGTGAAGAAGAGGGAAGAAGGGCTGATCTGATCTTAGAACCCCACGGTGGGAGATCGGGAGGGGGGGCTCTATAGACAGCTCTGTACCTGCTTCCATGGTGGGATTATGCCCCTGTCCCCAAGATTCTGTCTATGGGCTGCGGTTTGATCTGGTGTTCTATCTGTCTGTCCATACACTTTGACACAGAGTGATGGGGTTTTTGTTTGTTTGTTTCAAGTATCACCCGGTGATTCTCTGGGCTTATTCCTAGCTCTGCCCTCAGGAATTACTCCTGGCTGGCTCAGGAGACCATAATGGGTGCCCGGGATTGAATCTGTGTGCAAGGCAAAACCTTACACACTATATCCACTCCAGTCCCTGATTACAGACTGAGTGGATCACACTGGACTTAACTCCTCCCAGACCAATTAACTCCGCCAAAGCTTGTTCTCCCCCCCACCCATGCTGGGGGTTCAGGACCCTATGCAGACCCAGCACTTTCCCTCACCCTTCCGGAAGGCTTCAGGTCCATCAGCCTAGTAACCATCAGATTGGCTGCAACAATGGATGGATCACACTCTACCTTGTGCTGAGGCCAGGGCATACAGCCAGGAGTGTGAGAGGACATCAGAGCAATCTTAGGTTCTGATGTTATGGGTCTCCACCCTGGAGAGGTGGGACCTGTGAGGCCATTCCCAACCCTAACCCAGTCCTCCCTCTATCCTTCTAGTGCTCGAAATCCTACTCCAGCGAGTACCTGGACATCTTTGATGCCCACAACATGGCAGTAGATGCCCTGAGCTGGAATCCGTACCATACCAAGGTCTTCTTGTCCTGCAGCTCTGACTGGACTGTGAAGATCTGGGACCACACAGTCAAGTGAGGGGTCTGCCCTGGGCTAGGCTCTGGGGCTCAGGCACAGGGAGTCCTTGGTGCCATGAATTCTGTCCCCGCCATCCCTGCAGGACCCCAATGTTCATCTATGACCTCACTGCTGCCGTGGGGGACGTGGCCTGGGCCCCCTACTCTTCCACAGTGTTTGCAGCCGTCACCACCAATGGGAAAGTGAGTATCCTCTGCCTGACCCAACTGAGAGAGGATTAAGATGGCTCATCCTGCGGTGCTCATCCTGTGCTCAGTTAAGGGAAGAGGAGGGACAGTCTGTTCTTCAGGGCCAGGCTGTCCAGAGCCCATTCCAAGAGGTCTTCTCCCATCAGGCATTGAGAAACAAGTGTGTTGCATTAAATAATTAATGATGGTGCTGGATGGAGGTGGATGGATGAATTTTTCTCTGCCATCCCAGGCCACGTGGCTCCTCGATCCCCATTCAGCTGGAGGGTCCCAGGTTTAGGTGAACGGCGGAATCAAACTCATCCAGAGACAGGCATCAGGAAGCATCAGCTTTATTCATGCCCTATCCACCACATGTGTGGCCTATATCATAACCTTTTAAGCATTCTGTCATTCTTAGCTAGCCCTGCATCTTAACTCCTGTCAGCCATCTTTCCTTTGACCTCCATGCTGGTCAAAGAATAAAGGAGCCTAATTCCCTGGGTCAAAGGCCTTCTCTACCTTTTCCAAGACCCCTCCCAGGAATGGGTGGGGGTCTTGCAGGTAAGGTCAAGTTACCTAGGGAGAATGGAGGGATGAGGCTTCACAAGTGGAGCAATTGGTGTTGAAGGAGAAGAATCCCGGAGAGTGAGGGACCTTTGGGAGGGAGAAATTTTAATAAGAAATAATGGGAGGGGCCCGGAAAGATAGCACAGCAGTGTTTGCCTTGCAAGCAGCCGATCCAGGACCAAAGGTGGTTGGTTCGAATCCTGGTGTCCCATATGGTCCCCAGTGCCTGCCAGGAGCTATTTCTGAGCAGACAGCCAGGAGTAACGCCTGAGCATCGCCGGGTGTGGCCCAAAAACCAAAGAAAAGAAAGAAAGAAAGAAGGAAGGAAGGAAGGAAGGAAGGAAGGAAGGAAGGAAGGAAGGAAGGAAGGAAGGAAGGAAGGAAGGAAGGAAGGAGGGAGGGAGGGAGGGAGGGAGGGAGGGAGGGAGAGAGGGAGGGAGGAAGGGAGGGAGGAAGGAAGGGAGGGAGGAAGGAGGAAGGGAGGGAGGGAGGGAGGGAGGGAGGAAAAGAAAGAAAGAAAGAAAGAAAGAAAGAAAGAAAGAAAGAAAGAAAGAAAGAAAGAAAGAAAGAAAGAAAGAAAGAAAGAAAGAAAGAAAGAAAGAAAGAAAGAAAGAAAGAAAGAAAAAGAGGGAGGAAGGAAGGGAGGGAGGGAGGGAGGAAGGAAGGAAGGAAGGGGAAGGAAGGAAGGAAGGGGAAGGAAGGAAGGAAGGAAGGAAGGAAGGAAGGAAGGAAAGAAGGAAGGAAGGAAGGAAAGAAGGAAGGAAGGAAGGAAGGAAGGAAGGAAGGAAGGAAGGAAGGAAGGAAGGAAGGAAGGAAGGAAGGAAGGAAGGAAGGAAGGAAGGAAGGAGAAATAATGAGAACTCAGAAACTATCATGTTCTGAGAACATTCTTAGGTGTAAACCCAGCTCCTACATAGAGCGGAACAGACTCTACCCAGGGGATGATTAAGTCCAACATAAGTTGGTCCACTAGTTGCTGAGCAATAATAATGCTAACATCCCCACTGTGATGCTCGGTTCCAATCTAGGCCCTGGAGATTCAGAAGCTAACCTCTGAATCCAATCAGTGGTGCCTTGTGAACCTTTCATTCCATCCACTGGGGAGACTGCCCCCAGATACCGAACTTTTGGGGATCCTCCTCACACCAGCATCTGTCCTTACCCCACCATAGGGACCCACATTCTATAATAAAGAAATAAAGAGAGGGTAAAAGGAAAGGATCTAATCTCCTAGAGGGATCATTCAAACTGGAAGCACATGATGAGGAGGAAGCAACCTTGTGAAGAGGAGGCATGACTTCCAGACAGAGGGAGCTATTAGTGGCACTTGAGTATGCTGGGGTCTTGAATATGGATGGGGTCTGGCAAGTAAAGGGAAGAGAACAGGGAGAACAGAGAGTGGAAAATTGGGGAAAATGGATGGGGATTTTGTTCATGGCGCCAACAGAGTCAGTGCCAAGGCTGCCATGGGAGATGGACTGAAGAAGGGCAAGAGTGCGTGCAAGGAGATACCATCACACATATCCTGGCATGACTCATTCCTGGCTCACACCTATGGTGTAGTGAAAATAAGATCAAGCATGTGTGGAGCACTTCTGTCAAGCACTCGCCTATAATCATGGGGCAAATCCTAGTTCTGCCACTTACTAGTAAGTTAGCCAGAAGAGCCTTTGTTTTCTTATTTATAAAGTAAGGACAGTAACAGTACTGGCCTGATATGGGACATAGTACAAAGGGCCAGCTTGTACTAACACCTGGAACTTAAATGCTCAATAAACAGTGATTACTGTTATTCTCAGTTATGTATAGACTTGAATTTTCTGCTAAATATTTCATTCTGAGTCCCTCAACCACAGGGATAACAGAAACAGACACAGCTCCCCTTCTTTCACCCTCCTCCACCCCTACTGCAGGGTGCCAGGCTTTCAGTGTGCTTTCCTGGAGGGGGAGGGAACCCACCCTATGGGCTGACCTTCTTGCTCCTCACAGGCTCATGTGTTTGACTTGTCCGTCAACAAATATGAGGCCATCTGCAGCCAGCCCGTGGTGGCCAAAAAGAAGAACAAGATTACACATGTGCAGTTCAACCCAATCCACCCCATCATCATTGTGGGTGATGACCGTGGGCACGTCACTTGCCTCAAGCTCTCCCCCAACTTGCGCAAGATGCCCAAGGTAGGGATGGACACAAGGCTCCCCGGGAGACAGTCTCCAGGATGGTGAGAGATAAAGGAAATGGGAAAGAGGCAGGGAGTAGCCTCTTGAGATAAGAGAGCCCCTGGGATAAGAGTGGTATCACTGGGGCCAAAGAGATAGTACAGCAGGTAGGACTCTTGCCTTGCATAAGGCCAACCTAGGTCCAATTTCCAACACTCCATATAGTTTCCGTAAGCACTGCCAGGAGTGATCCCTGAACACAGACCCAGAAGTATGCCTTGAGCACCACTGGGTGTGACCCAAAACCAACACAAACAAAAAATTGAAAAATATAAAACCCACAAGTGATATCTTCATCAAATAAGCAATACAGCAGAGGAATGAAGGCAGTGATTCAATGGGCTACAGCACAGGGCTTTGCATGGGTAAACCCTGAGTCCAGTCCCAACACTGCATGATTGTCTGATCAGTTTTGGGAGTGATCCCCAAGTACCATACCAAGAATAGATCCTGAGCACTTTTGGATATCACAGCCCCCCTTCAAAAAAGGGGAAGGGGGGAAGCCACTTGCCTTGCATGCAGCAGCTTTGGCTGAGACAATGGTTTGAGCCCTGGCACCAAATATGGTCTCCTGAGCCCCACTAGGAGATTCCAGAGTATACCCTGAGCACTGCCAGCTGTGGACCATTAACCAATTTTTTTTTTCTAAAAGGGGGAAGCCAGGGAAATGGCTCAACATGGCTGGAATGCATGCTTCGAATGTGGGAGCCCCAGGGTTCAATTCCCAATATCAAGTAAACAGGGAATTGTGCCCCAAGTATTACAGGCAAAATAAATCAATAAGAGGAATATAGAAGTATTGTGGGGCATGAGATCTACGCTCCCTGTGGGGCTCCAGGGGAATAGGTGACTCTGGGTCTGAGGACATCGGGGTGCAGAGAAGCAATCCCTGGATGACTGGGTGCAGATCAGGTCACCCAAGCAGGGGTCAAGTGCAGTCACCGCACTTTTGGCGACTACTGCTATCTGCATTGAGGGCCTTGGTGTGCTGGGGAGGCAGAAAAGAAAGAAGTATGTCAGCAGGCAAGACAGCCCTCCTTTTCAGCTATGCTTCCTTGGTAGAAGTCAATGACTTGGGTCGCTAAGGACCTGAGACCCTGCCCAGAGCTCCAGGGTGCCAGACACAGGCTGCTGAGACCAGAGCCCTGACTTCAAAGTGAAATCCCAGTTCAGATTTAAGAGCACAGATCTTAGGGCCAGGGAGATGGCTCAAAGGGCTGGAGCACAGCGCCCAATTTGATCCCCACTACCACATGGCCCCCAGCAGGCTCAGTAACCTCTAGGTCTCACTAGGTGCTTCCCCTGTCCCATCCACCCAAAGACCAAGTCTGGAATAACCCTGGACCATCATGGGGTGTGGCCCTAAACCAAAAATAATGAAAAACAAAACCAAAAAAAAAAAAATCCCTATCTTGGACTTTGGGACCTGTCCATTTGGGAGCTAGTGGAGAACATGAAATTTGCTCTCTGCCAGTTCAGGGTCAGGATCTGATTAGTCCTGGGCTGAGTCTAAGCTGCCCCATGACCATACACTATGCCTCGGTGGCGATTTGAGACATTGGGGCCACAGTTTAGGGCAAGATCTGTATCTCCCAACTGTTGACAACTGCCTACTACACCCCTACTAAGATGGGGGCCCATGGCCTTAAACATCCCACTGCCAGCCTTGATGCTCCCCCACCTTGGCCTGGGCGGTAGGGACTGGGAGTTTGGCCCAGCCCATAATTGTAGCCAGCTGGGGGAGGGGGTGGACTTGGCTATAAATACTCAGAAGGCTGTTAAGCGCCTGCAGCTGTGGCCCAGAGGCAGTGGTGGGCTGGGTGGGGAGGTGCTGGTGGAGGAGGGGACTCGGGCGTGGTCTGAAGCTCTTTGCTGAGCCCAGCTAGTTGGTCTCAAAGAGGGGGAAGGAAGCCGTACAATTTGTGGAACAGATCAAATCTGCTCTTCATTTAGACAGGAGTGAGCCCCAGGCACGAACTGGCAGGGCTGGATAGCCCTGTGGAAGAGCTGATGGTCGCCCCATTAAGGGGGTAACACAGAGTAGGCAGGATGGATGGGGGCAAAATCTCAGGAGACCAGGATCTCCTGAAGTTACAATTCTGTGTAGGACACTGGGACCTAGGGATCATCTACATGGCAGCACGCAGGGCAATAAAGGTGTGTAGTTGCCATTGCATGGCAGCAGGCAAACTCTCTGCCCCTCCTGTGAGTGGCAGCTCCCAGTCCTGTCCCAGAGCCTGGCTCACAGAAGCCACAGACATCCTGAGCCAAGGAACTTTCCATCAAGTTCCCTATCTCAGTGTGGAGGAGAAACAGGTTCCCGGATGGCAAGGGACCTGAGTCCTCTAGGGAATTAAAGCCAGATCTCCTGACTCCCAGAGGCTGGATAGAATAGAAAGAAGAGCTTGTTGGGGCTAGAATACAGCAGGAAGGGCACTTGCCTTGCACATGGCCAACCTGGGTTTGATTTCCAGCACCTCATGTGTTCCTCTGAGCACCGCCAGGAGTGAGTCCTGAGTGCAGAGCCAGGAGCAAGCCCTGAACACTGCTGAGTGTGGGCCAAAAAGAAGAAAAAAAAGGAGGAAGAAGGAGGAGGAGGGAGGAAGGAAGAAGGAGAAGATTGATTAGGGAGAAGGGGAAGGTTGCCTTTGCTCTGTGTCCAGGCTGTAGTGCTGAGCTGGGCCTTGGCAAAGGTACAGACAACAGGTGGTGGGGAGAGAGATTTGGGAGCAGGTGTGGGAGTTACTCCAGGCAGAAAGCTGAGCTCTTCGTGGTGTCAGCAGTCAGGAGGGACCATCAAGGGGCCTGCTGACCCCATTCTACCCCACCTCATAGTCTAGGTGAGACTCAGGTTGAGCTCTTGGCCCACAAGGCTGGGCAGATACCCAGGAATATTGGGCACAAGTGGCTGGTTGTGGGAACACAGGGGCTCAGCAACAGTGGGAAGGCAGGAAATGGCCACAACTCTAGCCTGGCCCAGCCCAGTCCACCCCATTGCCTGGACTGTGGTGCCAACAGCTGTAGGGGGCATGAGTGGCACTCCCAGTACCACGATTTTCTTTCTCAGGCCTAGCTAAAGCACTGAAGTGACTTGTGGTGGGCTGAGGGGCACATCCAGGGTCTGATCCTCTGAGGGTCTATCCCAAAGACATCCAGAATCACCTGGAAGGGGTCCCCCGTCTTGCCCTTCTGGATCTCCTTCATTGCTTGGCCTGGGTCTGACATAGCAGCTGACCCCAAAAAGAACCTTGCTACCACCCTGACCTGAAGACTTTAGGCAAGAGGTAATGAGAGCACCTGTGGCTTCATGTGCACCCATATCCCTCTACAAATATTCCCGTCAGCTCCATTTTGGGTCTCAGCCCAGGAGCTTCTGGTGAGAGAAAAAGTCCAGCTCTTAAGGTCAGATGTCTTCTCTCCCATTAATCTCAAGATCCCCTGAGGTTCTGGGTTAGCGTGAGCTGCTTTAGGCCTCTGCTGATCCTGTGTCCTGATGAGGAACCTGGGATAGGGAAAGGCAGGGACCCAGACTCCAACTTGACAGTGTATGGCAGATAGAACAGGGGTTAAGGACTTGTTGTGCATATGGCCGCGTGGGTCCAATCCCTGACATTACATACAATCCCCCGAGCACTGCCAGAAGTGACCCCTATGTATAGAGCCAGGAATAAGTTGAGCACTGCCAGGTGTAGTCTCAAAAACACATAATGTAACTGGGTGCCACAGGGACAGGCTGGGCAGGAAGTGATGCTGGCAACCAAAGATAGGGCCCAAAGTATAACATTATTTCTCTCTCCCCAGGAGAAGAAGGGGCAGGAAGTGCAAAAGGGCCCAGCTGTGGAGATTGCAAAATTTGACAAATTGCTGAACTTGGTGAGGGAAGTGAAGACTAAGACCTGAGGCCTGATCTGTCCCTCCCATTTCTTGAACTCTCAGTACTTGTGGTCCCTTATCCAGACCCCAGGCCCTGACTGCATCCCCGATATGTAATTCCATTCCTGGTCATGCTTAGACAGAATTGCCTTTTGCACTCTGTCCCAGCACCTCTCTAGAGAACCTGGCCCTCCACTCCAGTGGTCCACTCCCACCACTGCACAAATAAACCTTTTCAGAAGCCTCACACTTGCCATTTTTGCTAATTACAGGGCACTCGGGCAAAGAAGACCACCTCAGGGTAGAGCCACAGTTCCATTTATTACCCAGCAAACAGGGGGTGGACCCATGGAGGTGCCCTACCGGGACACCCTCCCATTATTGCCATGGATTCCAGTTTGCTTCCCCAACCCCGGAGGCCTTCCAGAGATGCTCAACCTCGTACAGGGTGGACCCGGCCCCTAGCCCTTGGGATGGAGCAGAGTCCAGATGGCCCTCGAGAACCCTCCCCCCAGGCCCATCACTCTGGGCCCACTAATGCCCCTCACAGAACCATGCCACGGGCCAGACTCAGGGCTGCTACATCCGGCTCCAGAGAGGCAGGCTCTGAGTCCTGGAACCCAGGCCGTCTAGAACCTGGGCTCCTGTGCCAGGCTCAGGCCCCAGACTCCAGGTAAGCAGGGCGCCAGGGCTGCTCAGGGCTGCAGCAGGTAGCTTCCCTCATGGCTGGGCTTCTGGGGTGGGGCTGCCTTCTCGGGGCAGGGCCCAGGGCTAGAGTTGGGGCTGGATTCAGAGAGCGAGTCAATGTCTGCAGAGCGGGAGTGGCAGGCCCAGCAGAGGATGACCCAGAGCAGCAGTAGCAAGAAGCCCACGAGGCCGTTGCAGATGATGGCGATGAGGGCACCCTGGGAAAGGGCTGCCCCCATTTCGGGCGAAGCCTCAGAGCAGCAGACACCGCGGGGACACTGCAGAGGCTAAGCCCATGCCGAGGGAGGCCGACCCAGGGCAGCCGCCGCTGTCCCTCCTTTCCGAGGAGGCACTCCTGTCCACTAGCTCGCTGATTCCTGGGCTGCAGAGGTCTTATCAGCAGTCCTGAGCCTGAGGAGGAAGGGCAGGGAGGGAAGAAAAGGGGGGACACAGAGCAAAGGAAAAGAGGTGAGGAGGAAGAAGTGTGTGAGGTCTTTAAGGAGTGGGGGAGAGTGAGAGGGTCTCCTCCCACTTTCCTAGCTGCCCTGATGGAGGACTTCGGGTGCCAGCAGGCCCAAACACCCCACAACACCCCTGTCCCCACCCAGGCCTGGCTCAGGGCAGCTGGTTTGGGGTGTAGCCAGAAGAAGAAGTTCGAGGCAAGAGCTTCTTATCTTATGCCCCCGGCGGACCAGTGGGCCTGGAGCGCCCTGCCCACTGAGCTTCCAGTGTCCTTCACCCCACCAACCCACCCCAAGCACCCGTGGGAGTGGGTGGGAGAGCGAGGGTGAACACGACAAAAAAATTGTGGCCTGGGCACCGCCCGGGTGCGCTGGGCTCCAGCCACTGGCCCAGCCAGCCCAGGGCGCCAGGACACACAGAGGGAACTTTGTGGAGGCCTGCGGGGTGTGCGTCCAGGGCTGTGTGTGCAGGGCTCCTGGGGACCCCCTGGGCTCCGGGAGGGGTCAGCGCGTTTGTCGGTCCATTTGTCCGCCTCCCTCTGTCTGTGCCTCGCTGCACCCACCTGTGCCTCCAAGCGCCGTCCCAATCCCTCCGTAGGTGGGTCTCCCGGTTGCCCCATCTCGGAGCTGTTCTCTCTAGTGTGTCTATGGGGGGGGGGTCCTCTCTTCCTCCGCAGCGGGATGTCCTCGGGGGGGCCCAATCCAACCCCGTGGACATGCCTCTCCCTCGGGGGCTGGCTCTACGCGTCTCCCAGGTTCCAGTCTTTGTCCTCCCCTGCGCCGTGTGCCCCTGCCCTGCGGGGGTCTCGTCGCTCCAACCTCAGGGTTTGGGGCTCGGCCGTGGCGGGGACGACGCGGGGAGACCCCCCCCCACTTACCTGGACGCAGCCCGGCGCGCGCCCACGAGAGTCCCGGGCAAGCTGCAGGGCGGTGCTGGGCGCAGCGCGAGGAACCCCGCGGCGGGGGGCGGCGCCCCCGACCCTCCCCGGCCCGACCCTCCCCTCCCCGGGGCCGGCCGCACAGCCCTCCGCCGGCCGCTCCCGCCGCGCCGCGACCGGGGCGGCCTCGGCCGCGGGCGGTCTGCGGCGAGCGGGCACCTCCTCCCCCTGGGGCGGCGCCTCCTCCGCGGCCGGGGCGGCTCGTTCGCTCGGCGGCGCTCGGAAGGGCGGAGGCGGCCCCGGAGGAGACTTCGGCGGGGCTCGGCTGGGCTCGGCTGGGCTCGGCTCGACTAGGCCCGATTCGTGGAGGCCAAAAAGAGTCCCGCCCCCTGGTGGGCAGGTGGGCGGGGCCCCGTGGTGGGCGGGGCCTGTCCCGCCACTTCTGCCACCCCATTGGCTGGCCGTGCCGGGTTCGCGTGCCATTGGCTGTGCGCCGACGGACTGGCACGCCCCTTGTGCGGGCGAGGGGCGGGGGCGTGAAGAGGGATGCAGAGGTTACTCTGGCTCGCTCGCTCTCCCTTGGGGGCCTCGGAGGCGAGTCCCACCCACTTGCGGGGATTTCCTGTAGCGGCTGCCTACCTGGAAAAGCTCCGCACCTAACATCTGAGAAAAGCCAAAGCCCTTCATCTGATTCCACTCTTCATTCACATCTGGGAAGTCACAGCGCCCAAGGCTCTAAGACCCCAGGTCTAGGAGGAACCTAAATCTCCTCCCCTATATATTTCTTCCTCTCCCTCTCCCCTGCACACGAACGCTGTACCCACACTTCAGAGGGTCTGTAATGGGACCCAGAAAGTGTGAGCTGCTCTGTACAAGCCAAGTGCTTAGGACTCATTTATGGATTCTTGGTAATTAGGTGCCTGATTTGCTCTGGGTCTGAGGAGGTGGCCAAGGGCTGGCTCAGCCGCCTACACTAGGGCCAAGTCTGGCTCTCCATCCTAGATGCTCTCCTAAGACCAGTTTGGGCAGAGGGACAGGTAGGCATCCCTACCCTGTCTCCATTGTCAGTGATTCCTGACAGATTCTCTCACTTCCCAGCCCAATCTTCACATTTTGCCTGGCCGAGCACATCCATGAAGACTATTCCATCCACTCCAAAGAGTTAGGGCTTCCAAATCTAGCCTTAACTTTTCTCTGGAGTTCAAGCCTCAAATTCAAGTGCTTGCAATTGGCCCACTGTAAATTTCAGATTATATTTCACAAACTTTGTACCCTGGGGCAAGTCACTTAACCTCTTTTAGTCTAAGCTTCCTCTGCTGTAAGATGGTTGGTTATATTGACAGCTACTTCTCAGGGTCCTAGTTAGCTCAATCATTTCTGCCAGACCCACCGCAGCTCATCAGATGACCTCTTACACAACCACAAAGACCAAATGGCTGAGGGGTCCTTCCCTCCTACCCCTCAGTGCCATGGAATTCACACAGGTTTCTATAAAGCCAAAGGCTATCTTGACAATGAGAAAGAGATGTGAACTATTTGGAAAAACTGAGTCATTCGAACCTACTGAATTACATAGAGACTGTCTGAAATAAAGTTTGGACCCTACTGAGTTTGGCCCCAAAGTGGATTAATTTTAGTTCCCCTGCCCCTGTTTCCCAGCAGGGCAGGAGCATTGTGAGAAAGATCAAATCAATGCTAGGAAACAGTGGAAACTTCTAGCATAGCACGTCTGAGTGTAATGTGAGTGAATTTGCAACCCAGCTGCAGCAGTTGAGAATTTATTCGAAAAACAGTAGGGAACCACTGAGGAATTTTGAGCAGAGGAGTAATGTGATCATATTCAGAAATTAGACGAATGATTTGGACTGTGGTGAAAAGAGAGGACTGAAGGCATTTTGAGTGGAGACAAAGAGTAACGATGAGGGACTAAATGAATTTAAAGGGAATCGAAGTGGAAATAGCAGGGTAGTGCCACTGGCATAATTCATACCTAATTCTGAGGATGTGTGAGGGGTAAGATATAGGGGGAAATCTAAGATAAACCTCAGATGGGTGATGGGGGTACTTTGATGCCACATCCCCACTGAGAATAAAACATAGGTATGCTGGGGTAGGAAGAAGGCAATGAGAACAGCTTTGGCTAAGTTGAATTTGAGGTATCAATTGGACACCCAGGTTAAAATGGCCAATAGAAAGATGGATAAATAAATCTGAGCAACAATAAACAACAACTAAACAACAAGAAGAAAGAAAAAAGTAAATCTGAAGATCAATAGAAAGGTTCAAGATGGGGCCGGCATGGTGGCGCTAGAGGTAAGGTGCCTGCCTTGCCTGAGCTAGCCTAGGATGGTTCGATCCCCCGGCGTCCCATATGATTCCCCCAAGCCAGGAGTGACTTCTGAGTGCATAGCCAGGAGTAACCCCTGAGCGTTACCGGGTGTGGCCCAAAAACCAAAAAAAAAAAAAAAGATTCAAGATAAAATGGCTGATGCGTTTAAATTCCTTTAACCTCTACTGTCCTCAAGCATGCCAAGGTCTAGTGTGGCTCAAAATCAAATAAACAATGGGGGCTTGAGAGATAGCACAGCGGTGCAGCATTTACCTTGCACAGGGCCAGCCCGAAATGGATTTGGGTTCAAGTCCCAGCATCCCATACGGTCCCGAGCCTGCCAGGAGTGACTTCTGAGTGCAGAGCCAGGAGTAACCTCTGAGCGCTGCTGGGTGTGGCCCCCCAAAACAAAACAGAACAAAACAAAAGTTATTTTCTACCTCTTAGCTTGAGCATTCCTTGCCTATCTCCTTCACTTTCTTTCCTGCTCTCCCATTTCTACTTTGTCATTCTTGCTTCATACTGATTTCCAATGTCCTCTGGCCAATAGGGTGAAAAACATGACTTCCAACAATCCCTGAGTTTTAAAGTTTTGTCTTCTAGACCTTCAAGGGAACACTTATTTCTTTTTTCTCTGATGCAGTTTGCAAATTCCTCAGGAGAAACTTTGATTGGTATGACCTACTTAGGTGCTTAATTCTGGCCCAATCAACTGTGGCCAAGGGATAAATGAGGATACAGTTACCTGAGATGACCCACATGATAACTACATTGGGACTGGGGAGAAGGAAGGTTCTAAGAAGAAGAGAGATTGAAAAAAAAAATAACAACAGAATGACAGGTATTTACTATAATCACCCTTAGTTTGGCCAACACACACACACAGTTTTTTCCACATATAATTCTAAAATATTCTCATCTACCTAATCTAATAATCCTGACAATCATATGGCAATAAATTTACTTCTTCACCAGTAGAGCATAACTCAGTGACACCTGCAGCTTCTGAGCGAGGATGCTATATAACAGGACCCCTGTTCTTTAAATACAGGTTCTCTAGATAACAGTCATCATGATCTAGTTAAGTCTCTATTAAAGTGAAGTATTGTTGGAGCTGGAGTGATAGTACAGTGGGTAGACCATTTATCTTGCACACAGTTCACTAAGGATCAAGCCCTGGCGCCCCATATAGTCCCCCGAATCCCACAAGAAATGATCCCCGAACATCACTGGGTATAGAAAAATTTAATATTTTAAAAAATATTGGGATGGGTCACACCAGGTGATGCTCAAGGCTTGCTCCACGTTCTGCACTCATAAATTACTCATGGAGATGCTCCAGGTACCATGTGGGATACTGGGATTGAACCTGGGTCAACCCGCATGCAAGGCAAACACCCTTCACTGTTACTCTGACTCTAGTTCCAGATTTTTAATTTTTTAATATAAGATGAGGTATTATTATTTTTTTTTATTTTTTATTTTTTTTTTGTTTTTTTTGGGCCACACCCGGCATTGCTCAGGGGTTACTCCTGGCCGTCTGCTCAGAAATAGCTCCTGGCAGGCACGGGGGACCATATGGGACACCGGGATTCGAACCAACCACCTTAGGTTCTGGATTGGCTGCTTGCAAGGCAAACACCGCTGTGCTATCTCTCCGGGCCCGAGGTATTATTTTTAATAATTCTATTTCCTGATTGAAATGCCCTTTAAATCCTTCTCCTTCCCTCCAAAAAAAATTCTTAGAATTTCTTAGGTACTTAAATATACTTGATGCTTGATAGGATACCTGATACTTAGAAATGGACATAATGGAGAATAAATACACACACCCCAAATAAAACCTTAAAAGAATTATAGAATAAAAAGTAAATAAAGAAATAAAACCCTTATAGTCCCCAATCCAGGGCACCATCTATTGTTCTTTGCCATGAAGAACAATGAAAATAATAAGACCAAGAAATCTCATGGCAGCAGGTAGAGTGCAGACAGCTGAATCAGGTTTAATTCCTAGCATCCCATATGGTCCCTGAGTACCCCCAGAATGATTCCTGAGTGCAGAGGCAGGAGTGAGTTCTAGCACTCTGGGAGTGTTAAAAAATATAAATTTTGGGGCTGGCGAGATAGCATGGAGGTATGGCGTTTGCCTTCCATACAGAAAGACAGTGGTTTGAATCCCGGTATCCCATATGGTCCCCCGTGCCTGCCAGGGGCAATTTCTGAGCATAGAGCCAGGAGTAACCCCTGAGCGTTGCCGGGTGTGACCCAAAAACAATATATATGACAAATATATATAAAAACCAATAACAAATATATATATATATATATATATATATATATATATATATATAAATTTCATGGCATGTGCTTGTTGGCTCACTTCTTCCTTGGCTACACAGTTCCACAGTCAGTCAATCTGGCTACCCTGATATTGCCCTCCAGATGAAATACTGCCTCTGTGCTGAGAGCACCATAGTGGAAGACTTCTCTTAGGGGCACTGCACTGACTAAGCACTAGCCTTTCAGATGGTATCTGGGGGATTATCTCAATATTGAACAATCATAGCTCATTCACTACCTTTGTGAAGACCGAATGTGAATTTACTTTTCCCCCAGTTAATAAAATTCTTTTGAAAACCGTAATCAGTTATCTGTCAGTTTCATCTGGTAGAGAGCTCTTTTTGTCAATAAGATACTTCTCTGTTCCTAAGGCACATTTGTTTCTAGCTTTAGCAATTCCAAAATCAGGATATAGCTTACAATGAATGGCATGTAATTGTTTTCTGCCTCTTATTTCATAAAAATAATTTACCTCTTAAAATTGATGGAACATGAAATTTATTAAATACAGTAATTTTATATCAGATTTACTTTTCAAAATAACAGGATCCATGGTGGATAGGTCCAACATAAAAAGAATTCATTAAAAAATATTTGCCTCAGACTCTTTTGGAGGAGTAGGGAAATAAACTCAAGGCTCTTATTTCCAGGAACAACACCAACCACACCACAGAACTTGATGAGAAAAACCACAGCCATTGCCACTCAAATATCAAGAGTTAATCTGTCCGCCCACTTTACAAGCTCTATGGTACTTCTGTGGTATGATCTCAATATTGCTACCACTGGGAAAACTATTGCTGTTAACCATGACCACAGCCCCTAAAGTTGGACATGTGTGATATTACTACCAGTAATAGCAGAAATCGAAGCCCTATGTCCAACCTACTTCCTTCCTAAATCAGGATAAGCTAAGTATCAGGACGTTACAAACAACTCTGATATTTTACTGGTTTAAAATTATGATAAAAATATGGGGCCGGTGAGGTGGCGCTAGAGGTAAGGTGTCTGTCTTGCAAGCGCTAGCCAAGGAACGGACCGAGGTTCGATCCCCCGGCGTCCCATATGGTCCCCCTAAGCCAGGGGCAATTTCTGAGCACTTAGCCAGGAGTAACCCCCGAGCATCAAACGGGTGTGGCCTCAAAAACAAAAAACAAAAAAAACACACAAAAATTATGATAAAAATACACTTTTGGGGGCTGGAGAGATAGCATGGAGGTAAGGCGTTTGCCTTTCATGCAGAAGGTCCGTGGTTCAAATCCCAGCATCCCATATGGTCCCCTGTGCCTGCCAGGAGCGATTTCTGAGCATAGAGCCAGGAGTAACCCTTGAGCACTGTCAGGTGTGACCCAAAAACCAAAAAAAAAAAAAAAAAAAAGATACATTTTTTTGTTTTTGTTTTTGTTTGTTTGTTTGTTTGGCCACACTCGGCACTTGGGTTAGTCCTGGCAATACGCTCAGAAATTGCTCCTGGCTTGGGGGACCAAATGGGACCCTGAGGGATCAAACCGTGGTCTGTCCTAGGTAGCGCCAGCAAGACAGATGCCTTACCACTCTGTGCCACTGCTCCAGCCCCCTGATGATAAAAATACACTTCTTGCCAGTGCTCAGTTCCACAATAGATGAAGAGGCAAAAAGGGCAAGAAGGAATCTTCCTCACTATGATCTTTCTGGGCTCTGAGCTGTTGAGACTCCACCATTTTACAATGATGCCATCTTCTTCATTTGAATATTCTGAGTTTTCTGTCAGAGATAAGGGTGAAGAAACACATTCCATTAGCTTTTGCTCACACAAATCTTCCCACCCAGGGTGTACAGTCTTCCTGGTACTCAGGAGAGGAGAACTAGGAATATTGCTGAACTTCAGTGGCATTTACCTGGCTCATATTTAATCAAAGTCTCACATGTAGGAGGTGGCAAGCCTGTAAACAAGCTGCAAGAGATGCTGGAAATTTTGGTTCTGGCTTCTGTTCTCAGGAGGGAGGGAGGTGGGGTTTTTTAATGGAGATAAAATTAACATAACAAATTAGAGTATAATAAAATAAAATGGAAATTTTTCCCATATTGAAATATTTCTACTACTATTATCAATATCTTTGCTCTCTTAAATATTTAGATTTGTTAAAATGCTCTTGCCAAGTCGTAGAGTGATTCTTCTCTCTCTTTCTATATTGTTCTTGGGGTTCTCTCGGCCTTCTGACTGATTTCTGGCTTCATGATAAATCACAGACAGAAAGGACAGGGCTAAAAGCCTTTTTTCTTCAACCTGCCTTGGTCTCTAGCACATTCCAGTTCATACATTTAAGATGGGGGTGGTGGTGGGATGCCCCCAGCCACTTGCCTGCTAGTGCAGAGCATCCAGAATGGGTGGTCTGCAAGCAGTTAGTTAGAGGACAGCAGAGTCAGCATTTCTCTCTGATTGGAAAATACATCTCAGTCCTTACCTTAGACTGCCAGAAGTTAAATTATTCTGTTTGGTGAGCCAAGTTATTGGCTTTAATGTGGGTGACTGATTGAAATTGAGAGAACCTGACATTTAGGATGGAGGTATACAGACAGAGAAACTGGGAAGGCCAATGTGGTGTCCTTCTTGCCTCCTCTCACTCTCTCTCCCTTTTTCTCTCTAGACAAGCTTCCTCTGTTTCTCCACTCAACATGATAATAAAACCAACTTCTGACAGTTCTCGACTTTACAGCTTACATCCAGGCACCCAACAAAGTGTTGGCTCATATTTTTAGTTCTAGCGTATTCTTTCTCAGTTCCACATCCAAAATCCCCAGGGACTTGTTCTCTCAGCCTGACTTTGATCAGATGCCATTTCCTGCACAAATGATCTATGGGGGCTGGGATGTATGTGTATCCCCTAAGATGCTGACCCCGAAAATGACCAGATAAGTCTGCCAGAAGGAAGGGATACCCCCAAAAAACACAAAGGAGTCCATCTAACTAATGTTCAGGATATACGGGGAGTGGATTAATTCTAGAGGAATTCAGAAAGAAGCTATTAGAGAGACAGAAGGAAAATCAAGTGGAGCCAAAGATGCAGTTCAGCCCATTTGTCCCCTTGCATATGAGAGGCACCAAGTTCTATCCCTGGCATTGCATAAGATAGACAAGCAAACAAACAAACAAACAAACAAAAACCAAGAGGAAACTGTTTCAGAGAAGCCAAGGAAGAATAAAGTGATGCAAAATGTCAAAAAGAAGTCAAGTTATTTTTAGAAACCTGTTGAAGGTTATGGAACCAAAAAAGGAGGAAATGGTTGATTGCTCCAGGGGGAGAGGGCAGGAATGTGGTGGGTACCAGAGTCCAGTGATTTCAAGAGCTAATAAGAAGCAGGAAATGACTCAAGAAGACTGTAAAAATTAAGAATTAGATAGGAGTGCTGGAGAGACAGCATAAAGGTAGGGCATTTGCCTTGCATGCAGAAGGACAGTGGTTTGAAGCCCAGCATCCCATATGGTCCCCCGAGCCTGCCAGGAGCGATTTCTGAGTATAGAGCCAGGAATAACCCTTGAGTGCTGCTGGGTGTGACTCAAAGGCCAAGAAAAAGAGAGAGAGAGAGATAGGAAAGATGTACAGTCATAGAAAATGTTCTAGTTTCTGAAAACATATGAGATGTTCCTTACAGGGGCATATTTAAATACTGAGGCAGGTGGGCAGAGAGTTTGTATAGCAGATAAGAGTTTCTGGGCACCACATATATCCATATATGTAGCTTTTTTTGTTTGGGTCTGGAGGACACATCCAGCCATGCTCAAGGCTTACTTCTGGCTCTGTACCCAGAGATTACTCCTGGCAATGTTTGGGGGGGCGGTCATGTGGGATACCAGGAATCAAACCCAGGTTGGCTGCATACAAGGCAAACATCCTACCTGCTGTACTGTCTCTGCAGCCCCTGGGAGCTATTCCTATGACACGTGGTGCCACCAGGGACCATAGAGGTGCAATGTAACTTGTACCCTAGGCATTATGTTGAGTATTAGTGTCCCAAGGTAAGAGTCTACCCGCAAGTGTGGCCAAGTGGGCACAAGCAGCTCTGCTCTGGACACACTCACTCTGACTTCCTGACACACACCACACCTGTCACCTACCAGCTGTCTCCTCCTTCCCTGACCCCCCTCACTCCTCAGCTGCCAAGCCCCATCTGCTCATTCCCAAGCTCTCCACACTGGCTCCTCAAGGTCATTCTTTCCTCCTCAGCACATCCAGTGCATACTTTGTGTCTGAATTTGACTGGCTCTTGGCAGTACTGGGTCTGTTAATCTCTTTGAAAAGTATTTTTTCTTAATCTACTCTCCCTGGAAACATTTCTTTCTCCTTCCAGAACAACTAGTATTTATTAAATTCTTTGATGCTTGATGTTCACCAGAGACATTTTCTAACCTGTGTACAGATCTAAGACCCATCATAGAAATGGTAGGAATGGGCATTAAGACAACCAAAAGGGGTCACTGAGACGCCACGGAGACAATGATGAATACTGGGTTAAAATTCAAATATGGGGAGGGGCATAAAAATAGTACAGTGAGAAGGGCTTCGTTGGCCAGCGGGGTTGATCCCTGGTACCACAAATGGTCTCATGAGCCCTGCCAGGAGTGATCCTTGAGCACAAAGCAAGAAGTAACCCCTGAGCACTGCTGGGTGTGGCAAAACAAAACCAAAAAATGCTGTATCTCTGGTAACTTCAAATCACGTTCACCCTGCAAAGGACTGCACAGAGCCAGAGATAATTGTTTAATCATTCTTCCCGGGACAGGACAGGGAAAGAGTCAACAATCCTCAGCCAAAAAACAAACAATCCTTGTGAGCAAAGAGAGTACCAGCAACCTCCAAGGTCTCTGAGCCACAGGCAAAGTCTACAGCTTCTAAAGAGTTTAGCTAACATCAAACCTGGCAAGATATGCATTGCAGATCAACAACACATCAGGCACATCTCTCAGAATCCTATCTGGAGAGGTCAGAGTACCCTAACCCAGTCTGGCAACTAAGAAATAAACAGTGAGTATCATTAGTCATAAGGTAACGGGGAAGAGAACTATAAAACTCCTAGACAACAATGATTCTCTGGCGCTCTCTAGATAACTCTCTCCTGCCAGAACCCTTTCTATTTTTCCTCTTAATAAACTCTCATTTCTTCACAACTTTGAAATTCAGGTCCCATCACCAATTTTGGGCAGATCAGATGAACCTGGGACTGCTCCACTTGACTCTCACAGCAAAGAATACCTTATTTCTCTATAATATAAAGGGAAGGAATGCAAGGGGGGATAATCCCCAAACTTCAGCATGTCTCTCATGTCTTTTTGCACACACACACACACACCACACACCACACACACACACACACACACACACACACCACACACCACACACACACACACACACACACACACACACACACACACCAGGTTTCCATTCTTCCCTCAAAAGAGAGCTTCCTGGGCATCTGCAGCTTCAGGACCTGTTTTTTTTGTTTGTTTGTTTGTTTTTTATTTTTTATTTTTTGGTTTTTGGATCACACCCAGCGGTGCTCAGGGGTTACTCCTGGCTGTCTGCTCAGAAATAGCTCCTGGCAGGCACGGGGGGCCATATGGGACACCGGGATTCGAACCAAGCACCTTTGGTCCTGGATCGGCTGCTTGCAAGGCAAACACCGCTGTGCTATCTCTCCGAGCCCCCCTTTTTTTTTTTTTTTTTTTTTTTTTTTGCACTGGCAGTGCTTTACTACCCTCCAGACCTCACTCCCACACCCCAGACTGGGATTTGTTCTTGCTGCTAATGCTACTATGAGCTAAGATTTATGGAGTGTTTACAACATGGCAGGCACTGTGCTAATTTCTTTAGCTACATCATCTCATTAAATCCTGACAGCAGCCCTATGAGCTAGATGCTGTTATCCCATTTTTCAATTAAGGAAACTGAGCCATTGAGAGATTAGTTTGTCCAAGTCTACAGGCGCCCAGGAAATAGACACAGAGTCTATTCTCTTAACTACTGACCAGAAGCTTCTACCAAGAGGTCCGGTGGGTGCTTGGCAAATGACACGTAGATATCTGTATTTTCTGACCCTTACTTGTGGTGTAGTCACAGGCAAGTGATTGAACTACGGAGTCATAGCTATCAACTTCCCAAACTTACCTACCACCTGTTCTAATCAATACTCTTCCCCTCTCCCTGTCAATAAGAGTTGGACAAGAGCCCTTTTCCCCTTTTCTCTACACTCACCTTCACCAAGACTTGGGGGCATTTTGCCTTACATGCAGCCATGCTGGGTTTGATCCCCCGCATCCCATATGATCCTTGAGCATGCCAGAAGTAATTCCTGAGTGCAGAACCACGAATAACCCCTAAACACTGCTATATATGGTCCAAAAACAAGCAAACAAAATTAATAAATAAAAATAAAAGCACCAGGAGCTGGAGTTATAGTACAGTGGTAGGGTGTTTGCCTTGCACGCTGCCGACCCGGGACGAACTCAGGTTCAATCCTCGGCATTCCATATAGTTCCCCCACCCCGAGATTGCCAGGAAAGATTTCTGAGCATAGAGCCAGGAGTAACCCCCGAGTGCCACCAGGAGTGGCCCCAAAGCAAAACAAAACAAAAGATGTGCAAGTACTACAGCTAACATATGTGAGCCCTACAACTAACATGAATGATCACCACAGCCACGGTGTGTGCTACTCACCCTTCTACCCATCATGGCAACAACAGTAACAATAGTAACCAAAGGAAGGAGAGCAGGGAGGAAAAACAAATAGAATTTTATAATAAAGTCCAGGTGTGGTGGCCCTGTTCCTCCTATGGACTCTGAGCAAAGACACTCTCTATCACCTTTCAGTTTCTCAGGTCTGAAAATCTGAAAATTCCTTGGCTGACAGACTCTTCCTCCTCTTCCATCACTCCATCATCTGCCTTTTCCACTGCCGCCGAGTCTCCTGCCTTTTCCTGTCAGCAGGTTGTGATGACATGAAGCCACCCAAGAAGGCAAATCAATCTTCTCAGCTCAAGAGTCTTAACTTAATCATAGCTATAGAACCCCTTAGCCACTTATATGTAGATTCATAGGCCCAGGGAACTGGAGCACAGACATATTTGACAGTAGTCATTTAGCTTACCAAATGGGGGTGACATATAACCTAATCTTTAAGATACTTTATAATGTAAATAAAACATCCTTGTCATTCCAGGATTGAAACAGAGAACTCTAAGGGTCATAAAGGTTAAATAATTATTTTAGACCAAAAGAAATAGAGGTCAGATGATTTAAAAAGACTGAAAAAATGTTTATTGGTTTATTTTTTTTGGGGGGTCACACCCAATGCAGCACTCAGGGGTTACTACTGGCTCTATGATCAGATATCGCTCTGGCAGGCTTGGGGGACCATATGGGATGCCAGGATTAGAACCACTGTCCTGCATGCAAGGCAAATGCCCTACCTCCATGCTATCTCCCTGGCCTGAACAAATGTTTATTGTTTAAAATTTATCCTAGGGCTAGAGAAAAAGCACAGTGGTAGGGCATTTGCCTTAGCTGAAGAATGGTGGTTCGAATCTCAGCATGCCATAAGGCCCCCCGGGCCTGCCAGGAGCAATTTTTGAGCATAGAGCCAGGAGTAACCCCTGAGCCAGGCTGGGTGTGACCCAAAAACCAAAAAAAAAGGCCCGGAGAGATAGCACAGCGGCGTTTGCCTTGCAAGCAGCCGATCCAGGACCATAGGTGGTTGGTTTGAATCCCAGTGTCCCTTATGGTCCCCTGTGCCTGCCAGGAGCTATTTCTGAGCAGACAGCCAGGAGTAACCCCTGAGCACTGCCAGGTGTGGTCCAAAAACCAAAAAAAAAAAAATTTATCTTAGGTCCAGGGACATAGCTCCAAGGCTGAAATACAGTCCTTGCAAACTGAAGTGCCTGATTCAATCCCTGACACTGAATGGTCCCTGAACACTGTAAGAAATGGCCTCCAAGCATTGAGCGAGGGGTTCGTCCCTGTGCACCATTAGCCGTGATACAAAAACAAAACAAACAAACTTAAGGGACCAGGGGGCAGTTCAAAGGGCTGGAACACAAACCTTGCATACGTGAAGCTCCAAGCTCCATTCTTCTAACTGCCTCACCGCCAGCATCACAGTGTGGCCCTGAGAATAGTCTGCCTCCCAATAAAGCCGTACCTTAAGGCATACAAAATATACAAAGAAAAGTACAATAAATCACTCAAAATCTCACTGCCCAAAAATGTATTCTTATGATGAGCATAATACATATTAGAGAAAGAAGCACTGAGAAACAGACATTTAGGAAAATTCGGGGCCGGGCGGTGGCGCTGGAGGTAAGGTGCCTGCGCTAGCCTAGGACGGACCACGGTTCGATCCCCCGGCGTCCCATATGGTCCCCCAAGAAGCCAGGAGCAACTTCTGAGCGCATAGCCAGGAGTAACCCCTGAGCATCACAGGGTGTGGCCCAAAAACCAAAAAAAAAAAAAGAAAAAAAAAAAAAGAAAATTCTTTTTTATCCTTTTGTTTTGGGGCCATATCCAGGGCACGCAGGGGTTACTCCTGGCTCTGGGCTCAGAAGTTGCTCCTGGCAGGCTTGGGATTACAATATGGATGCCTAGGATTGAACTTGGGTCTGTCCTGGGTTGACAGCATGCAAGGCAAATGCCCTATCACTGTGCTGTCACTCAGAACATCTAGGAAATCCACATCTAGGAAAATTCTATCGGATTGAGACATAGCAGCTGGGCAATAATTTTTCAACAGGATGAGTATATGTTTTGTAAGTATGGAGGTCCAAGTTTGATCCATTGCACAACCTGGTGTCCCCAAGTTTGATCCCTGTACACTACCTGGTGTCCTCGGGACCCTACCAGTAACAACCCCCAAGCACAGAGCCAGGCTCAACCCTTGGGCACTGCCAGGTGTAAGCCCAAAAGTAAAAAGGAAAAATAATGCACTTTTACTTGCATTTAATAGAGAGAAAAGAGACTAAAGGAAAGAGAAAGGACTTTGATTTTTTTTTTTTACTAAAACTTTCTTCATTTCAAAAAGACTTCATTCCTCAAACACCCCTCTTAAATTAAGAAGAAAGATTTTGATTAAGATGTTGGCATCAGACTTTCACAATTATGTTTCAATTTTATACACTGTTAGTTGCCTGAACTCTGAAAGCTGAGATGAGGGCTTCCACCGCCTTCACACTCCACTCCAGAGTCTGTGGCCAATGTTGTTCTTATTAATCAGGATTTCTAATACTTACACTATGTTCTGCAACTAGAACTCCCACAGTTTAATCCTCTCCTAAATGGATTGTAGCGCTCACGGCCAGGCAACCTGCCACAACTGCCTCCCCAGCAATTTAGGTTCCCTCTTGTCTCTTGGGTTGCATTTTGTCACTGAGTGGTTCCTTCCAGAGGGACTTACAACACTCATGTCAGAGAAACTACTTTGCTGGTACATTTGAGGGCAATATGTTTACTCTGAGAACTTTGAAGAAATTGTTCCATTATCTTTATTTACTGGTTGCTCTCTTGGAGAAGTGTAAGGTCAGACTATTTTTCTCCTTCTACGTGATTCATTTTTCTGCCTACATTCCTGAAATATTTCTATTTTATTCGTTTGTTTGTTTGTTTGTTTTGGGCCACACCCAGCGGTGCTCAGGGGCCACTCCTGGCTATCTGCTCAGAAATAGCTCCTGGCAGGTAGGGGTATCATATGGGACACCAGGATTCAAACCAACCACCTTTGGTCCTGGATCAGCTGCTTGCAAGGGAAACACCGCTGTGCTATCTCTCCGGGCCCTCTATTTTATTCTTAAAGTTTGGTAACTAAATAAATTTTGTTATTATTGTTATTTGTTTGTTTGTTGGCTACATCCAGCTGTGCTCAGGGATCACTCCTAGCAGAGGCAGGGTTTGGATCACATGTGGTGCCAGAGATTGAACCCGGATAGGCCATATGCAAAACAAGTGCCTTCCCTACTGTACTATCTTTCCTAAATTAGGGTGTGGTGTGTGTGTGCATTTGTCTTTATTTGAGGAGATACACCTGGAAGGTGTTCAGGGGCTACTCCCAGTTTAGTGCTTGGGGTCACTCCTGGCAATGCTCGGGATACCATGCGGTACTGAGGTTGAATCCAGGGCCTCACATAGACAAAAAAAGCGCTCTATTTCTGAGCCACATTCAGACTTGAAGTTAGGATATTCTAATTTTGTTTGTTTGGGGCCACATAATTTCTTCCAGTGGCAGTCAGGGGTCACTTCTGGAGGGCCTCAGGGGACCCTATATGGTACTAGGGATCAAACCTGGTTTAGCCATGTAAAAAGTAAATACTTTAACCCCTGTATTATCTTCCTGACCCTCCAAATTAATATATCTTCATGCCAATTACCTGTATCAATATTTCTGGCATATATTGCATATGTCCAGTCTGGTCATTCAGAGCTTCCTTCATTTCAGGCTTGGGGGTTACTCCTGACAATGCTAGAGGAAGTATACAGTGCCAGAGGTCAAACTCGTCCTTCGCCCATTGAGTTAACTCTGTGGTCCCATATCTTTTTTGTTTTATTTATTTTTATTTTTTAACCTCTTGAGTCATAATCAGCTATGCTCAGGGATTCTTCCTATCTCTGTACTTGAACCAGAGTCAGTGGGATACAAATAAATGCCTTAATTCCCAAACTATCACTTTGGTCTGCCCTTATTCCATTTTTAGAATCCTACTATAGGTTTTTGTTTTTATGTTTTTTGTTTCTTTTGAAGGGAGCTCATACACTGTGTTGCTCAAGATTTACTCCTAGCTTTGTGCTCAGGAATCATTCCTGGCAGGCTAGCTGGATCACATGGAGTGCTGGGTATTGAACCCAGATCAGGCATATTCAGGGCAAGTGCCTTTCCCATTGCCCTATGTCTCTGGCAACTAGGTTCATTTTCTTAACCATTGGTCTCTTTGGAAACTAAGAAGGCAACACTACTATGGACACTTAAAAAAAAATTTTTTTTTGGTTTTTCGGCCACAGCTGTTTGATGCTCAGGGGTTACTCCTGGCTAAGCGCTCAGAAATTGCCCCTGGCTTGGGGGGACCATATGGGATGCTGGGGGATCAAACCGCGGTCCTTCCTTGGCTAGCGCTTGCAAGGCAGACACTTTACCTCTAGCGCCACCTCGCCAGCCCCCACTTAAAATTTTTTGTTTGCTTGATTTTGGGTCACACTCAGCAGTGTTCATGATAACTCTTGTCTCTGCTCAGGGGTCAATCCTGGCAGAGCTCAAGAGACCATATGAAATGTCAGGAAACAAACCTAGTTGACTGTACACAAGGCCAGCACTCTATCTCATGTACTATATCTCTCTTGCTCCTTCAATTCTTTTTAAACTAGTGTCACTCTCAGCAATGCTTGGCACTACCAGTGTGAGCCTGATGGTTTGGTGCTTGGGCAAAGTCACTGAGCTCAGGAGCCAACAGGGACACACCCAAAGGTGCTTGTGGGGCCATGTGGGGCCAGGGACAGATTTCAGGATTTTGTTAATGTCTGATAAGTGCTCTACCACTTAAGGTATCTCCCCACTCTCCTGTATTATATAATTACTAATTATTTAAAATAATTAGTTATTTTGTTTTGTTAATTAGGGGCCTATATCCTGGAATGTTCAAAGGCTATTCTTTTTTTGGGGGGGTGTCACACCCGGCAGCGCTCAGGGGTTACTCCTGGCTCTACACTCAGAAATTACTCCTGGGGGCTCGGGAGACTATATTGGATGCCGGGATTCGAACTGCCATCCTTCTGCATGCAAGGCGAACGCCTTATCTCCATGCTATCTCTCCAGCCCCCAAATGCTATTCTTAGTGCACTGCTTAGGGTTCACTAGTAGAAGTGCTGAGGAGCAAACCCTGGCCTCCCACCTGCATAGCATGAACTCTAACCCTTTGAGCTATTCTGTCAGCCCATTAACAGTGTCTGTTTTTACTTTTTCTTTTTTTTTTTTTTTTTTTTTGATTTTAGGTCACATCCAGCTGTGCTCAGAGGTTACTCCTGACTCTGCACTCAGAATTCGCTCTGGCGGGTACAGGGATATGGAATGCTGAGATTCAAACCACCATTGGTCCTGGTTCGGCTGCTTGCAAGGCAAGTGCCCTATTGCTGTGCTATCTCTCTGGCCTCTCCTTACAGTGGTAAGGCATACCCCTGGCTCTAAGCTCAGGAACCACTCCTGGCAGGGCTTGGATGACCATATGATACCAAGAATCAAACCCTGTTCAGCCACAAGCAAGGCAAGTTCCCTACCTGATGCATTATCACTCTGATCCCTTAAAAATGATCTTTGTCGGGCCCGGAGAGATAGCACAGCGGTGTTTGCCTAGCAAGCAGCCGATCCAGGACCAAAGGTGGTTGGTTCGAATCCCGGTGTCCCATATGGTCCCCCGTGCCTACCAGAAGCTATTTCTGAGCAGACAGCCAGGAGTAGCCCCTGAGCACCACTGGGTGTGACCAAAAAAAAAAAAAAAAAAAGATCTTTGTCAGCCTGAGTGATAGCACAGCGGTAAGGCATTTGCCTCGAAAGCAGCCAATACAAGACAGACCCCGGTTTGAATCCTGGCATCCCATATAGTCCCCCGAGCCTGCCAGGAGTGACTTCTGAATGCAGAGCCAGGAGTAACTCCTGAGTGCCACCAGGTGTGACCCCCCCAAATGATCTTTGTCCTATCTACTTGTCCTACTTAGCTTTCGTGGCTTAATATATTTTTCTTTTCTCATCACCTTTACTTTTAATATGTCAAGACTGCAATACAACATTACTTTGATTTTAGCGGGCCTCTTTGTTTTGCTCTTTGTAGCTTATTATATCTAATGGTATTGTTTTGATATTTATTTATTGTTCATCCTTTTCATCTTATTTTCTTACTTTATCATCTTGTCTTTGAATATTTGCTTTGATTCTATACTATTATTATTAAGGCCTTCAGTGACAGGGAGAATTGGTTGGCAGTCTGCTTTTATTCCTTTGGTTATGTTTTCTTCTAGGGTGGATTCTTTGCACTAGAAATAGTATAACAGATAAGGAAATTACTTTGCATGTGGCTGATCCAGTTTGCTTCCTAACATCATATTAAGTACCCTAATATGTAAGTAAGTAATATAAGTAAGTCCCCTTACTTCCAGAAGTAAGCCTTGATCACTGGTAATCATAGTCCCCAAACAGAAAACAAAAACAAAAAACCTTGAGTGGGTTCTTCATCCTTGTTTTAGCATTGTCTGTCCTGTTTTCCTTCACCCTCTCCCACTCTTTTCCTTACTTTCCACCATTCCTCCTACCCTGTGTATATTGAGTCTCTATGCTTAAGGCCATGCCATTTTCCCTTCCCTCTGACAATTTGCTTCTGTGACACCTCTGGCTACTGTCTCCCTGCTGAGTATAAGTTCTCAGGCTCTTTCCCACCTTGTCTGGGCCACTTTCCCTTTCAAACTATACTCTGAGGGATGACTATATACAGCTTTCCAATCTATCCAACCTATTACTTGGCTGGGCCTGTGTGCTCCTTCCTCTAAGGACCCTTAGATATCTGATTTCCAGCTGTGGGTAGGGCTCAGTCTAGCCTTTTGCCATGGCTTGTTCCCCCTAGACTGAGACCCATACCCTGGAAGATGTCAAGCCCTACCAACCTTTTTTTTTTAAATTTTGGGCCACACTCAGTGGTGTTCAGAACTTTTTCTTGGCTCTGCAATCAGGAATCACTTCTGATGACATTTGGGGGACATAAAGGGTACAAGGGATCAAACCAGGATTGTTTGTGCATAAGGCAAGTTCCCTAAACTCTCTTCCATGGACCCATGGAGGAACCTAGGGGCTTCTCCAGAACAATCCCAGAGGGCCTGCGGATAGCACTCTATCCTGATGTTCCTTTAGCTGTTCCTTTGGCTGTTTGTGGGAATGAGGTTAGGAGACATAACACTCATTCCTTGCATCAGGATCTTCTGCTGTTCCTCTTGGCCCTCTCATTTGGAGGAGGGAAACTGGGTTTTGGGCCACACCTGGCTGTGCTCAGGGTGTACTTCTGGCTCCATGCTCAGGGGTCGCTCCTAGTGAGGTTCCATCAATCATATAGAGAGCCGGGGCTCAAAGTGGAGGAATTAGCTGTGGACAAAACAGACAAGTGCCTTGCCAGCTGTATTATCTCTCCACCCTTCCCCCAGTGATCTCATTTTAAGGCTTACAAAAGAATTTCCTTGTTTAGTTCGATTCGAGTTACTTGCATAGCTTTGGGGGATTTGGTTAGTTCTGGCTTCAGTTCATATAGCTATCTATGGGTGTCTCCAAGGGGGCCCGAGACGGCATCACATTGCCTTCCTCCCAGAGATATTCAGCCTTGCCCTGTCTACACCTCTCCCCTGAGAGCCCCTCCTGGGGGCAGCCTCCCACGACCCCCCAGAATTAAGCCTTTTAAGCCTCAACACATGGAGGGCCTTCCGCCAGTGGTAGTGAAGGAATGAACGAAGAGTGATTCACAGAGGGAGCAACCAAGGGAATTCCAAGGTGTCACGAAAGAGAGCATGAACACAGCAGCGAACCAGAGCAAAGATGGGCTCAGGGGTGGAACAGGGGGTGTGGAGCACGTGTGCATGTACAGTGTGCCTGTGCTTGGCTCCTGTGGGGGACTCCTCAGGACAGTATGGTGGTCTCTGCCCATTCCCCAGTCCTGGGGAAGCACCTCACTGTCCTCTCCCACCTCCTCAGGGTTCCAGACTGGCCTCCATGCAGTCACACGCAGCATGGTCACCTCACAAGCACGCAAACACCCTACACGTGTACCCCGGCTGTTCTGCCTTATCCCGAAGAATGTAACTGCACGGTGGCAGTTGTGACTGTCACGGCACCACACTCTGGTGGTCCGGCTCCCTCGCCTCAGCCTTTGCCTCAGATTGTCCGAGAGTTCGCCCTGCCCCCTGGTGGCCGCTGCCCTCCAGAAAGCCTGCTAACGGGGCTCCCCTACACCTCCCCCAACCCCTTCCCCTCCCTCCAGCATAAGGCAGCTTTCAGCTTTGAAGGGTCCATCTGCTGTCTGGCCCCTTCAGAGTTGATCGCCTGCAAACCAGCCTCTCCCATCAGACTGGAACTGTTGCACAAAGCTTTCTCAAAGTAGAGGGACTGACTGATTTGCCAGGAGACTGAGAAGGTCCTGATACCCCAGGACCTGAAATACTCAGTGCTAAAACCAGGACACCTCAAGCCAACCAGGACTTGCTGCAGATCAGACCTCAAGCCTGCAAGTCCTCAGAAAGACCCCTCTCTGGCAGTTTCTTTACATCAGCCTGGCCTTCACACACGCCACACACATAGCTCCCCTTTTAAAAGATGGCCCCAAGTTCTCAGAAGTCCGACAGACCCTCAAGGCACCTTTCTCATCAGTGGAATTGGAATCCTGTCAGATAAGGTCCCCCCAGCCAAGGCCTGGATCCAACAGACAACCTTTCTTCCTCTTCCCCTTCCCCTTCCCCTTCTCCCTCTCCCTCTCCCTATCCTCTCCCCTCCCCCTCCCCTCCCCCCCTCCCTTCTTTCCTCCCTCCCCCCAATTCTGGTCTGTGGAACTAGTGGGTGGGGGTGGTGATATTGAGACACAAAGCACTGGCTATAAGGCTCAGAGCTGGATCTTGAGACAAACACTCCAGCCTCCGGAGGAGAAATTTCCTCAGTGTCCCAAACCAGAGGCAGTGAGTCCTTGGCTCCAGATGCTGTCAGGCCCTGAAGATGCCCAGGGAGCCTCCTCCCACTCCAGGAGAGCAGTAATGAAGGTCAGGAGAATGGCCGGCCGAGAGGGGGCAGCAGAAGCCAGGACAGCCCCAAAGTGGGGGCGCTGGGGTCTCGAGCAGGGTAGGACCCCTCGAAATCAAGACACAAAACAGAGACCGACTCTAACATAAAAATGAACACACAGAGATAAACAGGTAGTAAGACAGGAAAGAGGGAGCGAGGGGAACAGAGACAGAATTGGAGGAAGAGACAAAGCAATGAGCAGAGATGGAAGCAAGAAAACATACAAAACCACAAAGTTGGACCCAACACATGACAGGGACCTGCTCAGAGAGGAAGGGGGAGGAGAGAAGAAAATCGGGTTGGTGCAGAGACAAGCAGGAGGAGGAAGTGGGGACATCTCAGTTGCATCAGAGATTGCACAGAGAACTAGTGAAGACTGGGGATCCAAACCTTCCCAGGCGCCCATTGGAAGCCCAGACCAAATTCCCATCATAGATCAAATTCTCTGGGGTCTGATTTATCTGCCAGAACTGATCTGTGCTTGTTCCCAGCTCCTCAGAACCACCACGGGGGAATAACAGATGTGAGGACAGTCCTCAGGGAGGCAGCAGCAGCAGCAGCCAAGACCCTCGGAGGTGAGCAGCTTCCGGGAGGTCAAGCTCCAGGGCTCCAAGATTAGAGCCTTCCTTGGATGGCTCAGTATAAACCCTGAGTGAAAGATAGTATCCTCAACACATCCCCAAGCTCAGCCCCTCCTGGGGGTGGGGGCAGGGCTAGGCCCATCCTCTCTCCCTCAGCCTCTGAGGTTCCAGTAGGCCCCCTCCCCTTCTCCCCAGACCCCCGTAATTGCTTTCCTCTGTTGCTAATGGAGGCCAGATTGCTGATGCCCAAGCCCTGGGTGGGCGGCAGTGGGTCAGAGCTGACCAAGGCTCTCAAGGCAGTAAGGCGGCAGACAGGCCAGAGAGACACTCAACCCTTGCCCCCCAGCCCCAAGGGAGCTCAGATCTGTCCCAAAAGAAGTCCTGGGTGACCCCTCCAGGCCCTCCAGCCCTATTGGATCTAGTACATAAGGGTACAGGATGCAAGGGTGGATTCCCCAGCCATGTCTTGAGATGTGTAGAGGAGCCATACATTCCCCAAGCACAGCCAGCGGGTACAGCCATGCCCCCTCCACCCACCACCAGCCCTTTGCTTCATCATGAGGGAGCTCCTGCCTGGACTCCTTCTTGCTGGCAGAGCAGCAGCACTTTCCCTGGAGTCCCCCATTGCTCTGACTCCTGACCTTGGCTGGGCTCAGCAGTGGGGCCAGCACTGTGAGCCTCTGAGGAACTGCCACCTTCTGGAGCCCGAGAAGGAAAATCGGATGCAGGTGTGACTTTGGGGGATCAGGGGCTTTCTGAGGGTCATGTTTGCAAGATGCCCTCCCCATGCACAGGACATGTTCCTGGGTCATCTGGTCTACCTGTCGTCTTACTCTGGCCACCCAGAACAAGGCCAAGCCTGACCCCCTGGGTAGGGAGTCTCACCCTTGCCCCAGACCAGAGCTAGACATTGTAGGGCAGGGGTCTCAAACTCAATTTACCTGGGGGCCGCAGGACGCAAAGTCGGGGTGATCCTTGAGTGCAAAGTCAGTAGTAAGCCTTGAACATTGGGGGTGTGAACCAAACAACTAAAACAAAACAAAACAAAACAAAACAAAACAAAGATTCCTCTAGGGCAGGGCCACAAAATGTTGTACGGAGGGCCGCAAACGGCCCGCAGGCTGCGAGTTTGAGACTCCTGTTCTAGGGGTTTTCAGCTCAGGAGCCACTCAGAAGTGGTTGTAAAGGGGGGACTATATGCAAGCACGCTGGGATCTCAGCCTGATTTTGAGGGGGAAAGCAGGGCTCAGGATTGAGCAAAGAGCCCGTTCCCACCTGCACACACAGCCCTGTAACACACACCAAGCTGATGCCAGCTCTTCCTAGCACATTCCATCAGCCCAGGACTAATCTACTGGAACCCCTGGACTCTGCATTCTGAGTTACAGGGACCCCTCATTTCCCACATCTCCTCCCCAGGCTCCCAGGAAGCGCCCCCAACCAAAGTAGCCACATCCCAGACACATAGCAGAGTGCAGAAATATCTTTCCCCACCCACAGCCAGTTTCCTTCAGTTCTCAGATGGGATCCATGGAGGCATGGAGGAGCCTCTCCAAAAGTGTGTCTCTTTCAAGGAATCATGAAATGGTGACGTTTAATGAGAATCCCCTCCCCGACCCCCCCCCACCCCTGTATATACAATTATAAAAAATTCAAATACAGCAAGTTACCACTGAGTCGGACAGAGGGAATGGATGGGCATTAAATACTGTGGGGCGGGAGCTGAGAGAAGAGAAGGATGTACAAAACAGGGGCAGGGGCACTGAAAAGTGTGGGTACTGGGGGGAAGGGGTGGCTGGGCCCCCCCAGCATCAGGAGCTTATAATCTGATGGTGGCAACAGAGACCCTGGGGCAGATAGGAAGCTGGGGCAAGGGGAGAAACTAGATGGGGGGGCTCCCCTCAGGCCCCCCATGGGCTCCTTGGAGTCGCTGGCATTGGAGGGTCCAGCCCGAGAGGAATGGGAGGTGGTCTTTGGTGGGTGGGTTAGCTGCATGGTCCCCCTCTCCCGAGGGAGGGGTGAGGGCCCGTGGGGTAAGGAAAGGTGGGAATACGGCAGGCCCGGGCCCGCCGGGGTCTCTACAAATTGTGTCTGAAGAGATGCAGAAAGGCCCTCCTGCCCGTGTGCAAAATAGAAACGGGGTCTGTGGGCTCAGCTCCGACTTCAGCTCCTCCTCAGGTACGTTGGCCTCTGGCCTGTCCTGGTGGGGAAGCTGGCTCTGTGGAAACAGGGAGCCAGACATGAGGGAGGGTGAGGTAGGGATGATCTCTCTCTCTCTCTCTCTCTCTCTCTCTCTCTCTCTCTCTCTCTCTCTCTCTCTCTCTCTCTTTTGCTCTCTCTCTCTTGTTCTCTCTTGCTCTCTCTCTCTCTTGTTCTCTCTTGCTCGCTCTCTCTCTCTCTCTCTCCCCTTCTCTCTCTCTCTCTCTCTCTCTCTCACTCTCTCTCTCTCTCTCTCCCCCCTCCCTTCCTCTTTCCCCCCACCCATGTGACTACTGTCTCACTCCACTGACCAGATCAGGAGACTGCTGGCGGTGGTGATGGCAGCGGCGGCAGCAGCCAAAACCAGAGTGATCGGGATGCTCATGCCGATGGGCGCTGAGGGATCTCCACCGCTGCCCAGCTCCTTGGAATCACAGTTCTTCGTGGTGGGTGGGGGTGCCAGGGAGCTGCTGGTGCTGGTCGTGGTCTCTGGGGAGCATGGGGAAAACTCAGGGCAGGTCTGGGGCTGGATTCCCCACCCCCATCTGGAGGTATCTTTCTGCTGCCTCTCCTATTGCCCACCCCAGCTCCTCTCTCAGACCAATTTGGCCTCCCCCCTCAAACAGGCTCTGATTCCACCCCACCCAATTGCCTCTACCATCTGGAGAGGTACACTTCCTGCATCTAACCCTACTGCCTTTTCTCTTCCACCCCCCACCCCTCTTCTGCCTCATCTTTCAAATCAGCTTAGCCTCCCCCCTTGGACTAGCTTGCAGATGCTATTTCCATCCAGTTGCACAGAGTGTGTGGACAGCAGGGTCCACCCCTGAAACCTCCAAATCCCAGGCAATAGGAGGTGGGAGGAGAGCCCTGAGCACACAGGCCAGGGTAGGGAAGGGCTCACCGGGGGCCTGGGCCTCAGTGGTGAGGTGTCTTGGCTCCTCTGTCCAGGGAGTGGCATGAGCAGCCACGCTCCAGTCGCTCCACGTCCCAATCTCGTTGTCCTTGGCTGCCACTTGGATGATGTACTCCTTCCCCGCGTAGGCGTCCGTGATGGTGTGCGCTGTGCCGTCTGACAGCTCCACCTGCGGCCAGGGTGGGGGGGGGGGTAAGCAAGGACACCCCTGGGGAGCAGTAGCGTGGGGAAGTGCTGGGGAGAGTGAAGACAGCCTGGAGGGAGGAGACTTGCCTGGGACAGAGGGAGGCTGAATAATCCTGCTGGAGAGAGAACAGAAAAGAGACAACCAACCAACACACACACACACATATGACAGGTAGTGTAGCCTCTGAGGGAAAGCAAGTATATTTTATTTTTTGGAAGTTGTTTTGTTTATGTGTTTGGGGGCCACATCCAGCAATGCTCAGGGGTTACTCCTGGTACTGCACTCAAAATTTCTCCTGAAGGTGCTTGGGGACCATAGGGGATACTGGGGGATTGAACCCGGGTGAGCCATGTGCAAGGCAAGTACCCTACCCAGTCTACTATCACCCCCCCCCCAAGTAAGAACAACTTTAAGGAGTCTAGGAGCACCCTTGAAACAAGCAGAAGGACAGAAGGAAGGCTAAGTTCAGTCCTAAGCTCCAGGGAGACACATGAGTGGAGGTATACTATGGAAAGTGGGCTTGGAGCTGCTCTGCCCTCACCCCAGCTACAGGTTTGGAGGTTCTTCCAAGAAACAGAGCAAGCCCCTTTAGTCCTCTCTGGTTCCAGCCTCGCCTGAGCCAGGATACCAAGGCACTGAGCCCCCACATGCTGGCAGACTGCCCCATAAAATAGTGTTAACGATCCCTCTCTCGGGGCCATAACAAGGACACACGGTCAGCACCAAGGGGGTTTAGACCGCTCTACCCATGTCGGCCCACTCAAAGCCAGGGATCTCGACTGCCCAGGGCACTCCTCCACACGGCCCCAGCAGGGCCTTCCCAGGGTATCGTGGACTTGATACCCTGACTGAGGTAGAAAGGGGTGATGGGAGTGGGCAGCAGGACACCCAGACAGCTACTCTCTTTCTTCCTGGAGGTATCTCCAGCCCGCCCCCACCCTGGCCAGCCTCATCCTGCTGGTCTCCTTGCTCCAGGCTGGCTTGCCTGTCCGGCGCCCCTCCAGGCCCAAGCTGGGCTCTGGTTCATCTCAGCAGCACCCACTGCCTCATTAAGCCGCCTCGTAAACAGGGGCAGCCGGCAGGGGTGGAGTTGGTTCCCCCCCCCCATCTGCTCTGGGCCACGTCTGGCTTTGGGGCTTTTTTGGTCCCTGTTCCAATTCACCCTCCCCCCAGAAAAGCAGGATCTGGGTTACCTGATCGGACGGGTTTTGAGCACATGCACACTTGATTCCGGGTGCTCCTAATTGTGCAGCTGTGTCTGTGTGTGTGGCCCCTCCAGTTACCCCTGCATCAGAGCCCTGGGGTCATTCGCAAAGGTCAGCATCAAGGTCAGCATCAAGGCAAGAGTCACTGGGTTTGGTTGATCCTACTTCTGGGTGGACCCAGTGACCTCAAGGACCTCAAGGAATCGAATCCCAGTCCCACCTCTGGTGCCACCATTTGTTGGGGTATCCCCAGCATCTTTCCCTCCTTCTCCCTCTTGCCCCAGACCATTCCTTCTGGTCCCCAGACTCCACACCTGTCATTCTCTGGAGGGAAAGGGCTTTGGGGAGCAGAACCAAATACTACCTTATTGATAGGCTGTTGAGGGTCCCCAAATCTCTAGAAACATGACCTGGGAGCCTTGGATAGCTGCCCGAGGCCAGGCCTTTCTTGCTCATTTATCACTGATCCTTTAATCCCCCTCCTTGAGAGAAAGGCTCCTCTACTGGCAAGAATTGCCAGGTGGCTGGCATGCACCTCGCCGCAGTGCCATCCACTGGGCCTGCTGCGGCTAAAGCGCAGCACTCCCTAAGCAGGCACTCCCTAAGCAGGAAGGAGGAACAGAACAGAGTACAAGACACAGCAGGAAGCCCAAACTGGGTACCTGTACCTGCTTATCCCTTATCCAGATGAAGATAGTCCCTATCAGACCTCAGGGCAGCCATTCATGTACAATTCCTACCTCAGCTTCTCTCTCATTTTCTGAAACCAAATGGTCTTCCCCTGTCTTCCCTTTTGCCCCCTCACCTCCATAGAGTACCTGCCTCTCTTCAAGGTCAGGGCTCAGGGAGGCTGAGACTATTCCAGGCAAAAGCCAAACTCCAGAGAGCTTGAGTTGGAGCCAGCCACGATGCCCATGAAGCCAAGCAGGGCCTTGCTGCGAAGCCCGCAGATTCCCTTCAGTAGGGCGGAGTCAGACTGGCTGCGGTGGGTATGTGGCCCGCATGAAGAGAGCGTGGTTCCTGTGGGGAACCACATGTGTGCATGCATGTTCCATGTGGGCGGTGGGCCAGGCCCACGGCATGGCGTGTGCACGAGACTGCTGCCTGTAGCTCGTTAGCGGGGGAGGGGGGCTTATGAAACTAGACCCCAGTTATTAGCGATACATTAGGCGCGGGCAGCTGGCCAGGCAGGAGGGACTCCGGACTCTGTCAGAGAACATGTGAGCTTGAGAGCAGCCTTTGTGGGGGCCAGGCCTGCCAACCTGGACAGGCGCCCTGGAATCGAATTACGCACTTTAAAGGCCAGCCAGGGTGGGGGGCTGGAGTCTGGTGGATGTGGTGAGGGAGTCTCAGTGACCCCAGGGAGCCAGCCTTCTTTCCCCAGGGGGCTTTACTCCAGCCTGCTTTACCCCAAGGCTGAGACCTCCCCTAGCATCCACAGCTCTCAAGAAGAATTGCCCCTCAAACCTTCAGCTATGCCACAGAGCCCCTGTCTTGACCCCATCCTGACCTGTGACCTCAAGGTAACCCACTTGGTGAGATCTGTCTCTGATGGCTGACACCACCCACCTAAGCTCAAAGCCTACCCGGGATTTTTGATTCCACTGCCTGACCTCATGTGTGAGGCCCTGAGGACATGGACAGTCCTTCCCCTTCCCCTTGGGCCAGCACAGGCCCAGAGTCCAGGCAAGAGTGTGAAAGGAGTTTCCTGGGCTGGGGAGATGGTGCCAAGGGCATGAGTACAGACAGGCTTTGCATGCTCGAATCCCACATTCTATCTGTGGCATCATATGGTCCCGTGAGCACTGGTGGGAATAGTCACCCAGTACCACCAGGTTCATCTCAGAAATCAAAATCAAACACAGAGAAGAGATGCCTGGGAGGGTTGAAAGGCTCAGCCATTTGCTCTCTTCAGGTCTCCTCCCCACTAAACCCCAGTGCTCCCACTGCACCAACAGAAAAACCAACAGGGAACCTAAGGGACATGGAATAGGCCATACACACTGGCTCCACCTGTCACACCTGCCTCTCTCTTTCACACACACACATCAAGCCTCCCCGTCCCTCAGGCCTCCTTTAGGGGTAGCTACCACCCATAACTCATGGCTTGGGTTCCAGGTCTATCCATGGGCACACGGGAGAGCTGGGGCACTTACGTGCTGCCACTGGTCCAGGATGAGGGGTCGGTAGCGCAGAAAAAACTTGAGTGGGAAGGACTCGGGGTCGGGCCAGGTTGAGGGATTCTGCCATGTCACCTCTAGCCGTCGAGGGTTGCTAGGCACTGGCCGAGCCACCACGTTCTCTGGAGGATCCGGCTTTACTGTGGAGGGGATGGAGCTTTCTGACCATACATCCTCTGAGCTTGCTGCATCTCCTCAGCCCGACACCAGGGCTACCATCTCAGCTGAGACCCCTCACAGTGGCCAGCCCTCTCCATGAGCCACTTGGTGGCCACCACCAGGATCAAGTCTCACTGCCTCCCCCACCCCCAACCCATCGCTGCAGATGTCATCCCACCTCCACCCTAAGCACCTGCACCCCCCACTGTGAACCCTCTTAAGCCAGCCTCTCACACTCCCCCCCCCCAAGCCTGGCTTTCACTTCAGCCCTTAACTCGCTTCCTTTGGCAGAATCTGGGGTGAAAGCACAGTCCACAGTGAAGCAGAGGGAGCTGGGCTATGAGGTGCAGGAGGCTGGAGACCTGACGGGCATGTCAAAGGGTCCAGTTCGGAGAGAACAGGGTGGTGGGGGGCAGGAGGTTTGGGGCCTGGCTAGGATAGGGTGAGAGCAGGCTTCAGGCCTGGCTGGGGTGGGGCAGAGGCAGGCAGAGGGTCTGTGTGGGAGGGGGCTGGGTGAGGGCAGTCTCTGTCCCAGTCCTGTCTCCTGTTCTGACACCTCATTCATCACAGGCCGTAAGGAAGCCATTAACATGGGGGTGGGGGGTTGCAGCTGCATGGGGCCTGGTCCAGCCTGCTGCCTCCCCCTCCTGCGGGGCTCTGGGAGCCAGACAGATGACAGGAAGAGCTGCCGAAGTGTCCCCCGACCCCGCAGGTAAGGACTGCCTGCTTGCATGGGGTCAGGTATACATTTGCGGAATACATCTGAGCACCCACATCCTGAGCACCCAACCCCACCCACAGCTACACCTCATCCTGGGCTCAGTGGCTTATGTGTGCTCTGGAGAGGCCATGGGGAGCCCCAGCCCCCTGCCACGCACCAATGGTGAACTCGTCAAAGGTGATGGCTGTAGCATTGTGGCCCAGTGCGTTGCCAACACTGATGGAGACCTTGTACTTGACAGTGGAGAACAGGTGCACGTAGCGGATATGGCAGCGGTTCTTAAGGGTCGGGTCCTTCTCACAGGCCATAGTCTTGGAGCCATGCCTGGGAGAGGGAAGCCCATATATACCATTACTCACACCCTGGCATTAGGTGTGGCGAAGGTCAACCCACTTCCTGGTGCCCCCCCCAAACTTGGGTGACTGGGGGATCAGAGGTCAGGGTGGCTACTCACAGCACAGTCACGTTGAAGGCGCTGGGGATGTAGGTGGGTGCTGGCAAGTGCCAGCTGCAGTAGAAGCCCTTGGGGTAAGTGTTGGAACGGCAGCTGAGCACGGGTTCCCGTGGGGGTACTGTGGACAAGGATAGCTTGGTCATGTATACCCAGAGCCCTAGTCCGTGAGGCTCCTGTGGGGACAGGTGGGCCCCAGAACTTGTACTTTTCTCCCACCATAACCTATTAGCAATTCCAGAGACTGAGAAGTCGCTGTCAGTGAGGGTCTAGACTTCAGGCCACAGAGAACCAGATGTTTCATTAAGGGAAAAGGAGCCCTACAAGGAGCAGGACCGCCCCATGTGCACACCTGTTCCATTGAGGCAGGAACTTTGGGGAGCAAAGGGGCTGCAGGGCCCAGCTCATCTATCACAGGATGGGGGTGATGTAGGGGGAAGCAACCCTAACCCCACAGCTAATACCACATTGTGTCTGCTCCTGGCTGGGTACTGGATTGAGTGAAGTGGGACCATACCTGGTAGTAATTGAGGATAACTCATGGTCCAGTGTTCAGGGGGTGACTCCCTGTACTGCAAAGCCTGCATTTAGCCCATCTCCCCAAACACTGAAGAGGAATCAGTGTGCCCTCTTGGAGACGAGATACCTCAGGCCCCTGTCTATAGGTTGAGAAGTAAAAGAACAGGCCTAGAAGCTCCATAGCACTAAAATGCCTGCATGTGTGTGCATGTGCATGGCAGGTTACATGTATGTGTGGTGTGCAGTGTATGTGGCGTGTCACAAGTCTCTGTGTGGTCTGAACAAGGCCCTCAGGAGCTGTGACAGAGGCAGGAGGGCCCCCAGTGACTCTCAAGTGTGCATCTCCCTGCATGGCTGGAGGTTACTGCCTTTGCCCTGGTGTGGCCCAGTTCCAGCCCTCACCCTGCTTCTCCATTACAGCCCTCTGCAAAACCCTTCCCAGTATCTCCAGCAGCCATCTGCAATCCAGGTGGGTGCCAGAGGGCACTGTTCAGGGTCGCTCAGCAAAGCCTGCACTGGCACTGACCCCCCAAACTGGGATTATGACCTACATGATACTCCCACACACACACAAACACTCTGGAAGTCCTTCTGTTGTCTAACCGCACTTTTTGCTGTGGTGAGCACTTCTCCCAGCTGTCCCGTTCTCAGGCATGGGGTATGGTGTGAGGGCAGCCGGCTCAGGTTCCTGGAAGGAGGCAGATTCTGGGATCTGACCCAGGCAAGGAATGTCCATCCAGGGCTCCGGGGACACTGACACCTCCCTCCTGTTCCCGCCCCCCTCCACCCCCTGCCTGACAGGTGGACAGAAAACCAGAGGGAGGGGCACTCAAGAACCAGCCAAGGGCATGAAAGGATTGTGGGTCTATGCTTGCCAAGTGGCCATGGAGACAAGGGGGCCACTAACTGTGGGCTTGTACTCTGCAGCACCACGTCCTTCTGTCCTTGTTTGCCTTGTGTGTGGGGTGGGAGGCCCAGGGTTCTATCTGGCTTCACAGCAGGGGAGCAGATAGGGTCTGGATGTGCCACAGAGAATGGACTCTGTGGGGGCAGAAGTAATTCTAGAGCCTGAATCTAGAGAAGATGTCGAAGTGGGGGGGAAACTGAGTTCCCACCCCAGGGATAGTTGCCTTTTGCCTACAGCTACCTGTCCTCACAGGAAACATTTCCAAACTCATGCCTATCTGTTTCTCCGCCACACTCTTCCTGTGTGTCCCTCATCTCCCCTTCCCCATCTCTCAGGGGACACAGTGGTGTGGGGTGTTTCGGGTGGCGGCCGAGGACACAGGAAGTGCCTGTGGGGGCCTGTGGGCCAGGCCAGAGTTGGCAACAACCCCAGGAGAAAGGACACTCTGAGGACGGCCAGCCGAGAAGTCTCTACTACCCGTTCCTGCTGTTGCCAACCCTCCTTTACACCCAGCTTCAAAGGAGAAGGGTGCAGGCTGAGTCAGCGCCCTGCCACCTGGGTTCTTCCCGGGGCAGCGAGGGCCATGGCTTTCTCCCTGCCCTGGCCCTGCCATTCCTGCCTTCCCTCTTCCCCCTCCTCCTCATAGAGCCCCCCTCTCTCAGGTCACAGGGCAGGAGGACCAGGCAGGACTTTGTCATCTGGCTACTCCTGCCTGGCCCTGGGCCCTGAGCAGAGACGGGTTTGGGTTTCCTGACAGGGACCAGGTTTCTGCGAAGGAAAAGGAGGAAAGAAAAACAAAGAAGAGGGAAGTTAAGGAGAGACTCGCTGCAGCTGGAGCCCAGCTGAAGGGCTGGGTGGGCGGAGGTGGGGTGCAGTGAGAGAGCGCTCTAGGCTGAGGGACAGGGCAATGGGGGACCCCGTGGAAGGGGCGGCAGGCTGTGCTGAAGACCCTGTGTTTTGAGGCAGTGGGGTGGGAGGTTGTTGCATTTGCTGTTTGCATGTTTTTCGAAAACCATGCTGTTTTGTGACATAGTGGTGGAGGTGGTGGTGGTGTTTTATAAAGCCCAGGTGTTCTGACAGCCCGCAGATACACACAGCATCATGGCTGTGATACTACTCCATGGCTAGACCACAGTCAGCATCTCCAGGACTGAGGGTTCTCGGGGTACCCCACTTGTCACTGTTCAACCGGATGAGCTTGTGTTCCAGAGGAGCGCGAGTGTGGCGCCAATGAGGAGGCTCCTGGAGACCCCACTCTGGGCAGGCGGGCTGCCCCTCCATGCCCCGTTCCGGAGTCTCCTGTGGAAATGGGGGCTCTGGGATGTCCGGAGCAAGCTGCAGCAGCAGCGCCCCTGGACTCCATGCGGGGCTGTGCACGCAAGAGCCTCAGTGCGTGCATGCGCCCCCGCTGGCCCGGGTTTTGTTTGTTTTCCTCCTAATTGGCTTGTTTTTCCATGTCCAGCCCACCAAACCGCATGTTTTTCCTCTCATCTCGCCAGCCTGCCTGGGCTGGAGCCCCCGGCACGCAGGAGGCCTGCCTTCAGGCCCAGTGCAGAGGAGGGGCGGGCTGCCCACACCCCAGGGCTGGCCAGATCAGGCGGGGCGGGACGCAGTGACCCTTCCAACTCCAGCCCTGCCCAAACCCCACCCTCGTTCCTCCCGCAGCCTCTGGAGCGCTCAAAGCCCAGAGCAGCCCTTGTAATACCACTCAGGCACCCCCAGTTATTCAGACGTTCCCCCCCCCCCCACACACACACACAACTACTCTCCACGTTTTTCTCCTCAGACATCTTCAACTACACACTGTTCCTTCCTTCCCAGCTAAACAGGGCTGAGGGGAGAGTTGAGTGCTCCAAGTTTGGACTTGACCATCAAAGAAGACGAAGATGTAGAAATCAGACAATCAGCGGATTAAGGCCTGGCCCAGACTCAGCATTAGAGAACAGGCCTTGAATGTGTGAGGCCCTAGGTTCAACAGTGGCACTGCAAAGAGGAAAGGAAAAGGAGGAGATGGAAGAGAAGAAAGAAGGAGAATGGAAAAGAAGAGAAAAATAATAGCATCCATTTATCCGACTTGCTTTAGCTGGAATCAGAAGGGCCCTGGATAAAGCAGTGGATAAAGCGCAGCTGTGACCTACTTGCTCATGGGCTCCTGTCATGGCAGGGGGACCCCCTGAGAGGTGTGGCCCCCTCTCCAGCTGAGGCAGGAGGGTAAGTCAGGAGAAGGCAGGTCAGGGATTAATCTAAGGGAACTTTCAACAGAATAGTTTTGTGATTAGGTACCTTGGAAGCAGAGACAGGAAAATCTCTGATGTTCATGATAAATATTAATTGTTGGTTCGAAAGGTCCACACTCTGCCCTATTCTCTAAAGAGGGCAGGAAGGATAATTTGATGGTGCATGTTGAGAAGCTAGTCTTCTGTTACTAATATTGAGAGGGTGAAACCATTATGATGAATGCGCCTGCTCCCCAGGCCACATGTTAGAGGGCAATAATGCAACGAGAGGCGAGTACCTGTTACTTCTGACAACCAGAGCCTAGTCAACAGGGGCCGACAGGCAGGTGTCAGGGAGTGGGCTACATCTTAAAAAAGGTCTCTGAGCACCCCAGAGCAGCTGTGAGTCTATCCCAGGGGTACAAACTATTGATATATGGCAGGTTGGAGAGATTCTGAAGAGGAATTAAGCTGTTTGCCTTTCACATGTTTAACTCTGGTTCCATCCCCTGTGTTGCAGACGGTCCCCTGAGCATGCCAGAAGTGATTGAGCACAGAACCAGGAAAAGCCCTAAGGAACCTTGGATGTGACCCCAACTGCCCCCTCAACAAACAAACATACACATAACTTCAATGTGCAATTCCCCTGTAGGGCACTCTCAGAGTCAGACCTGCACATTCAGAAGTTTGCAGATTCAAAATTCAGTGCATGTGTACAATGGGTGTCAATCTGGCCTCATCCCTCATCCCTCATCCCTCCTTCTGTGGCACTTAGACCAAGGCTGGGGAGGGCATCAGTTAGCTGCTCCTGTGGGCTCACATTGCCCACAAAGGTCGTTCCAGCCTTTGGCTTGCAACTAAGACACTTGGCTAGAAGTTCCATCTCTTCCATTTAAATGCATACAAGGTATTTTATTTGGTTGGTTGGTTTGGGGGCCACACCTGGCAATGATCAAATACTTAGAAATCACTCCTGGCAGGCTCGAAGGACCATATGGGATGCTGAGGATCAAACCCCGGTCAGCCACATACGAATAAACACCCGCTGTACTACTACTCTGGCCCAACATACAAGATTTTTATGTGGGTAAAGGATCATCTTCACTAGACCATCAATTTTTCTTAGTGTACTTAGCAGTGTTCAGGGGCTACTTCCAGTTCAGAGTTCAGAAATCACTCGGGGGGAGAGGGACTGGAGAGATAGCATAGCAGCAGAGTGCTTCCCTTGCAAGCAACCAACCCAGTTTTGATCCTTGGCATCCTCTATGGTGCCCCAAGCTCCACTGGGAGTGATTCCTCAGTTCAGAAACAGGAGTAACCCCTGAGTATTATCAAGTGTGGCCCCAAAGCAAAATTAAGAAAAAAAATTAGAAAAAGAAAGAAAGAAAGGAGGAAGAAAGAAAAAAAGGAAAGGGAGGAAGGGAGGAAGAAGGGGTTGGAGAGATAGCACAATGGGTAGGACATTTGCCTTGCACGTGGCTGACCCAGGTTTGATCCTCAGCATCCCATATGATCCTTCATGCTTCCTAAGAGTAACGCCTGAGTGCCACCAGGTGTGGCCCAAACACAAACAAAAGGACATATGTGGTCAGGAATACATGTAAATGAAAGAAAGAAAAGAAAAAATAATTGTTCCTGGGATGGAGGGATAGTTTAGAAGTACTTGCCTTCCTTCTGGCTAGTAACCCCAGTTCAAAGTCCCTGAGTACCACCAGGGGTCACTCCTGAGCAGAGCCAAAAACAGCCCCTGAGCACTAACCAGTTGCCCCAAACCCTCCACTCCCCAAACACTTCTGGTGACGTGAGAAGGTGGGAGAATGCAAGCAGTGCTAGGGATCAAACCTGGGCCTCCAGCCTACAAAGCATGCTCTCCAGCCCTTTGAACTATCTCCCCAGATAAAATATATCCATATTTCAGGTGGGCTGTGTCAGCGGAGTGTGAATACAGTCTCACTGAGCAGGTTCCACCACTGCTCAATATTGTAACTCTGCCCCTATCAAATCCCACCTCTAACCCTCCTGAAGCACCAAAATCAGTGATTTCTTTTTTTTTTTTTTTAAAGTTTTTGGGCCACACCCAGTGATGCTCAGGGGCTACTCCTGTTGGTTATGCGCTCAGAAATACCTCCTGGCTCAGAGGACCATATGGGATGACAAAGACTGAACCCAGGTCCCTCCTGGGCCGACGCATGCAAGGCAAATGCTCTATCACTGTGCTATCGCTCCAGCCCCCAGAATCAATGATTTCTATAGGGAACACTGGACCAGAGCCTGCTCCCCTCCCCGGTGCTTTAAGTGTCCCTATTAGCAGTACCTGGGAATCAAAGAGCTTCATCAGCTGTTCAGTTCTCTACCTCTCAGAATGAGGCCAGAATCTCTGGCTCAAGGAGAGAAGTAAACTACTATCACTAATTTGGTCTTTGAGAATTTGCCTACTAATGCTGACTTCCCCACACCCATAATCTTACCATGTCCATGGGTGGACCCCCTTCCTGAAGCATGCCTCCCCCATACTCCCAACTCTCCCCCATTGCTCTTTCTTAATTCTTTCTTTGCAGGGGAAGTGACACCTAATGGTGCTTACTCCAGGATTCACTCCTGGCAGAGCTTGGGGACCTATATGTGGTGCTGGGGACCAAATCTCAGGTTGGCTGCGTGCAAGACAAGTGTCCTCCCTGCTGTACATTTTCTCTGTCAGTCCCTTATCTAGTGATATTCTCTGGAACATCACTGTCTTCTCAACCCCACAACCTCTCCTTCCACATCATCCCTCTTACCCCAGTATTGCTGCTGACAATCTCTCAGCTGAGTCTTTGAGTGCTCCATCTCCACCCCAGATCCATTGTCCCCGTCCCCCCAGCCAACCATCAATTCTCAGTTGTCTCCCAGGGCCCCTCCCAAGTCTGCTGCAGATGGGGGTGCCAGCGCTCTGGTCTGCACTGGCTGCCCACTCCTGCAGTTATCTATCTGCCTAAGAGCTTTGGCCACCAGAACCTGCATAGCTTGCCCAGGCACCAGGCCAAAGGCACTAGGGAATGTAAGTAGCCCCGCCCCCACTCAGACTGAATCCACGACCAGGCTCCAGCTCAATTCCTGAGGCACATGTTCAAGTGTTCTGCTGTGGCTTCTGGAATTCCCTCAGTGAGTTAAGCTCCATGTCCCATGGGAACTTCCACCTTCCCTTCCTTTTCTATCATTCCCCCCCCCCCCCCACTGCTTCAGCTGTATCTGTCACTAACCAAATGAATCCCTTGCATATGAATTCCCATCTTGGGCTCTAAATTCTTAGGAAATCCAAACTACATGAAATCCACTACATCTTTTGCCCCCCCCCCCCAAATTATGCTGCTGGGACAGCCCTTCCCACAGCCTGGATTCTCCCCTTCTCTCCTCCCTAAACCCAACCAGTTCTGAAGGTACCCTCTCAACCTTCCCCTAATTCTGTGCCCTGATCCCATGTCTTCACTATGTCCTCTGTATCCCTGCAAGAGATTCCTCCCTGCCTCTGTCCCTGTGCAAACTGCCACTCTTTTGGGGGGGGCTCAGGTGATATTCAGTGGCTAGTTTAGCCCTCTATATTAACGGGTCACAGGAACCTCCTGTATACAGCCTATGGGTCCCAGACTGCTGAGCTCTCTGCATAGGTGCTCCAACCTGCCTCTCTTATCTGCAGGGACGTGAGAAGGAACTTTTTTCCTTTTTCTTATGCAGTGCCAGGGATTGAACCTAGGGCTGTACTTCCCAGGTCTTTACTCTAGCACCAAGTAATTTCTAGGGCCCTGCTCCTAGAAATGTGTGACATTTTCTAGACTCAGTTTCTAGACTCATGAGCTAAGCAACCCCCTCCATGGCTGTTTACACCAATCCAAGGGGCCTTTTCCTGCCTTCCAGCTTTGAGGCCTAGAGTTACACTCAGTTTCTGCCCAATATGACTTTCTCAGTGTTATCCCTTAGCTCTTCCAAATGTCCACTTACCTGTCCCTCTTCCCTGCTTATCTGGAGCCTCCAAACCCGTTTTTTTTTTTTTTTTTTTGAAAGTCAGAGGACCAGTGCCCCACTTCCACCCACCATCCTCATCCCCCACCTATCCTGTCTGTTGGAGCTGGGGCCCTAGTATTCCTTCCCAGCTGGACTCTCTCATAGTCCCAGCTTGTAGAGGGAGTAAGATCAGAGACTCCTCCCCATCCCCCAGGGATCCTCCAGTAAAGCATCCCAGGGTCTGAGCTGAGGTGTCAAAAGAACGTCAGGACTGGGATCAGCAGACAAGACTCCTACACCCCAAAGGGAAGGGGAGAAGCTGGGGGTCGGTGTTGGGGTGATACTTACGGCCCACATGCAGCACAACCTGGTGGCGCAGGTGCCAGGAGTCTCGATGGAAGCAGGCATAGAGGCCACTGTGGCCCAGTTCCAGGCTTCGAAGCACCAGCTGGGAGCCGTTGAGCAGATCGGCCGCCAGGTCTGTCCCATTCACCCGCCAGGTCACAGCCGTGTCCCAGCTTGCTGTCCCGCAAGGTAGTGTCACATCGGAGCCCAGACGCTCATACTGCACATGGGGAGCTTCTGGAGGGGGTCAGCATAGGGCAGAAGTCATAGGTCACAGGTGTCCTGCTGGCACCTGTGAAACTGCATGTTTGCGGTGCATGGGGACCTGGAAATGATTCTGGACACTATGGACTGAATGTCAACCACACTGTGTGCAGGATGAGTGAGCTAAGGAGGAAAGAGGCAGCTGGGATTGGAGGCTGGAAGTTCAGGTTCTCTGGGGGAGCCTAGCCATCCTCCTGTCCGTCACATCTTCATCCCTGTGCCTCCAATCTCTAGACAGAAACAAGCCAGTCCCAGTCACTGACTTTAGCTATCTGTGCAGGCTGAGACTGAAGAACCCATTTGGGGATTTCTGTGTTCCAAACCCATCTCTTTCTCTTTTGTCTCTGTCCTGTTCTCTCCCTTCCCTACTCTGGCTCCCCTGAACATGCCTCCTCCCCCCAATGAGCCAGAGCTAGGGTAGTAGCAGGGAAAATGACCAGAACCCAGGATGGGGAACCCTAGGGATTTCCCAGCAGCTCTCAGTTCCACAAGGCAGGTACTTTGTGCAGGAATGCAGAGTCCTGAGACTCAGTCCTTTCCTGCCCCCACCCCTGCCCTGGGAGGAGATTGTCAGAACCAAAAGAACAAGTCAGCCCTGACCAAAGGAAACCAGGGGAGTTGAGGGAGCCCAGGAGGAATGGAGGGGTGGGAGAGAACACTGGGCCAGGCCCGCTGTGTTGGCTGGGGATAGTGCTACAGCCACCAGCCTGGGGACCAGAGTGCAGCAGAGCTGGGCGGGAACAAACCCACCCTCCTCCTCCACCACCCCTAGGCTGGAAGAAGGACAGATGCTTTCCCAGCCAGATCTGTGAGGGAGAGAGCGGGGTGGGGGCAGTGTTGGGGGGACTGTATTCCTCGTTAACACTCCCTGATAACTCCCCTTCAGAGCGCCACCCCGCTGAGTTGGGGGATTTTCAGAGGCAATTCCTGTTAACGAGCCAATTAAGTTGGGCCAGTGGCCTCTTAATTAGACTTGTTAACACCACCAGGACCGCAGGGGGTAGGGATCCCTCTGAGCCAGCAGCCCCTCCTTCCCCCCAAGCTGGGCCTTGTTTCTGCTGGCTGCTCTTCTGTCTTTCTGTCCCCTGTGGCCTGTGCCAGGCTCTACCCGGAGACCTATCTCCGTCTTACCCCTCTCTGAGCCTCTGTCCAAAGAGAGCAAAGCAGGGCGCCCTGCCAGCTCTGACCAATCGTATGTGGGGCCTAGGACCCACAGAGCAGGGGATGAATGGAGGACGGAAGGACAGTGGCTGGGGGCTTTGGAAGCCACAGCTGTGAGGCTGGACCAGAGGCTGGACGCAGGCTTCCCCTGACCAGAGGCCCAAGTGTCCACAAAGCTCAAGCCATAGAGCCCCCCCCCCAATCCACCAGCCCTAGCCATTGAGCCCCCTCCAACCTCCCTTCCAAAAACCTGGAGCTTCCAGGAAACGTGCCAAGCCCCTCTCTCAGCACCACCCCCCAACAGAGACTCTCTATCCAGCTGCAGAGGAGGAAGAGGAGGAGGAGGAGGAGGAGGCCTCGGCGGAGAGGAGGAAGACTGGGAAGCTGACTGTTGGGAGGGGGTGGGGCAATCATGGTTCCTGTGAACACATTAGTACCTCGATACCAAGTGACACAGCTCAGGGACTCCATCTTAGGGATGCTGGTGGACCCCTCTAGGCTCATTCATAGGCAAAGGGTGGGGGAAAATTAGGGCCTCAAGGTAAGGGAGCAACACAGCAATGTGAACCATGGGGACACTCTCCTGTACCTCACAAAGGATGTGGCCACATGAGCTGACAAGGCCACATATAGCCTAAGAGCAGAGCAGGAAGGAGATGGTGACAACACAGTGACAGCTGACAACCATAGGCCACACAGAGGGGCGGAGGAAGGAAGCAGATACACAACCTGCCACGACAATTGCACCCACCCATCAGAGTGTCACAGGCTCTAGTCACAGCGTACCACACAGCCTCGAGATGGCAGTGATTGAATCCTTTGTCTCTGGACAGCACCCCTTCCCCGCCCCAGGGGTGCCCCAGTGATGTGCTGTCCATTTCAGAAATTAAATCAGGCAGGAGGGGAGGATGGGGTTCTTGGCCCTGACGCGGTGACAAATGCTCCAAAGGAATCAGCTGTGAAAAGGTTGTGAGCAGCCAGGATGAGAGACAGAGACAGGATGAGGTCATGGACAGGGAGCGCTCCGAGGGACGGGGCTGAGGGCGCCCTCGCACCTGTGCATAGGCTCACACAGGGACTTCAAGCCGGAAACAGTCCCGGGGCAGACAGGCAACAGCACCCGCTTAGGAAGACTGACCAAAACATAAGGAAAACACAAGGAGACACAGTCACTCAGGGCCACATTCACCTCCAAGGGCCACCACATTCCTGTGTCTGTACAAGGAGGACCCCCCCCCCCACTCAGAGGCACAATGGGGCTTGGAGGTCCAGCTCCCACAAAGGAAGGAGAGACAAAACACACAGGACTCTTTCATGTGTGTGCAAGACTGGGGGGGGATACCAGATTCACACTCTAAGGGAGTACTAACTAACTCACAAGGGGTACAAGACTAACACACAGGGTACAGAACTCACACCCGCATGACAGATACATGGGTACAAAACACATACATGAGGTGCAGGCCATACATGGAGTACAGGATTTTCATACACAGAATCCAGGACTCACAAATGGGGTGCAGGACTCACATGGGATACAAGACTCACATAGTGTACAAGATCACACACATGGGATAAAGGATTCACACACTGGGGGAGATAGGACTCTCAGACACAAGGTACAGTACTCACACTCATATGGAGTATAGAACTCCCAGGGTACAGAACTCACACATAGAGAAAAGGTTCAACTCCTAGCACACAGCCATGCCCAGACACTGCTGAAAAGGGACAAGGGTACCCATGGGTGCATGACCCCAGGAGATGCCATCAACTAGGAGGTAATTCAGACATGACTCAGCCAAATTATGCCTGATGCACTAGGCCACCTCAGTCTCGGTGGCACACCGAGAGCCCACTTAAGTTTCGGTCCCCCACTTGGGAGCCCAGTGATTGCAGGGAAGACCACAGGTCTGGGCACCGAGAATGGTCAGGATCATGGATGGGGCTGCTCATCAGGGACAGCACTAGGGTTCTCAGAGCTGGTTTCACAGACAGACACCCATCTTCCCCACCAGCAACCGCTAGGATTAAAGGCCCCTGGGAAGGGAATCCTACCCTTGGAACTCTGGTCATGTTTCCAGACCAGACCTTGTCCTCTCCTGGTCATTCTAGGGACAGGATGGAGCACAAGTTCAGAGTGAGGGGGACAGCCACTCCTCACCCAACTACCTGCTCACAGACATGTCCCTTCCTTGGAGTAACTGCCCCAGTTACCTGTACTCTGCCCAGCCCTCTCTGGTTTTGTCCCACATCACTATTCCCATCTCCCTCTAGGACAGAGTTCCCAAACTTACCTGGTCTCCTGCCTCCTCCTCAGGGAAAAAAAATCACTCAGCACATCCCTGGAAATCCTCCTCCTTGAAAAGGAAAGGCCCCTCCCAGAGGCACCCCTGGACTTTAAGGACACTTTCCTGGATTGTTCCAGAGCTGGCAGGGGTGGCAGTACAACCAGTTTGGGGAAATAGTGCTCTAGACAAATGTTTCTCAACCGAGGCCACCAGGATTGTCCAAGGGATTGGCCACAGGTAAAGTGGTGCATATGTTGGGGACGGCACAGCTCAAGACTAGAAAGCCAACTTTCAGGACAGGGGTCCCACGTGAAGAGGTTGAGGAAACTACTCTGGAGTAAGGTTCAGCTCAAATAAAAATGTCTGCCATAGAGATGGGGATGGCAGCAGAAAGAAAATTGGACACTGGTGGTGGGAAATGTGCACTGGTGAAGGGATGGGTGTTGGATATTGTATAACTGAAGCTCAAACATGAACAACTTTGTAACTATCTTACGGTAATTCAATTAAAAAGTTTATTAAGGAGCTGGAGTGATAGCGCAGCAGTAAGGCATTTGCCTTGCAAGCATCTGACCCAGGACAGACCTCGGTTTGATCCCCGATGACCTATATGGTCCCCCAAGCCAGGAGTGATTTCTGAGCTCATAGCCTGGAGTAATCCCTGAGCATCACCGGGTGTGCACCAACACCCCCCAAAAGTTTATTAAAACATAAGGAGCAAAATAAAAATGAATAAAGACTCAGTTCAGATGGGACTACCTTGACACCACATTTCCCCCCACCCCGACACCCCACTCCACTGCATCTCCACAAGTGACTGAATATCACCTTGCTGATGGCTGTGGTGGGATCTCCTCCTCTGCAGATGTGATAGCCCCGTGAGTGCTAAGAGCCTCAACAGCATAGCTCTGCTCTGCAGAGGACTAATGTGGAGTCCATGCCTCCTCAACCCAAGCATGCCCCCATGCCCCAGCACTCACCCTGTGGGCTATGTCTCTGGGCGTAGACCATGGCAGTGGCCGCAGCTAGCATGGCACAGCAGGCCCAGGGCACCGGAGAGGCCATCTGTGGGAAGAAACAGGGGAGCTCTTTCAGCCCAGGCAGGAGGCTCCTGGGAAGCCCCCCACTTCTAAGGCAAGACTGGGATATCCCAGCCCTTGGGCCAGGGAACCTTGACCCCAATGTCCTTCTTAATGGGGCTCAGGATCCTCTTTCAAGCAACGGAAAGCAACATTATTGGCATCCGTGGCCCAAGCGAGGTTTGCTAAGATGGCAGGAGGCAACCGGCGGCGGTTTCCTGTTCGATAAGGCTGGGGCTGCAGGAGGGAGTCAATCACGGATGAGTTATGGGGCATTCTTAATGCAGGGGCCATTTTCTACCCAAAAAAAAAAAAGAGAGAAAGAAAAAAAGATAATAACTTCGCTGGTGAAATTGGGTAATTAGCTGCCACATTGCACCTGGCTGGGGTGATGTTTGTGCACTGTATCTGTCGGGGTGTCTGGACTCCTGAGAAAGCCTAAAAGCTAGGTGCTCCGGGAGTCCCTCAAGTCTGCCCCCAAGGGGTTTGGGACCCTGAGTTCTGGAGCTTTGTAACAGCAGAACAACAGGGAAGCAGTGGCTGGGAATGAAGACCAGCTGAGACTTCTGCTGAAGTGTACCCTGATGACTGAGAGAAAAAGAGCTGCTGACTTACATTCTTTTTGTTTGTTTTGTTTTGTTTTGGGGGGGTTACACTCGGCAGGGCTCAGGGGTTACTCCTGGCTCTACGTTCAGAAGTCACTTCTGGCAGGCTCAGGGGACCATATGGGATGCCGGGATTTGAACCACTGTCCTTCTGTATGCAAGGCAAATGCCTTACCTCCATGCTATCTCTCCGGCCCCTGCTGATTCACATTCTATCAGGGATCCTGGCTCTCTTTCACCCTGGTTTCGTGAACTTAGGGCCATAGAACCCATAATAAAAGGTGCATATCAGTGCTTACAGGTACCCCTAAGGGTGCCAGAACATGTCTTAGAAGCCACAGTATAGATCCCTCCTTCCTTCACTTGGGATATGTCCCTTTATCCCCTACTTTTGCCCCAGCAGATCCTCAAGAGTGAAAACAGGGAAATAACTTCTTGTACTCAAATATACACTCATTGGGGGGTGAGGGGTGGGAGCTGTCAGCCAGAGAGAAACAGAGGCCACAGGGGGCCACAGTTAAAGCCAGAGTCAGACACTAAGCAGAGACAAGGGCCAGAGATGCTTCCCCCAAACATCCAGACAAAACCCCAAAACAATTTCACACGGCTGGAACTGTCCCAGAGAGACATTTTGAGGCACAAAGCAAAAGAGAAAGGGCTTGAGTGATAGATAGTACAGTGGAAGCGTGCTTGTCTGGCATGTGACTGACCCGGGTTTGATCCCTGGCATCCCTGAGCACCGCCAGGAGTGATACCTGAGTATAGAACCATGAGTAAGCCCTGAGCATGGCAGGGTGTGGCCCCCAAATAAATAAAACCAGAGAGAAACAGGTAGACCGACAGTGAGCAAGCAGAGTAGCACAAACCAAAGTTCAGTCTGCAAGGCTCGAAATAAGTTAGCCAGATGGAAGCCGATACCCCACCAGAGAAAGAGCCAGAAAACTGAGCAGCTTTGACACAGCCAGAGTGAGAGATGGTGTCAGAAACTGTGCCCGAAGTGCACAGCCTGACGCACAAGCTGAGAACTGCCAGAGAAACAGACAGACACAAGAGCAGGCACCCACGCATAAAAACAGCCAGAGGAAGAGCCAGAGACACAGCCAGATGCTCGTCAGGAAACAGCGACAACAGCACAAGCGCTCGCTGCCTGAAAGTCTCAAGATACAGTCAGCCTGAGACATGCTACCAGCCACAGCTAGAAATGGGACAGATGGGCCCACATACCGGACACTGCAGACAACCACAGGGGTGTCAGCCTAGAGCCTTGTGGGAACTCCTCTACCAAAAAGGACTGCTGCCCACCTAAGGCTCCATGCCCCCTCACCAGGAGAGTCCCTTATCCGCACCCACAGCCCAGGGTCACTGTTCCTCCCTGATGGTCTGTCCCATGGGTCTCAGTGACCTGCATGGGCAGTGAGACTCCTAGGCCTCTTACCTCTCCCAGCTCTCACCGTACCTGGCAACCTCTGACCCTCCCCACTCTGCTTTTCAGCTACTTCTCAGGCCTTAGTGGGTAAGATGGGGGCAAAGTCAACAATAGCAAGTGGTAATGCCCAGGAATGAACCCCAGAGAGTCTCACTCAGAAACCAGTTGAGTCCTGTCTCACCTGTCCTGTCTGCCAGTGCCCTGAGCCCTCCACCTGAGTGACAGACCCACAACCTCCACATGGGGGCAGGAGCCCTGGACAGGGAAGAGGAAAAGCTGCAGAATGGGCTGTGGGGAGAGTTGGAGAAGAGCTCACAGTGGCTGCCCCTTCCTTATATCAGAGAGAGATGGCCTGGCATGGAATGTCTGTATCCCAGGGCGTGCACGCAGGCACACACACACACACACACACACACACACACCCCTACCTCCACACTCACCCTACCTTCACACTTTCACCCCTCTGACACACTCACCCACCTCAACACACACACCCACAGCCACCCGGTGGGGGAGGGGCAGCTTCCTCATCAAAGTCGCCTCCATCAGCCGATGAGTTACTGTAAGGGCCGGGCCCTGGGCCAACAGGGCTGCTGCCATGGGAGCCAAGATGGGCGCTGCTGCGGGCAAGCGCTGCGGAATGCTGGTGGGGGAGGAGGCACCAGGCACTGCAGAATTGGGGGCACCCAGAAGAGGGGAGAGAATCCAGAGACCAGAGAGGCAGGGAGAAAGGGCAAGTCTAGAATGGGAGAGAGCCAGGGAGAAGAGAGCAGAGACAAGACAGGAAAGGAGTTGGGGAGCATGAGGAATGGGAGGAGAGTTGGGTCAAAGAGAGAGACCCAAAAAGCAAGCCTGCAGGGTCTCTTTGCTCTCTATAGCATCTCTCTATGCTCCCAAATCCCCAAAAGGCTGGAGGGGCTTCTCTCCAGGCTAGAGGAGACAACCACTTCCTCCTACCCATCCAGAAAGCCCCAGAGAAACAAGTCTCACTTCTTCACTTTCTCTTCCCTCAGTGGCTCTTTCCCAGGCTGTGAGCAGCTCAGCTGCAGCCTAAGGCCTTCAGGCCACCCACCCTGCCCTAGCTCACCTCAGCTACCCAGCCCAGGGCAAAGAGAAGTTTCCCAGGAATGTTCTGATCCACACCCTCATGTGCAGCTCCACGGGTCTGATTCTTCCTGCACATGAGGGCTTCACTCACAGGCCAGGCTCCCCACAGGGCCCTTCTAGGGGACACCCTTGCCCCACAAGGAAGAGTGATTAGGGGACATCAACAATAAGGGAACATAATGGCTAGCAGCCCCAAACCCTGACAGGTACAGGAGCCCTCTCCTGTCACAGAACACTATAATGTCACCATTATAGACACATACACAAAGTTGACACAGACAGCAACCAGTTCTGGGGCCTAAAGGAGAACACAAGGAGCTAGAATACAGGTGTGCAGGAGCCCAAGGCTCAATCCTGGAACTGCCTGGTCTGAGAACCACCTGAAGTGACCCCAGTACACAGAGCTGAAAGTAGTCCCTAAGCATTACCAAGTATGTGGCCTCCTGTAGAGAAAGGGGAATTCTAGAGCCCCAACTTGATTTTTTCTGGTTCTTCTGAGGGGGTTTGTTTGTTTGTTGGGGGGACCACATCCAGCTGTGCTTAGAGCTTACTCCTGGGCTGGAGAGATAGCACAGTAGCATTTGCCTTGCAAGCAGCCGATCCAGGACCAAAGGTGGTTGGTTCGAACCCCGGTGTCCCATATGGTCCCCCATGCCTGCCAGGAGCTATTTCTGAGCAGACAGCCAGGAGTAACCTCTGAGCACCGCCGGGTGTGACCCCCCCAAAAAAAGAGCTTACTCCTGGCGCTGTGCTCAGGGAGCACTCCTTGATGGAGCATGAGGCGCCCTACGTAAAGTGCTGGGAACCAAACCCAAGCCAGGCATGTGCAATGCAAGCACCCTGTCACAATACAATTTTCCCAGTCCCATCCCAACTTTTTTTTTTTTTTTTTTTTTTTGAGGGGTAAAGAATTTGGGCCATACCTGGCGTTGCTTAGAACTCAGTCCTGGTCAAGATCAGCTGTGTGAATGGCCAGAGCCTTACCTCCCACACAATCTCTCCAGTAAAGGCTCCAGATTCTTGACACTGTTTCCCTATGATTCCTGCTGACATCAACAGTCATAAGGACAGTGACTTCAAAGTTACCACAAGACTAAGAGTCATAGACAGCAAGGCAGCTTAGAAATAAAGCATGTGCCTGGCATGTGTGTGTGAGGCCCAGGGTTTGATCCACAGCCCCCCTCACACACACTATCACCCCACCACCACCATACTGTGTCACACACACACTCACACACACACACACACACACACAGTCAGAGGAATACTGACAACCTCAGTGATGTGGCCAGTCACTGGGACTCACCAAGCCATGGTAATTGACATGATGAGAGCTGGTCACTGGCAACAATACCCACACAAAAGCTTGAGGTCAGGAACCAAAAACAAATGCCATTTTGAGTCTGACTGCAAGTCCAACCTGGATTCGGATGTGCCACATGCCCACCTTCACGCCTGCCCCAGGAGAAGAGTGGGTGAGAGGGGACAGTTCTGCTTGTCCAGGCACAGTTATGAGAACCCTCTGCCACTTCTAGGAGGAGAACGGGGGTTCTGAGCCTCACAGACTGCACCCAGCTCCAGCTCTGAATGTGTGTGCACGTGCATGCATGTGCTAGTCGTGCATCTGAGCTTCAGCAGGGTGAATGGTATGAGAGAGGTCAAGGCTTAGTGGGCTCAACTCAACATGGACCATGGATGGGCAGGTGGTCCCATGTGATGCCTCTGAAAAGCTGAGATCCAGCAAAGGTCCCTGCTCCCACCAGAGTCCCGCTAAAAGGTCAGCGTAGTCATCTGCCCTAGGCTGCCAGCACAGCGCCAGGCTCCAGTTCCAGGCCCTCGGCCACCCAATTGTCATAGGGTGAGGGAGAGTCTTTCCTGGGGCCTCATCCCTTCCCTATCCTGGGAAGAAGGCAAGAACTCAAGGATAGCACAAAGACTAACTGCCTCAAAGGGGGCGGGGGACACACTCATGTGTCTTCAGACCTGCAACGGAATGGAATTAGGGGTGATGGGGAAAGGAAGCTTTCCCTCAAGATGGAGGGGGAAAAAGGAGGCAGAGTGGGGCAGAGACTGTCCAGAGTGTGCGGTGGCCGAAGTGGGCAGGGAGAAACACACTGACCGAGGGAGAGCCTGGGAGAGACAGTCGTGGCGGGAGGGAAGCTCCAAGAGGGGAAGGAGGGGCTGAGGCCAGGAGGCCCCCAGATCCCACCAGGCCTAGGCAGCCTGGACAGCGTGGGCGGTGGGGGCGGGGGCAGAGGCCTGAGCGGCCAGAGGCTGGGGAGGTGGGGGGGCAGGCTGGGGAGGGAGGCCTGGCCCCTGGCAGCTGGCCCGGCAGGCCCCCCACAGGGGAGGGGGCGGACTGGGTCAGGGGCCAGCTCCTGGGCTGGGGCTGGCGGGGCGAAGGGCGCCTCTCCCTCTGGTGGCTGGGCTTGGGCCTCCAGCTTGTTGTTCTTCCCTGATTCTTCTCTGCTTGCGGTGCTCCCACCCCCCACAGCAAATAGCCAGACCTGGGTTCAGGATTCAAGCTTCATCTATCTCCTGTGGGCTGACCCGGGTGTCCACCCACTCTAGCAGCTAGCCCTGGGGGCTTGATGGCGGGTGTGGGTGGGCAGAGAACCTGACCCCCCCTCTGCAGGCCCCCTTCTCCCACCCACCAGAGAAGGGGGGCAGGAGAAGCTGCATAGGGAGGCCGGGAGGGAGGGAGGCGGTCCCCAGCTCCAGTGGCTGGCTGAGGTTGTAGAAAGGAGGCGGCCTAGTGTGAGTGAGTGGGGGGGTGGGTATCCGCACCTGCTGTTGTGACCTCCACAGCCGGAGATGGGGGCCTGGGGGGGACAAGATTCCAATGGATTTTGGCAGCAGCCTGGACTCTGAGTGCTCACCCCCTCCAGCCTCTTGCACCGTGGGGACCCTGAGATCAGCGTGTGCGTGCCCTACTGCACGTGTGTGCGGGCGTGTTGGGGAGGAGAGCCTGGGGCAGCTGGAAAATGTCCTGAGCAGGGGGCACCCCACCCGTAGTTCATTTCTTGGGGCCCCTGCACGATGCCTGGTGGCTGGGCAATGTGCAGGGCAGATGCTCAAGTCCGCCCTCTAGTGCAAATCTGTCTGGTCTTCTCCCGATAAAGCCCTCTGCTCCGGGTGCTCAGGTTGGCCACTAGGGAACAGGAAAGGGCAGAAAAGTTCACAGGACTCTTTGGGCATAGGGGGTTGTCTGGACAGCTTCACAGAGCCAAATCCCCCATCTCCCAGCCTTTGTCCAGCATTCCCAGGTTTCTGGAAATGTCAAGAAAGATGCCTCTACCCAGGCCTGCACACGGGCAGGTTGAGTGTATGAGGAAGAGGAAGGGACTTCAAGCAGGTTAGACAGAGAAGGAACCCTACAGGCAGGGGATGGGCAGAGTTAGCTGGGGGAGAGAAGTTAGGAGAGCAGGAAGGGGTGCAGGCCCTTCATGGAGACCCAGAGGACAGACAGCCCAGCTTCTCAGACTTTGGGGCTCAGACAAAACACTATTTGCCTTGGAAGCTCCCACTACGTTCTAACCTCTTCCTCCCATTCAAACCCCCCCCCCCCCACACACACACAGCACTGATTCGGTTAAGACACACCCTCGGATGCATACATAGAGGTCAACGCTTGCAAGCTGGTTGGCACACACACAGATGCACAGGGTAGGAGGTGAGGCAGTAGGGCCAACAGAGCACTTGGAAGTCCTGGTTGGTAATAAATAAAAAACACTGAAGGAGTCTGTCTTCCTGAAAGCCGGAGTGGTGAAGTGGGGGCATCCAAACCCTGTCTTTATGGCATAGAGTCCTGCTACCCTCCCCCTAACATACATGCATATTGCACACGCCACTGCTGAGGAAGCTTCTGGTCTGTGGGGCAAGAGCAAGCATCCTTCCTCCCCCTGCTCTTTCCTCACAGTGGGGAAACCAGAGCAATCTGTTCCTGATGGGTAAACACAGGCATGAGTACGTGTGCACATGCTCACACTCCACAGCCGCTCGGGGGGCACCCAGTGCCTGATGCGGCCTGGATCTGTGACACATGGGAGCCTTCACTACCTCTGAGCAGAGCTCCCCAACACCAGCCCACTTACAAACACACACACACACACACACACACACACACACACACACACAGCCCCGAGGAACAGATATACCTAGATGGCCCCTGGCAGATAGGGGTACCCAGAGTGGACCATTTCCGGACCTCTCAGTGGATATCCATTGCCACAGCCTTGCAAGGACCAGGAGCATTAGAGCCAGTCTCATATACACAAGGACTCTCGAGTTCGCTCTGAACAGTCATGGTCTCACATATGGATACCATCACACACTCTGAAAGGCTGATCTTCCACACAGATACCATCGCACCTCCAGAAACTAGAGCCCCCCATCACCCTCAGCCCCTCACACACCCCCAGGCCAGATACACTCAGAGAATCCTCAGTCCAGGCTGGGGAGGGGGGGAGACTGTGCTGGTGGAGGAGGGGAGGAGAATGAAGCTCGGGGTGGCCTGAGGCAGGAAGGGAAAGGGAAGGAGGAACTGTTGATTCATACAAATTTGAGGAAATAGAACTAGCCAGTCTCCCCTAGCAATTTGGTTCCAGGTTCCATCCCTAATCCTGCTCTCAATGGGGTCCCAGAACCAGAAGCTTAGGCCAGAAACGGGACTGAAAAATGCCTGCATGATAAAGATCCAGGGCACAGGAAGCAGCAGCATCAGAAAGCCCCACAGACCAGAGCAGCCACCACTTTCTTTGTCCCCTCCATCCCTTCTCCCTCCACAGCAGCGGCTTTTAGCTGAGCTACCTGCTATGAGACCCCAGGCCTCTCCAAACTTCTCTGCACCCACAGCTGCTGCGGGGCATCGGGTGGGGGCGGGCGGGGACAGGAAAGGAAGGAGATGGGGCCTCTTTCCCCTGCCAGAGCTCTGTCATCACCCATGTCAGGTCTGAAATAAGATGGGGACAGACGTCCAGCAGCAGGCAGGCACCCCTGACTCAGGAGTTTCAGAGTATCCATGCACCCCATGGCCCTGGAGAGAGGGGAGGGGAGGGAAGAGAGAGTGAGAGAGAGAAAGAGAGAGAGAGAGAGAGAGAGAGAGAGAGAGAGAGAGAGAGAGAGAGAGAGAGAGAGAGAGAGAGAGAGAGAGAGAGAGAGAGAGAGAGAGTCTTTGTCGCTGTAAGAGAGAAAAAGAGAGACAGAGATCCTTGTCGCTGTCCAGGCAGAAGGGAGCCAGGTGCAGCCGGCCAAACCCCATCCCTAACACACAACCGTGTCACTTGGGTCCCTGAGGAGTGTGACCGGGCTCCCTGGAGGTGGTGGGGAGGAAGGGGCAAGCCCCAGCCTTGGGCAGTCATCAAGCAGGGCAGTCAGTCCCCAAGGGCATCGGGAGAAAGCAGGCGGTCGCAAAGGCAGAAATCGGGCATCGGGGTGGGAGGTGGGAGGAGGCAGATGACAGGGCCCTGAAGGCGGCGGTGGGGGGACGGGGACCGACCCACCAAACCCGCGGAGGGGACTGGAGTGTCTCAGGGGGTGGGGACCAACAACAGGCCAGGCGGCCCGATCACATTCCATCAGGCCGGATGTGAGAGAGAGAACGAGAGATAGCGAGCAGGACGCATCCCCTCCGCGGCCCGGAGCCCCCGCCCAGCCTCCCCAGGCCCGGGACCCCCCTGGCTCGCTCGCTCGCTCGGAGGGGAGGCCTGGTCGGGTGCCGGCAGCCCAGGGCCCGGCCCCATCCCGGGGACCTCAGGAAGTCCCAGTCCCTCCCACCGGCTGCAGAGGCCGGGAGAGCGAAGCGGGGAGAGACAGCTTGGCAGGGGAGCGCGCCGAGCAGCCGCGGGGGGCGGGGGCCGGGGCCGGGCGCGGCGGCGAGGAGCGGGAAGCGCGGGGCCGGGCGGGCGGGCGAGCGGGGTGACAAGTTCCCACTGACCTGGTCCCCCGCGCAGACGCCCCGTCCGTGCCTCCGGCGCTCCGTGGAGCCGCGCGGCCGCCCGCAGGCATCGAGGGCCCCCCGGGACGGGACGGGAGGCTGGCGCGGGAGCCGGGGGTGCCCCTCGGAGCGCCCCGGAGCGCGCGGGGCGGCCGGCGGCAGCGAGCGGGCTGGGCGGAGGGAAGGGAAGGGAAGGGAAGGCAAGGCAAGGCAAGGCGAGGCGAGGCGAGGCAAGAGCGCGCGGAACGAGCGAGCGAGCGAGCGAGCGAGCGGAGGGAGCGAGTGAGGGACGGCAGGGAGTGAGGTCATCCTTTGAATCTAATTGTCTGAGTCAGGAGATGTGGCACTTGATGCGAGAGGGAGGGACAGAGGCGACCCTCCGGGCTGGGGTTCCCCCCCCCCCGGCCTTCCCAGTCCGCAGGCCGGGTCTGGGTCAAGGGGGCAACTGGGACCCACACGACACCCTCCCCAGCCCCATGCACCCGGCCAGTCTGTCTGGGCAGCCCTGGGGAGGAGGACTGGCCAGACCGGAGAGGTGACAGGAGAGGTGAGGGCCGAGCCACAGGGTGGCCCCTTTTCTACTAGGCAGAGGTAACCCAACCCCAACCCCAATACAGGTCACCTTCTATTTCTGCCGGCATGGGGGGACCCCCCTCGCTCCACCCCCAGGGTCACAGTCATGTCCTCTGAGAATACCTCCAGCTTCTGGGGTGGGGGAGACATGGAGCCCTGCCCCAACCTCTCTGCCTGGAGCTCTCAGCACCGAGGAGATGCTGGACGGACACGGTGCCCCAGCTCACCCTCCTGACACCTGAGGATGATGAAGCCTTGCACCCCAAGGCCCCATCACCACCCCTGGAAGGAGAAAGAGGCATGCCAGGAGCTGCCTGGGATCTCAGGGGTCACCCAGGGGAGTCCAAGAAGGGAGTGGGGGGCCAAGACGGATGTTAAGCCCGGGTCTGTCCTGTCCATCAGTCATAGGGGTACAGGAACACATGGGTGCACACGGTGGGGGCATCCCGCAGCTGGGGATGTGCGCGCCCAGGGCCACACACCTCTCCCCTCGTCCCCATGGGGGAAGGGTGATAAATATTTAAGGGGCTTTTAGCTCAGAAGGGGCCGAAGCTGGGGGAGGGAGGGAGATCCACGATGCCTGATTAATGGGGTTACGGGCTTGGATCAATCCGTCCGCCCGCTGCTCCCTCCTCCTCCCTCCCTCCGCCTAATGCGCTTTATCAGGAGACGCTTTTCTGACTTGGCAGCGCTGGGTGTTTTAAATAGACCCATTTAGAGCAGGGGTGGGGGGGGAGAGAGAAAGGGGGGAGGGAGACAGAGATTGAGACAGGCTGGGAGACAGAGACGAATCAGGAGAGGGAGAGGGAGAGAGAGAGAGAGAGAGAGAGAGAGAGAGAGAGAGAGAGAGAGAGAGAGAGAGAGAGAGAGAGAGAGAGAGAGAGAGAGAGAGAGAGGGAGAGGGAGAGGGAGAGAGAGAGAAGAGAGAGAGAGAGAGAGAGAGAGAGAGAGAGAGGGAGAGAGAGAGAGAGAGAGAGAGGGCCCCCGGAAGATAGAGAGCGGGAGAAGAGAGACCTGGAGATGCAGAGACGCATAAATAAGATCGAGGATAGGCCCACAGGAGGCTTCAATGAGGGGCTAGAGGGGCGATGGGAGGCCAAGGGGAAACTGAGGGGGGGGGCTGAGGAGCAAAAACAACCAAATGAAAGACACACACACACACACACATAACACACACAGGAGTCGCCCTTAGCTGGAAGAAGCCAGGAGAGAGATTCAGCAAAGGCTGAACACCAGACGAGCCTGAGAGACAGCAGATAGCTTTTATTTCCAAAAACAGTTTTTCATCCACTTTGTTAAATTAAAAAGCCATTTTTGAAGTGGGGCTGGAGGTGCTCTGCAGGTGTGGGGGGAGGGTGGCCAGAACTGCCAAGTCTTCCCTCCTGGCCTCTTCCTCAGCCCCACAGAAGCTGCCTGGGCCTGAACCCCATGGGATATTCTCCAACTCCCTCACTCTGGGGTCCCTGGAGACAGGGTCAGGGTATCCGAGCTACTGTCCACCGGCAGAATGTCCATCCTGTAGCAGCCCCTGCAGCCCCACCACCTCCAGCCCCTGCTGCCTTCCAGTGTCCTGACTTGGGGCAGCCCCACCTCTTAGCTCCGCATGTCACTTTTCCAACAAGTCACAGGGATTCCTCCTGCCTGGGGGGGTTTGAGGGGGCACAAGCGACCTCCGACACCTAGACAGCATCTGTGACTGGAAATCTGGACTCTCCATCCCCCACCCCAATTCTGGGCCCTCGGGGGCAACAGGGAGAGTGAAGAATTTCCCACAGCCATCTGGAGCTACCATTCTCCTCCGAACCCTGGTTCCATTCTAACCCTCTTCGCTGGCACCCTGGGAAATCCCACCCCACCCTCAACAACAGCACCCAAGTTCCCAATTCTGGAGGGACAGGTTCCCCCCCCACACACACACACATACTCCTAGGCCGGGAAAATGGCCAATCTGTTTAGGAGCTGAGATGAAAAGCCAGTGGCCTTTGTGGGCCTCTGGCGGGCTTTGGACAATAGGCCCTTCCGTTCCGCTCCAGCGCCTCAATTCCTTGGACGCCCCCACCCCCGGGCTGCCAATCCAGGGGCCTTCACTGGGTTGAATGAAAGGCAAGGAGAGTCAGGCCCAGCCCCATGGCTGGCCCCAGAAGATTCGGGACTTTCTACCCTCCCCCCACCACCACTCCTATCCCCTCTGCTCCCCTCAAACCAGGGACTCTTTGGTGGGGGGCAGAAAGGGAACCTGGCAGTGAAAACCACAGGGTATTCTGCACACCCTGAATCCTCCCCCCAACACAGAGCCCTGTTTTCTGACCTGGCTCTGTCTGTGTGACAAAGGCTGTCTCTTCCTTTTCATGGATCCATGAAAGTGTTCCTGGGCAGTGTTCCCTAAAGTGAGCCACATCGCCCTCAAGGGGGTACTGGATGGAAGGGGAAGGATAGCCCCACTCTTTGCAACAAGTAAGCTATGGATGAGAAGTACCAACTAGATGCTGCAGGAACCAGACTTCTCCATGACAGGCTCCTTAACCCCTGCTGCATTTATAGTGCGGGGGGCGGGGGGGAAACCCTGCTCTCTGAGGAAGGAAGGGCCTCTTCTGGGACCCCTGCACCTACCTCTTCACCTCTGGCCGCACAGCACTGAGCACATCAACGTCTGCCTCCTCCACACCAGACTTTGCCTGGGACTTCCAAAACCAAGGGGGCGGGATGAAGTGACAAGGCTGGAGTCTAGAAGGGCAAAGGGCACATGTCAGAGGTCTCAGGGGAGCCATCGGCCTTCGTGGTCTCTCTCTATTCATAAGTCCACTCTGAGAAGAGGGAGACAGAGGCAGACAGGCCGCTCACAGTATCTGGAAGAGGAAAAGTTGGGACAAGACTGACATCCTCCAGCAAGTGCCACTTAAGGATATAAAGTGCCTCGGGGACAAAAGCAGGCCAGAGTCAGTGGCCTACCCCACCACCACCACCATCACCACACCCCAACCCTCATACACAATTTTCACACACATACAGATTTGCCCAAATTCCCACCTGGGCAGCTGACAGACACAAATACCTCCAGATCCCATGCATTCACACAAGCACACTCACACAGAGACATATGGCCACCGGCAGGGCAGAACTCCTCCCACCCCACACACCATCCTCTTCCTCTGCCTCATCCACACAATGATTTATTGAGCATCTGTTATGTGTCATAAACTATGCCAGGCACTCTGTGTGCATTATCTCATTTAATCCTCATGACTTCGCCATGAGGCAGGTTCTATTATTATCCCTATGGATGGCTGAAGGAGCTGAGATTGAGGAAGGTTAATTAACTGGCCCTGGAGCACAGGGCTGATGAGTTCCAGAAGAGATTTGAGTTCAAGTCCAGCTCCAAAGTCTTTCTGCCCTACACCAGTTTCCTTTCTTTTCTCTTTCCTTCCTGCAGTTTCTATGAAGCAGAAAGATGTTTTCTATGAAGATGATTTCTATGAAGCAGAAAAATGTTTTCCACCTACATTTTTGTCCTAAAGCAGTGGTCCTCAAACTATGGCCCACGGGCCACATATTGTATTTGTATCTGTTTTGTTTCTTCATTGCAAAATAAGATATATGCAGTGTGCATAAGAATTTGTTCATAAGTTTTGTTTTTACTATAGTCAAACCCTCCAATGGTCTGAGGGACAGTGAACTGGGCCCTTGTTTAAAAAGTTTGAGGACCCCTGTCCTAAAGCATCAGAACTACCTTCAGAGGCAATCCTGTTTCCATTTTATGGATATGTATGAGGATAACCAAAGCTCAAACCAAAAAAGCACTTTGCAGACTCAAACAACTGATAAAAAGTCAGACGACACCCATCGTTTCTTCAGACTCCATGATCCTCACTTTCTCTAAGATCCCAGGAGACCCTTAGGTCCAGCTGCCCATCTCCACCAGAGGGATATGCTGAGATGCCTAAACTTTCATACACTCTCCATCATCCAACTCTACCTAGAGAGGCAGACACACACAGACACAGACACAGACACACAGACACACAGACACACACAGACAATGGAGATGGCCAAAACAACATGTGGAACACAGGCTAGCTAGAAGTAACTGAGATAAAGACATAGCATAGAGAGAGTGAATCTAGGAGCACAGACACACATAGGGTCCTCTGTTTTATCTGAGAGACTGTCAGAAAAGGAATCTATAGGAGGCCAGAGAGATAGGACAGGAGGTAGGGCACTTACTTTCGTCCACAGTACCACATGTGAGTCCCCTGAGCACAAAGCCAGGAATGATCCTGGAGCACTAGTGGCTGTGCCCCCCAAACCAAGTACATGAATTTTGTGGGGGACCCATTCAGGGATGGTCAAGGCTGACTCCTGGCCCTATGCTCAGGAATCACTCCAGGATAGCTCAGGAGACCATACCAGGGATGAAACCCAGGTTGGCTGAGTACAAAGCAGTCCCTACATGAAAGCAAAGCCTACCCTACTATCACTCTCAAGAAAACTAATTTAAAGAAATACTATCATTATTTAAAAAAAAAAAAAAAAGTGGAAGACAGAGGCTGGCATGAAGAAACACAAACATACAAACATCCCCCAACTTCCATAGCAAGCCAGTTGTGAAATGAAAGGAGGCCCAGGCTACATGCGGTGTGCTTGCATGTGCACTGGGGGGGGGGGGCATGGAGGCTGTATCACCACGCACATTACACCAGCTGCTTCCAGCAATTTCATCTGATTAATAATAAATGCCCTGTAATTACAGCCTCTCCCCCAGCCCTTCTTCCTGTTTTTTGTCAGCTGCCGCCAGGCCAGCCCCCCCATGGACTCCAAGGACCCCTCCACCCTCACCTGCTGCTTTCTAGGAGGTGAAATGGATATGGGCTGACAGAGGAGGCCAGAGTCCTGAGTTGAGGGGGAAATACACTGGGATTGATGCCCTCTGCCTCCAAACCAAAGGTCACCTCCTTAGGTCTGACTTGCAACTTCCCCCATCCTGGTTCTAAAATTTAGAACCCTGAAAATGGATTATTAGGTCTGGGATGCAAAGATGAACTCAGAATTCCCTTTATCTGTTCTTCCTTTTCTTTTTATCTTTTTTGGAGGGGAACACATCTAGCAGTGCTCAGGGCTTACTTCTGGCTCTCTGAGCTCAGGAATCACTTTTGGCAGGGTTCAGAGATTGAACTCAGGTCAGTCAACTGCAAGGCAAGAGCCCTACCCGCTGTACTATAAGTTAGGGCCCGCCTGTTTTCTTTTTGGTGGGCATTTGGCCATACCCAGTGATGCTCAGAGGCTACTCCTGGCTCTGGGAGTTATTCCTGATCAGGGGACCACATGACACCAAAGCTAGAATTGGGGCTCATGCATGCAGAGCATGTACACCAACCCTTTGAGTTAAGGAGAAGCACTCTTCAAGCACGTCTTACTCATTCTTTATCTCTCCCTGGCTAAAAGAAGGCGCCACTCACCAACTCCCCCTTGCTGGGCACCCCACAGGCTTAATGGAGCAAAGGATCAGGACACAGCCCCCACCCATAGCACATTGTCCCAGCCCAGACAGGCCCAAAGTCTGCCCACTGAGTCCCCATGCTCTGGACACTGGGCGGTCCCGCCTCCCACCCTAACCCCCTACCCAGGTCCACCTCCCTCCAGGCCTCCCACCCTCGCTCTCCAAGGCAGCTCTATCAGAATCAGCTGCGGGCTTGTGCTGATCTGTTTCTAATCGCTGGGGCCTGGTTCACGCTTGCCCCCCCACCCCAATATTGATTCCATTATTTGGAGAGTCATTGACGTCAGGGGCCTGGATGGGCGCCAAAACCGCCTTCTCTCCAGGCCTGGGCTGGGGCCCAGCCCCCCATCCCACAATTTCATGGAGGGGCCCCAAAAGGTCAACTCACGGGCCGAGGTCAATATCTTACACCCTCAGAGGCTGGGCATATTTTACCTTCTCCTAGGTCCCTAGAAGCCTGGGGATCCAAAGCAAGGTGGGGGTCTAGGAAAGAGGAATGTGCCAGAGTTTTACTGGGACTCAGACTGCTAGGCAGCACTGGGTTGGGACACGGGAGCTCAGAAAATGCTTCTTGGTGAAGATGTGTGTTTCTATACCACACACCTATTTAGAGCATCCTAGAAAGGAACTTAGAACAGTTATAACTGACCCACTGATGTTTGCATCTAATCAGACATGTTTTGAGCCTGACTGGAAGGTTCTCAGTGTCCCAAGTCTTAGCCATCATTTACTTACATGGCACCTCACCCAACCTCTTTGATCCCTGTAAAACAAAAACAGCCATGTCTCCTGTATCTCAACCCCACATGCTAGCTCTGTTTCCCCATATTCTCACATTCTCTCAGTAGCTCTGGGAGAGGGGTGTGTGTGTGTGTGTGTGTGTGTGTGTGTGTGTGTGTGTGTGTGTGTGTGTCCCTCTCTCTTAGCGTCTCTCTGACCAAGAAAAAGCTGCAGCTACACCCGTCCCATTGGCACTGCCTAGACTCTGGTTGGGTAGGGATTTCTCTCTCTCTCTCTCTCTCTCTCTCTCTCTCTCTCTCTCTCTCTCTCTCTCTCTCTCTCTCTCTCTCTCTCTTTTATTTTTTAGGAGCTAAGCTCTGTTTTCAGACATGACTAACCCATTGGGATAGTGGGTGAATCTCACAGTAATGTCCTGGCTCTAGCTTTAAGTTTCAACAATGGCACCCACCATCTTGGCTCGGGTCCGAGAAAGCAAAACCCAGAGACAGCAAGAGACACTTGACTACAGCAGGAGAAAGGGGCCTTCAAACCTCGTAAAAGATCTGAAAGTACAAGAGAACAGAGTTGTGGTCTGTGCTCTGTGCCCTGTCCCCCTACTAAGACCATCTGCTCTCTTCAGTGTTCTTTCCCTGTCCTTGAGTTGCTGTAGCCTACAAACCACTCAGGTCCTTCAAGCCAACCAGGTGTGAATAAGATCTTTGGGCCCCAAGTTACAAACCCTGTAAGAACTGTCTGGGGCATGAACACTATGGTGATCATGAATAATCATTGTGCTATCCCACTGAGTATGGTGATGAACAAGCATTGGGGCTTGGGGCTGGAGAAATCGCGCAGGGGGTAAGGCTTGCTTTGCATACACCTGACCTGGGTTTAATCCCCAGTACCACCAGAAGTGATTCCTGAACACAGACCCAGAATTCAATTCAGAGCACTACCTGGAATAGCTAAAAAACAAACAAAAATGTACTAGGGAGTGGAACTGGAGCATAATGACACCCTTGCTTTGCAAAATGCACACACCCCAGCAGTAGGAATTGCTTTCCTTGCATTCCCAAAGCATAGACCTGGCCCTGATGCTGCCCAGAGGTCACTGGCAGCAGCTCATCTCCCTTCCAGCACAGTGCTAGTTCCTAGCTCCTGGGTTTGGCTTGGCTGTCCCCACAACTCCGCCCTCCACCCAGAACCCTAGAGGACTCTGCTCCATGACCCCCAGAACAGGGCTCTGTACCTCAGGGACTCCTATGCCCTCTGCAGAGTACAGAGGGTGATGACCTCAGCGCTCTGGGCCCACTTGCCTCGCCAATCCCTCCCCACAGGAAACCCGGAGCCCCCCCCTTGGTGGGTGTGGTCACCCAGGGCCACAGGAGTTTACACAGCTGAAGTCCCCCCACCCCATGGAGGAGGGGTCAGCTCTCCTCAGCCTCTGTGCTCTCTAGGACCCCCCCCCCCACTAGGCACACATGGTCCCCCCCAACCCATCTGCATTTCAAAGAAAATTCACTCCATATGTTTCCGATTCATTTACACTTCAACTCTCCATGGGGGGGGGGGCAGAAAGCAGGGCGCCTCTACTCCAAGCCCCCCACCCCAGAGGGGGGCTGGAGAGCACGTGTCCCCTTCTGGGGAAGAGCAATTCCACCAGAGCCCAGGGCCTGCTAAGCCCCAACTGTGAGGGGCTCACTCTGGGGGGTGCAGGGATGGTGGGCCTCAAGCAGCCCCTCCCCTGAGCCTCTGGAATCAGGGAGGGGATACCTAGTAAAGACTCTCCTCTACTCCCCCCACAGTCTCCAAAACAGGTGCCATTGGCACCTACAATAGCCCCCCCATTCACACCCTTCCCCCTTGCTAGGAAAGAATCCTACTCCTTAGGGGAGGCCTGGGTAGGAGGTTGGGCACACTCAGGGTGAGGGTCAGGGCTCAATAGGCATTCCAGAGGAAGGAGGGGACACCAGGACTCAGCCTCTAAGCTTTGTTCCAGTCAGGTGGAGGGGAGAATTGGGTGGATCCAGTGTAGACCCCTCTGCCATAGGACGCCCACCCCACATTCTACATTCTATAAGGGTCTTGGGAGCCAGTGGTCCAAGAGGAGAGATTATGAGTCTTTTCTTGACCCTGTCAACCACAGAAGGGGATCCAAAATGACTTAGGGGGATGTGTATAGCCCAGGCACAAGTACTCTAGGGCACACACCCCTCCCCTGCCCACCCCGAAGTCTATCCATCAAAGCTTCCCAAACTTCCTGCCAAGAGCCTGATGGTGAAGGAAAGGCTGAGGTCTGAGTGAGCCCCAAATGCTTCATGCAATGATCCAACTTATATTTATTCCCTTCCCATCCACCCCTGGACTAGGCATCTCTTCCTTGGCCAATGAATCCTCCCCAATCAGTGTTGCTAGAATTCTGAGCACAGCAATCCTAGTTGGTCTGAAGGGGAGTTCTGGGCTGCCAGGGTGTCCCCACCATTGCCCCCCAACTATTTCTCCAGACCAGGTGGCAAAGTGTCCCCCTCTCTGTAAGCATGAAAGCAGTAGGCTCCTGAAAAAAGCATGAGGTACTCTCTTGCACTCCTGTGAGGCTCACTCTATGGATTGGGGTGCCTGTTAGTCCGGGTGAAAATACATCTCAGAGTGACACGGGGATGGATTACTTGTGGGGAGCACCATGGTTCTGTGGGGGACTCCCAAACCTGTCTGTCAACCTATGTAGGATCTCAGGTGACTGTGAGGGAAGTCTGCATGTGAAAGCAAGTAACCCCCTGGGCATCCTATGAATCTGAGGGTGAAACCAAGGAGGAGAGAGGCAGGTCACTAACCTAGGAGTCCATGCCATCCTCAGGCTCTTAACATGATTCTAAGAGCGAGAACCCCGGAATGTTCTGGTGAATCTGAGGAAGCTCCAGGATCTTTGTGCAAGCTCAACTGTCAGCACTGGGACCCCAGTGAGTTCTGAGAGAGGCACAAGGTCTCAGGCAGGGAAATGTGGGTCTAAAGGTAAGCCTCCAAACTGGGTTCTCGCAGCAACAGGCACCCCAGAACATAAGTATACATTCGAGTCCCTTTGTCCCCAGGTAAATCTAAGAAAATCCCAAGACCTCCAAATGAAGATAAATGCCTCTACAAATCTGAGTATAAATACCAGGTCCCAGGAGTCTTGCTTGAGTGTGAAAATTTGTTTTTGGACCACACGGGCAGTCTCACTCCCAGCTGTGCTTAAGGGACCATGCAGTGCCAGGGTTGAAACCAGGGCCTCCTGCATGCAAAACACACACTCGGCCCCTTAGATCATCACTCCAGCTTGTAAGTGTGAATTGGAAACTCCTAGTCTTTGTAGGAGGTACCGAGACCCAAAGGAAGCATTAGCTCTGTGAAGAGTGAACTCAGCACTGTGTCACCAGCCCAGAGCTTTGTGTGGGTTTTGACAGTGGGGGGGACACATAGGTCCCTGCAGCCCACCAAATCCTGATTAGTCCCTCAATCCTAAGACTGTGAGCTCTCCAAGCCCCATCTTCACCCACACAATGGCCCACCATCACCCCTAGAGCAGAACGCAAAAAGACACCCCTAGATGCATGGTAATTCATGCCCCCAGATGCACCCACACACCCCGCATTTCAGATCTCCCTCCCATCCACGGCCACACAAAACATCCCCCGTGGCACAGACACCCAACACAGATGCCCCAGGCAAAACAACTATATAGTGAGGCGGCTGGCAGTTCCACACCCAGCGTTGCAGCCCAGCTGCCAGCCACTCAGCCGCTTCTCCACGAGAAAGAGAGAGGGGATGGAAGGAGAAAGAAAATCCAGAATTTGCAACAAGGCGTGAAATAGTCCTGCCCGCCTGATGCTACCGAAGGGGAGGGGGCGGCGGGCGGGCGGGCGCGAGGGCGAGAGGCCAGAGGAGGAACCGCGGGGAAGCGGGGAGCGAGCTCGAGGACTGTCCGTCTGCTGACCTCCCCGCGCGCGGCCCAGCACCCACCCCGGACCCGGAGAGCCACTACTCGGAGTCGCGCCGCTGCCCTCCCCGAGGCCACTATCAGCATCGGCGCGCCAGGCACACACACGGCGGACCCACAAAGCGCCACTCGGGGGGCACAGCACGGGCGAGCGGACTCACCGGACACACAAGGCAGAACTTACAAAGAGACGTGGAGAAGGGCCACTCCGTGGAGCAGACACACACACACAGACACACAAAGACACACACACACACAAACACACACACCTGGATCTACATGGACTCGTGTGTTGGAGAAGGGCCACTTCACGGAGCAGGCACACACACACACACACAGAGACACAGAGACGCACACAGCGACAACAGAGACTCACACACAACACACACACAGAGACAGAGAGACACAGAGACTCACACACACACACACATATACACCCTAAATTCACACGAGTCCGTGTAACTCCATCCATCCATCCACCCATCCCGACGTCCATCCACCGCCTGGAGCCCAGCCGTCAGTCAGTTCACACCCGAAGGCGCTTTGAAGTGCAGATTTGTACCGGGGAAGGAAGCCTCTCCGGCCGGCCAGGCGTGCGGGGGGTCCCAGAAGCCCCCCAGCTCCGCGGTTTTCCACAGCGGAGAGCCGGGGTGAGAGGGGCCTGGGCCGCCCCGGACACCCCACCCCAGGCCGGTGGTCCACCCCACCACCACGCCCAACCCCGGGCGCGCCGGACGTGGGGAGCCGCTGCCCGACACGACGCGACGCGCTCCCTGGCCCCCGAGGGCGGCCGTGGGCAAAGTTTCCGGCCAACTTTGCTCGCGACCCCCGGCCCCACGCGCGTCCCCTTCCCGTCCCTCCGCGCTTCCCGCGCGCACCTTCCCGGGCTGCCGGCTCGAGGGTCCACCGGCCCCGCGCGAGGGCCACTCACCGCGCCTTCGGGCCGCCGGGGCTCCGCGCCGCGCCTCGGGTTCCGAACGGGCCGGACCGTCCGCTCCTCCGCGAGCCCCACGCCGCGCGGGTGCAGCCGCCCTCCGCCTCCCGCCGCCGCCCGCTCTGCACCGGCTCCTCGGCGCTCGGCGGCTTTAACCCCCCCATCCTCCGCCCTCCCGGCCGCCCTCCCTCCTTCCCTCGCCCATGTGACCGCGGGCGCCCGCTCGGCCGCGCGCGCCCTCCTCCCCTGCGCTCCCCTCCTCCTCCTGCCCCGGCTCCCCGCGCCGCCCCGGCCGCGCGCCGCGACCCCCGCCCGCGCCCAGCCCCGCACACTCGCGCTCCGTCCCCTTGCGCCCTGCGCCCTACACCAGGGGTTCCCTCGCCCGGCCCTTCCCCGAGGACGGTGGCCCCCTCCCCGGGCTCGAGCTTCACGCGCGGCCCGAGGAGGCGCGGGGCTCAGCAGCGCGCACGCACATCCATCCACACCCACCCCGCCGGTCCGGTCCCCGCGGGCCCGCCGGGGTCGCCTATGCTGCGCCTCTCGGCCGCGAGCGCAGACTCCACGCCACGCACGCTCAGGCTCCAGCTGGCTGGCTGGCAAGCGCCTCCTCGGGCATCCTGGCTCGCCGAGCCAGGGCCCACTCGCGGGTCCTCTCTCCTCGCGTCTCCTCCGCCGAGAGCCCTCAGGCCTCGCTTGAGGCGCAGATGGCCGGTGTGTCCCCATCTCGCCCCTAATGCTACGGCTCCCATCAATAAACCCGTACCCTCCCTCCTTCTGAATCACAGACAGCAAACGCACACACCCTCCCCGGAAAGTGCGCCCAGCAGGATCCCCTGGGGGAAGAGGCTTCGAAATCCAAGCCTTGGACTCCCAACCCTCTCTGCTGACACACTGCCCTCTGCTTCCTCGCCTCCTCACCCTCTGCAAGTGGTCTGGATAGAAATTTCCACCAGAATGAAAGGGGGCAAGAAGGAGTGAACCTCCTGGAGGTTAACCCCCCCCCCCGCAGTCTTTCTTAGGCAGCCTGGACCTCTGGGGAGTGGGGGTGCTCCTGGGCCTCTGGTCTCACTACCACGTGGGAAGTTAAGTTTAGATCATCCAACCAACCGGGTTGTAGGCCCTCTGAGCACACGGAAAGGGTACATAGGAAAGGTGGGGGACATGGGTCACCCTTAGCCTGATCCTCCTGACTTTGACTCCTAGTGCCTGAGTTTTGCCCCTCAAGGGAAATGCTGGAGGTTGGGGGACCCGAGGCGAGAAGAAAGGAAAGAAGAAAAATTCTTGCTCTTTCCCCCACACCCTTCCACAGAGAACTGCCCAGAGCAGAGTGCCTGGGCCTTTTCCCAACAAATGCCTGAGGGACTCCCACTGCAGAGGAAAAACCTTTCTGCTGCTACCAGGTTTTCACTTTCACTTCCCTGGCAGCAAAATCCCCTCTGTGCCACGGAATGGAGCCGGCAGGGCTGAAGCACAGAGAGGGCTGGTACTGAACTTGAGGACACACAGTGAATCCTGGCTTCCGCAGTGTCCAGCAAGATGCCACACAGCTTTCCTTCCCCCCACAGCATCCTGAGGCCTGGGCTATGGACCAAATCCAGGTATGGATGCCAGAAAAGGACTGGGGTGTGGTCAGCATGCATCTGCAGAGAAAGTGGTAAGAGAGCGAGGAAGGGACAAAGTGGAATTGTTCAGTCCTGGGCCACGTTTAGTCCTGGCCAGGTTTGGCAATCCTGGAGCACCCTCCCTCCCCTCTAGGGGAGGACGGCAGTGGAGATCCAAGGGCGACCTGACTGAGTTCTTCCGTGTCCGATCCATCCTCTTTCTGCCAGTTTGAGAAGAGGGTAAGAGTGAATGTGGCCCAGACCAACACGCCCCTTTCACCCCTGTCTGAAGACACGGGGGTCTGTGGCACTCAGAGCTGTGTAGTTCGGGGGTGCTGGGATAGGGTTCACACAGGACAACCAAAGTCCTGGAGCCGGACTATCTGTGTGTCGAAGGATGAATTAGGAGGGACGCCTGCCGGACCCCTTAGGGGCGCGATTCGGTCCGCGGCTCCTCCGGGCGCTTGGAAGCGGCTGAGGCGCCCGCTTCTCCGGGGCCGCAGCGACACCTGGCGGGTGAGACGAGTCACACGCTTCCCCTCTGGCAGCGGCTCCCACCGACTCGACAATCCCGCTCAGCCCCTTTCCCTTTCTCCCCTCACCTCTGTACCACTGTCCTGCTCAGAATAGATCTATCCCTCCGGATGACCTGGATCAACGGATTCTCGCCGGCTTCTACTCTGACCTCTTCTAGAGAGAACCTTCTGTCTGCTACAGAACAGAACTTTGAGTTTCCTGAGTCTGGAGGGTGACTCTTAGAGGGTCTTCACACTGGAATGGGGGTCTGTCTGAGGCAGGTATTTCCAGACAGGCTGCAAAACCCTGGAGGATTTTTTTTTTTATCTCCATCAAGCTGTATTAAGTGCCCTCATGGCTGGATCTCCCCAGTACTCAACCAGAATTATCCTTCAGCCAAACCCTGTTTCCTGAGACACTCTCCTCTCAAGCCCACCCAATCTTCCCTTCCTGGAAGTAATGCCCCAGTATAGAAGCCATAGTGTCCTGCAAATGATGGCACTCCAGGATTTCAGTACCCTGGAATTGGGGGAGAGTTCCTTGATTTTGAGTCTGTCCTTTTAGTGGTGTTTTGGAGTTTGCTTTGTTTATTGCCACATCCAGAGGTGCTCAAGGCTTACTCTGGGCTCTCTCGGCTCTGGGCTCAGGGGATCATATGCAATGCCTGAGATTGCACTGAGGTCGGCAATCCTCTGCTTTTACACCCAAAAATAAAACTACTCTGGATCTGTAGCAAGATTTTGGGCTTCATCCTGCTCCTGGCAGGTGACAACTTGACCCACCTCCCACTGTCTACATCAGGAGTCAACTTCTGAATAGCAAGGACCCGTCCCCCTCAGCTGCTGGTTTCTTCAGAGGACAGAGAGCCCCACTCCCACTTCCTGAGTTCTGCCTTTGTGGTGGGGTCTTTCAGGTACCACGATTTGGGGGTGGGTGAGAGGGGGGTCAGGCCACACCGCAGGGGCTATTCATGGCTCTGCACTTAGGAATCAATCTGGCAGACTCAGCGAACCATCACTAGGGATGGGCCTAAGTCAGCTGCTTGCAAGGCAAGGGCCCTACCCACCCGCGTTATTTTTCTCAACTGCTACATCAAAAAGTTCTACCTGGCAACACCTGCCTAGTGGAAATTCAACGGCACATACACACATCCAGGTCTGACCTCCCCAAACATGTAGGCAGACCCAGATGCAAGTAGACACCAAGTCCATCCCTCTCCCCATCCAGCTTCACCAGGCAGCATAGAGGTCAGGGTCCCCCACAGGGGTTTGGGAAGCAACGTGGCCCAGAAGGGCGCTCCCTTCCCCCAATCACACACTTCCACGCCACACAGGCAGGCGCACACACTAAGTACACACTGTGTCACCCAGGCGCATACTCAGAGTATTAAGTGCTCGCAGTCACACCAAGTCCCACTTTAGGGTTTGGCGGGTCGCGGCGGGCTCCGGGAGGCAGTTACGTAAAAGTCCTCACCGGCTCCTCTCGCTCCCCCTCTCCGCCCCCCCTGCTTCCTAGCGCAGTGCCAGCGCCCGGGGCGGCTTGGCCGGGACCCGGGAACAGCTCGGCCTCGGAGGCTCCAGGCGCCGAGAAACCCGATCCCGACATAGCCCCAGGCCGAGCCAGGGAGGGGAGGGGGCAGAGCTTGTGCGCACACCCCCACTCAGGCCCAGCCTCCCCGGGATGGTTCACCCCCTTCACCCCCATCCTCAGACTGCTCCTTCAGCCCACAGGGAACCACCGCACTCATCACACACACACACACACACACACACACACACACACACACACACACACACACACACACACACACACTCTTCCTTCTCTCCTCTCTCCTCTCTCCCTCTCCTCTCTCTCCCTCTCCTCTCTCTCCCTCTCCTCTCTCCTCCTCCTCTCTCCTCCCCCCCTCCTCTACTGGAATCCCATGATCATTCCTAAATGCTCCCTGACTCTGTCCACTTCTAGTACCAGAAATAGGGTAACCATTCCCTAAAGGCAAATAGAAAAGGGGAGAAAGATACATTTACAATTAAAACACCCCAGTTTTTTCCCTAGTTTGCCTCTAATTCTTCTGGAGAGATGCTGAGAAGTGAACGGGGGTGCTAGGAGCAACCTCAGTTTTGCTTGGTACAACCTGTAGGATATTAATTAGCCTTGCAATTGGTGAAAGCAGGATTAATCCCTGGTACCTTATATAGTTCTCTGAGTATGCCAAGAGTGATCCCTGAGTACAACCCCTTATGGGCCTTTTCCCACCTCAGTCTTTGTCAGAATCCCAGAGGATCTTCTAGGATGTCCACTGCTTCCCTTCTCCTAACCCATTCACCTTCACCTCCACCTTCCTTAAGGAAGTTCTAACTTCCCTCTAACCCCAGCTCCTCCAGTTTCACTGAAAAGGAAGTTTGAGAGCAATCTGACACATTGAAAATTAAATCCCTGAAGGGAAAATTCAGAGATTAGGAAACACCACCAAATCAGGAATCCGAGAAGAGGAAGAGGCAGAGAGCCTGGCTGTCCCTTACCACACACCACCCCCCTCTACACAACCTCCACCCCACTTCACAGCCCAGACTTGATTTTTCACAATAATTCTTGAGAATCTGCCTGGGCTGCCCAGAACCAGGCAGGAAGGGAATTTCCTCCTATGTTCTTGTTAATGAACAAAATATTTCATGTTGGAATTCCTTCTCTGCCCCCAGCCCTGCTTCTCTAGAACCCCCCTAGCCTGACTAGGCAGGAACACTGCTCAGAGACAGTCACAGGGAAGGGGAAGCCCCCCACAAGGGGAAGCATGATGCGCATTGGGGTCATCCTTTTAAATAAATAATTAGGGTGGTTTTTTTTTTCTTTTAAGTTTTGGCTAAAACTACCCACTCTGGTGGCTGCTTCCCAGAATGGGCGGCAGGCGGCCGGCGGAGCTGTCCCGAGGCCCAGGACATGCCCCCCCACCTCCCCACCCCCCGGGCAAGGAGCCTTCCCCAAGTTGTTTTCCTGGTCTCTTCCTCTTGGATGTTGTGATTATTAATCACATTTTCCATTCACAGGCTCAGTCCAGACCCCCTCCCCCTGGGGTCAGGGCTGGACAGAGGAAAGAGGACCAAGCTTCACAGGATGAGTTGGGGACAAGATGGGCAATGACCCTGATCTTGGCTGCTCCAAAAGATGCTGTCAGCAGCCGTCACAGATGGTTCCCACCCCATGCTTGTGCACAGCAGAACCATACTCCACACAAGCAGAGGAGAAAAAAATGGACAGGTGGCCAGTTTGCACAATACTCAGCTTCTCTGGGTGCCTGATTTTATAGATAGGGAAGTGACTCAGAAAGGGGGAGTCATTTGCTCAGAGTCACACAGCATTTAGTAGTGATAGGGCCAAAGCAGGATTCCTGGAATGTGGGTGGTCCTTCTACTTCAGGTTTTTTTGGGCCACACCCATTTGATGCTCAGGAGTTACTCCTGGCTAAGCGCTCAGAAACTGTCCCTGGCTTGGGGGGACCATATGGGACACCGGGGGATCGAACCACGGTCCTTCCTTGGCTAGCGCTTGCAAGGAAGACACCTTACCTCTAGCACCACCTCACCGGCCCCCCCTTCTACTTCTAAGGTAAGAAGATGCATATGAGTATTGATCACAACTATATGCCAAGCACCTGACAAATTCTATCTAATTGGTTTATGATCTGCATAAACCAGATAAACAAGAATCCCTGTCTTCTCAAAGAGACAGACCAGGAGCCAGAGAGATAGCATAGCAGTAGGGCGTTTGCCTTGCACATGGCCAACCCAGAAAGGAGATGGTGATTCGATTCCTGGCATTCCATATGGTCCCTCGAGCCTGCTGAGGCAATTTCTAAATTCAGAGCCAGGAGTACCCCTGAGCGCCCCCGGTGTGACCCAAAAATCAAAAACAAAAAACAAATCAAAGAGAAGGACCAGCTAAAACTCTAATCACTGCTAGACAGTATTGTGCAAGATCTGCTAAACTGTATAGATATCTAGTCTATCTGTCCATAGCATGTGGTGCTGCATTCCGCTCCTAAATATATAATCCAATGAAATTGTTATGCATATATTCAGTAAGACTACTTAGCAATTTTATTGATAATGGTCTTAAACTGGAAACAGTCCAAATGAAAAGAGTTTGATATAGTTAAGCAATGGAAAAGAGCCAACAATATAGCAATACACAACAAAAATGAATAAAACTCAGAGACAAATGTTGAGGCAAAGAAAAACAGTAAACACAAAAGCACATATTAAAAAAAAGCACATATGAAATAAATTATTTTATTTATAAAAGATTCAAGTATAGGAAAAACTCATTTATTGAGATAGAAATTAGATTGCAGCTATCTTCACTGGGAGTAGGGAGTACAAAACACTATATATATTCATATATGTATATATTCAATATGTATGTTCTATATATGCTTAAAAATTGTTTTTGCTTTTTGGGCCACAACCAGTGACATTCAGGGATTACTCCTAGCTCGGCACTCAGAAATTACTCCTGGCTTGGGACACCATATGGGATGCTGGAAGATGGAACCGCAGTCCATCCTAGGTCAGCTGTGTTCAAGGCAAAAGCCCTACTGCTGTGCCACTGCTCAGGCCCCTATATGTTCAATTTTTACCTACATTGGGACCAGCGAGATAGTATAGCATATAGGGCATTTGACTTACACATAGCCAATTCAAAATCTTTTATTTTGTTTTTGCCTTTTTGGGGGACTGCACAGATGGTGCTCAGGAGTTACTCCTGGTTCTGTACTTATGAATTACTTCTGGTGGTACCTAGGTGTTCATTTGGAAAGCTGCAGATTGAACCAGGGATGGCAGCATGCAAGGCAATACCCTATCTGCTGTACTACTCCTATCCCAACAACACAAGTTGTTTTTTTTTGGGGGGGGTCACACCCGGCAGCGCTCAGGGGTTAATCCTGGCTCTATGCTCAGAAATCGCCACTGGCAGGCACAGGGGACCATATGGGGTGCCGAGATTCAAACCACCGTCCTTCTGCATGGAAGGCAAATGCCTTACCTCCATGCTATCTCTCTGACACCAGCCAACAACACAAGTTCTATCCTCAGCATCCCATATGGTCTCCATGCTTACTAGAAGTAATTTCTAAGTATAGAGCCAATGAGCATAACCAGGTGCTCTCCCCCCTTAAAAAGAATATAAATCGGTGGAGAGGAGGAAGACTTGGGACATTGGTGATGGGAATGTTGCACTGGTGATGGGTGGCGTTCTTTACATGACTGAAACCCAAACACAATCATGTATGTAATCAAGGTGTTTAAATAAAAAAAAAAAGATTTAAAAAAAAGGATATAAATCAACCCTAAAGTTTACATAGTTTATTGGTTTATTTATTGTTTATTTACTTATTTTTGGATTAGAGTCCATACCAATTGATGCTCAGGGATTACTCAAGGATGCTCAGGGATACTCAAGGATTACTCTTTTTTTTTTTTTTTTTTTTGGTTTTTGGGTCACACCCGGCAGCTCTCAGGGGTTACTCCTGGCTCCATGCTCAGAAATCGCTCCTGGCAGGCTCAGGGGACCATATGGGTAGCCGGGATTCGAACCAATGACCTTCTGCATGAAAGGCAAACACCTTACCTCCATGCTATCTCTCCGGTCCCAAGGATTACTCTTGACATTGCTCAGGTGACCAATATGGGATGCTGAGACTCTAACCCTGGTTGGTTGCATGTAAGGCAAGCCCACCATTCTATTCTGGTTCCACTCTTTACTTTTTGCCCAAAAAGAAAACAAAGTCTGAACTGCAAAGTTGAAAAATCCCCTGGGTGTGAGAACCAGAAAGCTAGTACAGCACTTAAGTCAATTGCTCCAGCACCCCTCATAGTCCCCTAAGTACCAGCAAAAGTGATCCCAATCGACAGAGCTAGGCATAATCCAAAACACCACCAGTTGTGGCCTTAAAATGAAATTAAAACACCCTGGGACCAGAGAGATAGTACAGAGATGAAGTCATTTGCCCTTCATGCCCCACCAGTTTAAACCCCTGAGGTCACTCCCAAGTACAGAGCCAGCAGTACCTCTGAGCCTCACTGGGTGTGGCCCTAAGCCCCTTCAAAAAAGAAACTTGGGGGCCAGAGAGATAGCACTGCAGTAGGGCATTTGCCTTTCACACAGCCAACCCAGGATGAATCTGGGTTTGATTCCTGGCATCCCATATGGTCCCCTGAGCCTGCCAGGAGTGATTCTGAGCCCAGAGCTAGAAGTAACCCCTGAGCGCCACAGGGTGTGGCCCAAAAGTCCAAAAAAAAAAAAAAAATAAAGGAACATCTGTATTAGGAGAGTGATCATTCTGTCTAACATCACATCACATGATGCTCTCCAGACAATGGGGGAGGGGGAAAGTCCCTGCTGGGAAAGAATCAGGCTATGGTGGGGTAGGGGCAGGAGGGAAACTGGGTAGACGACAGAAGTGGACACTGGTGAAGGGATGGGCGTTAGAACATTGTATGCCTGAAACTTATTAATGAATAACTTTGTAACTCTGTAATCAATGTGATTTATTTAAAAAAGGTAATAATGGGGCCGGCGAGGTGGCACTAGAGGTAAGGTGTCTGCCTTGCAAGCACTAGCCAAGGAAGGACCACAGTTCAATCCCCCATCTTGATCCCCGGCGTCCCATATGGTCCCCCCAAGCCAGGGGCAATTTCTGAGTGCTTAGCCAGGAGTAACCCCTGAGCATCAAACGGGTGTGGCCCAAAAAAACAAAACAAAACAAAAAAAGTATTAATAACAATAAGGAAAAGCTCCTGGAGGATCAGGGAAATAAAAGGCTGCAAGGGACTAGGTTTCAATTCCCTCAGGGACCAGAGGATCCTGAGCATTTCAGGGAATGAGCCTTGAGCATGAAACCAGGAGAAGGCCCTGAGCATGACTGGTATAGGCTAAACCTCTCTCCATAATTAAAACAACAACAACAACACAAAAAAATCTGGTCAAAAAAAAAAATCTGGTCAGATAGTACAGCAGGTAAACTGCTTGCCTTGTACAGGGCTGAACTAGATTCTATCCCTGGCATCCCATATTGTCCCCTGAGCAGCACTAAAAGTGATTTCTGAGTGGGAGTCAAGAAAAAACCCTGACCACCACTGGCTATGGCTCAAAAATTAAACAAGCAAACATAAAGACCAAAATTTAAAAAGAATATATTTTAAATAATAATTCTGGGGTTGAAGCAATAGTACTGTGAGTAGGGCATTTGCCTTGCACACTTGCACAGGTTTAATCCTCGGCATCCCATATGGTCCCCTGAGCCTACCAGGAATGATTCCTGAGCACAGAGCCAGGAATAACCCCTGAAGCACCACGCCCCAAAACTAATAATAATAATAATATTTAATTATTGTTATTCCTTGAAGAGGCCAGAGAGCTAGTATAGGGGTTATCTTGTCTTCAATTTGGCCGACCTGGAATTGATCCCTAGCACCCCATATGGTCCCCTGAGCACTCCCCGGGAGTGGATCCCAGAACACAGAGCCAGAAGTAAGCCCTGAGCCCAGCTGGGTGTGGCCTAAAACAAAACAAACAAACAGACCAAAAAAAAAAAAAAATCCCCTGAATAACCGGGAAATAGCTCAGTGGCAGAGTGTTTGCTATGCATGTGTACAGCCCTGGGTTTGATTCCCAGCACACCAAAAATCAGTCTAGTCAATAAACAAAGTTCCCTGGAACTGAGCCTGTGGTTGCAGAGCGCTCAAAGCCCTTGGTCAGATTCCAATCTCCTGCACCACTTGCTTTCCCCAGTACCACTAGGGTTGCCTCAGCCCAAGCACCACAGTGAGTGTCCTCCGCAACAACAATAAAATTAATAATTTTTCATAAAAAGAGAACACTATACAAGTAGGTATACAATTTATCCCCCAGCCCCCTCAGGCAAGAGGTGACAACCTAACATCTAAAAGAGCCTAGATTGAGCCCCTTTGTTCTTTCTCATGGCACCCTGTTTTTTCTGTTCTATGTGCTCTGTGTTTGGCAGGTACTAGTGAAGTCCTTGAGCTCTTTCTCTGACCCCAGGTAGCCAGGGCTGGATGTGGCACAGAACAGGTGCCCTAACATTTGAAAAAAGAAATGGAGGACCCGGAGAGATAGCACAGCGGTGTTTGCCTTGCAAGCAGCCGATCCAGGACCTAAGGTGGGTTGGTTCAAATCCCGGCATCCCATATGGTTCCCAGTGCCTGCCAGGAGCTATTTCTGAGCAGATAGCCAGAAGTAACCCCTGAGCACCGCCGGGTGTGGCCCAAAAACCAAAAAAAAAAAAAAAAAAAAAAAAAAGAAAAGAAAAGAAATGGAGGCCATACCTATAGTACTCAGGGTTTACTCTTTTTTTTTGTTTGTTTGTTTTTTGGGCCACACCCGGCGGTGCTCAGGGGTTACTCCTGGCTGTCTGCTCAGAAATAGCTCCTAGCAGGCACGGGGAACCATATGGGACACCGAGATTCGAACCAACCACCTTTGGTCCTGGATCGATTGCTTGCAAGGCAAACACTGTTGTGCTATCTCTCCGGGCCCAGGGTTTACTCTTGGTTCTTTGTTCAGGGATTACTCCTGGTCACATTCAGGAGAGCATATGTGATGCCAGGGGTCAAACCAGAGTCAGTCAAATGCAAGACAATCTCCTAAACCCCTGTATGATTTCTTCAGTCCTGAAAAAAAAATGTCTAAATTAATGATAAATGAGTGAATGAATAAATGATACCAACCAGCAAGGTAGTCAGCATTGGCCTACACCCCTGTAACAGGTAAAGGAGCCTAGTTGAATCAGTCACTAACTCAATTGACAGAAAAGAAGGCAAGTTATGGGATTAATCATGGACAGAGTGAGACAACCTTTAGGGCCTCAGATATCACATCATGAAGGGCTTTTAGTGACAAGGTCACGCAGGACTGGAGAGACATAAAGTAGGTAAAGATAGAGGCTGCCTCTGGGCTGCTGAGCCTTGAGCAAGGTAGCAACTGGAGGTAGGGGAGCCAAGGAGGAGGTATTGCAGTACCCTCAGAGACAGACTTCTGCCATATCTTCCTTGGGCATGGCTGTGGGGTTTGAGAGAGGATAGGGGATCTGGAGATAGCATAGGGGTTAAGCTACTCACCTCACATGCAGCTGGCCCTGATTCAATCTCTGGCACCACATATGGTCCTTCAAGCACCAACAGGAGCAATCTCTGAGCACAAAGCCAGAAGGAAGCCCTGAGCACAACCGGATAGGGACCAAATTTCCTCAACAAAAGAGAAAGATAAGACCGGAACTCATGGACCAGCGGGGAGGTGCTCAGATATCTGAAGGAACTCCCAAGTTCCCCTATATACAAGCTTCCTTGACTTAGTCCTGTGTCTTAGTCCTGTGTCTCCACTCCCAAAAATATCCCCACCCAGGTGATCCTGGGATTTGAGCTAAGTTTGGAAAGAGAAGCAGGGAAGGTGCAGAGCAGGCCTGAGGGCATCTTAACACCCAGAAAATCCTATGCTCTGGGCCTTGTCCATGACAGGGACAAATACTTCTTGGCAGCCTGCAGTCTCAGATTCTACTGTCTATGATGGGAATGGCGTTTTAATATTCACACAGCCCTTGGTACATCCAAGCTTCCCATCCCTGGGGCAAGGAGCAGGAAGGACCAGAAAATAAGGGCCCAAGGTCTGTGTGGGAAAGTGGGAGAGGGGTTTGAGATTTGCAAATCACAGCTGCAGTTTTCCTTCTGTGTCACAAAAAATTACATAAAATGAATCCCCAAAGCACCAGGTCCCCCCAGAAAGCTCTGCACCCCCAGAAAGCTCTGATCTCCCTCTCTGTTGATTCTGTCTTCAAAGGTGCCTCCTCCTGGCCCACCCAGAATCTGACCCAGACTCCAGCAACAGGGCCCAAGGTCTGATGTCCTGATAACAGGACTGAGGATTTTAGCAGGTCTAATGGGGACCTGTTGCTTCTGAGATTGGCTCCTTGCCAGCCAGCATTTTCCCAGGGAAAGAGGAGAGGGAAGAAAAGAGGCCCCAACTTCCTCTCCCTTCATTCCACTCCCTCCACTCCAGTTGTGCTGATTGCAGAAGACAGAAAACACAGAGACTGGCAGAGGATTGACAGTCACCAAGTCCCCATGGAGACCTACAGAGGCAGAGGAGAAGTTGAAGAGGGAAAATTGAATTAAATTCCATTCAACAGACATTTATTAGCACCTACTGTGTGCCAGGCCCAGAGGGAACATTGTGTCCAAGAGCACAGCCAACTCCTGGGGTTTGGCACCAGCTGCTTGGGGGGGTGATAGTGTCATTCACTGGGGTGGAGGGAGTGACATGTTCAGTTGAAGACACTGTGGGGTGGTGGCCAGGGGAACACATGCGTCCTCCAGGCATTGAGAGAAAGCTGCTGACAGGCTGGGGTGTGAAGCTCCCATTCCACAGCTGCTGGGGCACTGGGAATTGGGACCCCTCAGGTGGCCGCACATTGGTCAGTTTCTCAGATTGATTTGGCCCCTGGGAGAGATAGAGATGGAAAGACTCAAAGGAGATATCTCAGGGAGCCAGCCAAGCATATCTGCACATGTGCACATGGGGGAGCCCTGGGGTCAACCCAGCCCTGCACAATATCCTGGAATACCACGTGTGTGATCCCACCCCCCCAAAAAAAAAAGAAACAGTTAAAAGACTGAGAGGAAGAGGAGGAAAGTGAGCCAGGGGTCTGGGTGCACAGGAGAGGAGCGTGGGGAGGTCAAGAATGATCTGCAGGGCTGAGCATCTGAGAGGACCTGGCAGGCACGGGGATGGCTTCAGGGACCCTCTTATGCTGTGGTGTCAAGTGTCCATCAGCACTTCCCAGAGTGGGTCATACACCAGGCCCCCCTCCACACACACACATGTTGCGGACATATGCATCCAAACCAGGTTTGGTCCCCAGCATCCCATATGATTCCGAATCAGCCTGGAGTGATCCCTGAGCCAAGAGCATGCCCCCGTGTGACTCAAAACCAAATAAATAAATAAAACAGTGGGGGAAAAAAGGTATATGCATTTCCAGGGAGTTGCTAAAAAATTTTTTTGGGGGGTCTGGAAAGGGAGGCACTATGCCAAGAAGTGCGAGAATCTCTGGCTTTCCCCACTGTGTCCTGGGCCCTGCTAACTCTAGGAACCTAGAACAGCCAGGCACAAGGGCAGAAGTATATGAACCAGAGCCCTTGTCCCCAACTTCCATTCCTGCACCCTGATTTCTGGTCTCCTCAGGGTTTCTGCATCTTTCTCGAGCCCATAAGCCCATAGCGGCTGGCTGTGAAACTAGGGGGTAATTGAAAGCAGGGCCAAGACATTAGGAACCATAACGCTGACGCCCCAGCTCCCCAGGATAGCTCCTGGTTTTCTTCTTATCCCCATTCTCCCCGCTGCTGACAGCACAGTTCCCTTCAGCCCCCACCAGCTGGGCTAATGACCCTCCTCCCCAAATCCAGCAGAAGGCCCTCCCACCAGAAAAAGCACCCAGAGCGAGCCGCTGGGCCCCTGAGGACCTGTTTCCTGTGTTCAGACCTCCTTAGTGTATGCTCTACTACCCCCCACATCGAAGGGTCCCTAAATTCTAATCTAATTTTTTTTTTATGGCAGAGCCTCTCCTGAGGATTGAACAACACGAAGAATTGCTCAATAGTAAAAGGGAAACGGGTGGGGGGGGGGAGATAGGAAGTGGGGGGTGGGGACTGGGGTATCCCTCCAACAAGCAGATACTCAGTAAGTGTGCAAAGAAAACAAGGATTTGAAAATCCAGGACTAGAGTAGGTGCTAAGGGCTGAGTGCTGTCTCAAGCTTCATCCCTGGTAGCACACAAGCTCCTGGACGCAGAGCTGGTGGTAGCCTCTTCCAAGTGTGACCCCCAAATCAAACCCTAGGACCAAAAGTTGGCCACAGCCCTGAAGCTGATCCAAGGTTTTGGGAATATCTTCAGCATCTATCCTGCTTTTAAGCAAGGGCACAAAGCTGGTGTTTGCTGATCATATGCAGGGTGCCCTGGACAGATACCTAATTATTTCAGGACCCCTACCCCATGGGGACATTTCTGACAACTTTGTCTCAGTCAATCTCTCTTCTCAGCTCTTTGATGAGGTTGTGGGGTGCAGCTCCTAGTTTGGTGTTTACTGGCTGCATAGCCTCAGGCTAGTGACCTCACGTCTAGGCCCCCATCATCCCATTAGGAGTGAAATGGGCTTATAATAGCGCCTATTTTCTGGGGCTGTGGTGTAGATGCTATGCAATGAGATAATCCAATCACGTGCTTAGTGGCAGCATGCTTTTGGGGGGCGAGCCCCCTTTCTCCTGGCTTTGCCTTGTGTCACTTTGCAGCTGGGTTTCCTCCTCTATCCTCCCCTATCCATGCCCCCCCCATTCCCCTCTTTCCTGATTTCTCAGCCTCTACTGCCTTTGGCTCTGCAAGCAACCCCCACCACAAGCCCTATTTGACCCTGCTCCAACCCCCTTGGCACTACTGGCCCAGGTGGGGTGTCCAGAGACGTTTTGAATACAAACACCAAATTCCTGACAGGAGCTCATGCCCAGGCCTGACAAGGGTGAATCACAGTCAGTTGGTGGGAAACGCAATGGCGTCTGTGTCCTATTCTGGCTGGGCAGGAGCGCGGGGGGCTCAGCTGGCACCTTCTTCAAGGAGGGGGGACTTGCCCTGACGCCTCTGGCCGCCTCCACACCTGGGCCTAAGCCAGATCCCCCAATGTGTGGAGCCTGCCTGAAAGTATGCAGCATGGGGACAGAGGCTTCCACCCCACCCAGGGTGGCTTCCTTGGCCTACCTGCACCCCCAGGTTTGAACTGCGCCTCCTGGACTCAGGCCCAAACTGTAGCCCTCCAGTTGGTGTTTTCTCTGCCACTGGTCTGTGAGTTTTTGTCCCTTTCTGGCTCTGAGACTCAATTCTACTCCTGCATGTCCCATCTCTGTGTCTTTAGTTCTATGGCTGCCTCTCTACAACATCTCTCTCTCTCTCTCTCTCTCTGCAACATCTCCCCCCCCCCCCTCTGACTCACCCCCCTCTCTAATATTTAAGCATTTATTTGAAAAGGAAAGGAGGCAGAACCCCTCTGGGGTTGAAGCTAAGTGTTTATTCAAAGCAAAGAGAAAGTAGCAAAGACACAGCTGTGAGCACAAGTAGGGGGTGTCCAAGGGGGAACGCTCTGTCCCTTCTCGCTTGGAACCTTGGTCCCTGACTTTGGCACAGAGCTGTCCTTCCCTGTCACCCCCCCCCCAGGAGCTGTTGGGGACAGGAAACGAGGGTGTCATCTCTTGAACAAAAGAGGAGAAAGGAATGGTAGGGAGGACTCAAAGACCTGAGCATTTCCATGTCACTATGGGTGTGTGGAGGCAGAAAGAAAAAAGATGAGGTGCTCAATAAATATAAGAAAAGGGGGGCTGACAGGACCCCCAAGACAGAAACTGAAACTGGAGCAGGCAGGAGCATGGGGAGCCTATGGAAAGGCTGTGACTTGGCTCTGGGGCCCAACAAGGAGTCTTCCCTGGGGGCCAGGATTGGTCTCAACTAGCCCTCAACACCCCCACACCTGGGCTCCAGCCAGGCCCCTCACGTCAGCCCTCGGGCAGAGGGCCAGAGGCTGAACCACCAGGATCCCCTCTGCTCCTGCTTCCCAGCACACCCATGCCCGCAGGAGCCCACCAGCTTTGAAGAGCAGACTTGGGGTCCACAGAATTGGAGAGAGCCGTCTGCAGGGCCAGGCCCCCAGCAAGCAAAGGCAGGGTCAAGGGCCCTGGTGTTCTGAGGCAGGCAGGAGGTCAGCCTAGGCCTGCCAAGGTGATCTTGTGCCACTGTGCCAGTTGTGTGGCAGGAGCCAGGCCTGAAACTTGAAACTGGACTGTGTGTGTGTGTGTGTGTGTGTGTGTGTGTGTGTGTGTGTGTGTGTGTGTGTGTGTGTGTGTGTGTGTGTGTGTGTGTGTGGAGAGAGCACCCAAGAGCCCTGTGCATGGGGACAGCCAGCTGGGGCAAGTCACCCCATGGGCCAGAGACAGATGTGTAGCTGGAACAAAAGTTTCAGCAGCAGAGAGATAGAGACAAAGAGACAGAGAGACAGAGAGAGGGAAGTGTGTCAAAAGAGGCAGAAACCAGATGACCATAGAACTAAAGACACAGATGGGACGTGCAAGAGAAGAACCGAGTCTCAGAGCCAGAAAGGGACAAAAACTTGCAGAGAAAACACCAGCTGGAGGGGTGAACAGACATGGAGAAAAGTGAGGGAGTCCGAGGGAGGGGTTAAAAAAAAAAAGCCGAGGCCTAGAGATGGCGGGAGCACTAGCACGGAGCGGGTCGAAGAAAGAGATCAAAACAGCGGGAGTGGAGAAAATCGGGCAGAAAAGAGAATTCTCCGGCTTGCCCGGCTCCCCAGCCCGCACTCCCCAGGGTTTGGGCCCCCCTCGCTATTCTTTTCGTTTCCACGGCAACGGGGAGGACAGCCGAGTATTTGCATATACATTTACATCCATTCTGTCTGCATAATTCAACAGGTTCCTGCATATTCATGAGCCTGTCGGCCAAAGTGACTTTCCCATTCCCGGTTCTGAACCTGCCGGCTGTGGGCACGCCCTCAGCACAGTGGCCCCCCCCCCCCATGCTTTGCTCCCCAAACACTCCTTTGTAGCCTGCTTTGCTCTTCCAGGTCATTCTGTTTTCCCACCAGCAGGTCACACGTGTGTGTGCACCCCAACTCATGGCGTAGTGACCTTGGTGGAAGGGACTCCTGGCTGGAGGTTTTTGTCAAGAGCAAAAGGCTGAAAGGATTCTGCTGAGAGAAGCAGGGGAGTAGGCTGAGCTGAGAGCTTCCCACAAGAGAGAGTTTGTGACTCCCTGCCAGGGCCAGGAACCCAGGAGTCAGGAGAGCCAGAGGGGAGGTGCCTGGAGTACCATCAGGGACCTACGTGACTCAACCCAGGACCTAGGTCCTTCCAGAAATGCCAGACTGGGCCAGGGAGATGGAATGTTGGTTTAAATGCCAGCCTTGCAGGTTCAATCCTTGACACCACATAACCCCCTGAGCACCACCATCTGTGTCCCTGGTGGTCTCAGGCACCTCAGGACCTAAGTAGCAGATTTGGACCCTCATATTGAGCTGTCAGACTGGTTAGCCCAGGATTGTAAGCAATGGACCTTGGGTCCTCTGAGTACCTCTTGGGAGTTCCTCCCTAGGGACAGAATAGTCAGAACTTGCAGTATAAAGAAATAAGAGAATTCTTGTTTTGTTTTTGGGACACACCCAGCAGTGTGTAGGATTTACTCCAGGCTCTGTGTTTACTACTGATGTTCCTTAGGGGACCATATAGGGTGCCAGGGATCAAACCTGGGTTAGCCACATGCAAGGCAAGCGCCGGACCCGCTGTGCTCTCTCTTCAGCCCCAATAAAAAGATCAGAAAGAGTAGTAACAGCATCACTCCTTGCAGATGTTATGATAGTATAGACCCAAGACACCCTAAAAAGTTATTAGAGGACCGGAGAGATAGCACAGCGGTAGGGCATTTGCCTTGCATGTGGCCAACCAGAATGACTTGGGTTCGATTTTCCGCCATCCCATATTGTCCCCCAAGCCTGTCAGAAGTGATTTCTGAGTACAGTCAAGGGTAACCCCTGAGTGCCGTTGGGTGTGACCCTTATCTTAGAGCAGCTAAGATAAAGCTCTGTGGTAAAACTCATGCCTTGAATGTAAGCAGCCCTCAGGGAGATCCTGACCACCAAAATTAATGCAGATACGATAAACTGCAGGAGTCTCAAGATAGCTTAGCAGTGGAGCACTTGCAGCATGAGACCTAGTTTATGGTTTTGTTTTTATTTGGGTGGGTTGGGGCCACACCCAGTGATATTCAGGGGTTACTCCTGGCTGTGCTCTCAGACATCATTCCTGGCTTGGGGGACCATATGGGATGCCAGGGATGAAACCATGATTGTCCTGGGTCAACCGCATGTAAAGCAAACACCCTACCATTGTGCTATCGCTCCAGCCCAGAGACCTAGAGTTTATGAGGCTGAGAGTTCAATCCCTGATAGCCCTACAGGCCAAGCATAATCAAGGCAGCACTGCCCTAGGGATTGCACAGATCATGTAGATGATACACAACCAGATGTGTATGAACCACAACTAAAGTGTACAGCCTTCCAGTGGGGATCGTTTAGCCAGGGTTATGGTATTTCCCTGTGAGAGCTCTGGGGTCAAGTCCTGGCACACATGCTCCTCCATTTCTAAGTGCTGTATGGTGTGCACCCCCTCACTCCAAATAAAATGAAAGACTGAATCATGAGCTCTGAACTCCTGAAGTCTATAAACTTCCCTAATTGTCTTTATCACACCAAGGTCAAATTATCCATCTATGACTATAGTTCTCAAGGGTTTGAAGACTCCAAGGCTAGTGTCTGTGTTGTTCACATTGGGGTGTTAATTAGATGTTTATCAAGTAACTGAGGAGCCTATTGAACAAATTTCAAGCTTGGACTGTTTCCCCATCCTTGAGCCTCAGGATGCTGTGGTAGGGTGGGAACTGCTGATCAGGAGAGGGACAGGGTGGACTGATCCCTTCGTAAATGCTGCCTCCTTGTGGCCAAAGGTAGAGCGCACTCGGGCTCCCAAGCACTAGAAGAAGCTAGATATATATACAGTACTTGACAACAGCAGCGTTTTTCCAGATATTCCAGAATACCCAAGTGGAGCACAGGTGAAATTCACAACTATGAGGTGAGGCACAGGGAGGAAACCAGGGAAGGGAGCCACGTTTGGGAAAGGCTGATTAACAGTGTTCTGCAGTAGTGGTTTTCAACCTCTGTTTGGAGGGCACCCCCTCCACTCCACCTTCACCCCAGGCAGGCTGGAAACCATTGCCCCACAGAACCAGGCTTAGCCCCGGGGTCCCAGAAAAACCAGGACTGGGACCGGAGTGATAGCACAGTGGTAGGGCGTTTGCTTTGCAAGTGCCAACCCAGGAGAGAGCCTGGGTTTGATTCCTGGCATCCCATTGGGTCCCTGAGCCTGCTAGGAGCGATTTCTGATGTCTTGAGTGCAGTCAGGAATAACCCCTGCCCAACCCCGTCCCCCAAAAGAAAGAAAAACCAAGACTGTCTGCAAAGAAGGTATGTCGTGAGTAGAAGTAGCCTGATTGCAGAATAAGCTTTGATAAGTTCCATGTATGCAGACAATGGTGAGAGTAAAACCTAAAGGCAGAAAATTCTAGTGCACACAGGAAGATTGAGGAGTTTGTGTGGCTAGAGTACAGGTGCAAGGGGACCAGGCAAGAATTGGCCTGAGCATCGCAGTAACAAGCAAGGAGGTGCTTTCAGTGAGTGAACGTGAATCCTGCCTTCTAAAGTGGACCAAGGGAGTCTTAGGGAGCAGAGAAGCAGCAGGGGCAGGGACAGAGATGGCTGTAGCCCCAAGGTGCAGGTAAGAGGCTCAGTCTACATTCCTCAGTGTACCTGCTACATGCTGAGCAAGACAGTTTCCTGCCTGTGTAGATCTGCCCTCCTCATCAGGAAGAGAGATAACAGATATTCTAAAAAAAAAAAAAAAGACTTCTTGCTCAGAGAGGACACAGGTAGGGCACTTGCCTTGCACACAACTGACTAGAGTTTGATCCCCAGCATCCCATATAGCCCCCCAAAGAACCATCAGGAGTGGTTCCTGAACACAAAGCCAGGAGTAACTTAACCACTGCCGGTGTGGTCCCAAAACAACATTTATTTAGAAGTCTAAAATAAAACACAATATTATTTGGGAGAAATGCAGGAAAAAGGTGCTCTGAAGTGACTGATAGCAAATTAGTGTGGAAGTTGGAGCAGAGAGAACTTACAGGGAGGTAGGAGACCTGCCATTCTATTTTTTTTTGGGGGGGGGGCATACCTGGAGGTGCTCAGGGGTTACTCCTGGCTTTGCACTCAGAAATCGCTCCTGGCAGACTCAAGAGACCACATGGGATGCAGGAAACTGAATAGTGGTCGGCCACTTGCAAGGCAAATGCCCCACAACTGTGCTACTACTCCAGCCCCAAGATCTGCCATTCTTTAAGAGCAGGTAAGCAAACAGCAGTCCTTAGCTGGTCTGGGAGGAGAGCTTGGAGGGCAGTGAATCAGGGAGATCAGTAAGGAGACTTGCAAGATAATAAAGGGTGTGAACTACCAAGGGGTTGCAGAAGAGAAACCTAGGAAGCTGGATTGGCAGGTCATGGTTAATTATGGGAGACACTTACTCTTTCAGTCACGGTTTTTATAAGGAAAGCCTGGCTTCATCTCTGCACGGAACTGGGAATACCTCATCAGCTCTAGCACCATCAGATGTGGTCCAAAAGTGCCTCCCCCAAATCACCATTGAGTGGTGGGTGGGGTGGGGAACATCCCCTAATCATGCCCAGGAGACTTGCTTATTGGGGATTTGAAGCGGGGTTGGCAGGATGCATAGCTAATAAACCTCTTGCACTTTCTCTCAGGTTCTCCGAAATCACTTTTATTTTTGTGCCACACCCGTTTTGATACTGTTACTCCTGGCTATGCGCTCAGAAATCCCTCCTGGCTTTGGGGGACCATATGGGACATGAGGTCCGTCCTAGGCTAGCGCTAGCAAGGCAGACGCCTTACCTTTAGCGCCACCACTTCGATCCCCAAAATCACTTTTATATAGATTAGTCTTACTCTAGTAGTGAGAAAGCTCAGAACATCCCAACATAGACACCACCAGGCCACCTAGCTATCTACTCTCATGCCCACAAACAAGTTCTGTCAATTCTCAAAACTCCCTAATCCACTCACAGGGCTGGAGAGAACGTAAAGGGCTAAGCACACATTTTTTTTTTTTTTTTGGATTTTGGGCCACACCCGTTTGACGCTCAGGGGTTACTCCTGGCTATGTGCTCAGAAATCGCCCCTGGCTTGGGGGGACCATATGGGACGCCAGGGGATCGAACCGCGGTCCTTCCTTGGCTAGCGCTAGCAAGGCAGACGCCTTACCTTTAGCGCCACCACTTCGATCCCCAAAATCACTTTTATATAGATTAGTCTTACTCTAGTAGTGAGAAAGCTCAGAACATCCCAACATAGACACCACCAGGCCACCTAGCTATCTACTCTCATGCCCACAAACAAGTTCTGTCAATTCTCAAAACTCCCTAATCCACTCACAGGGCTGGAGAGAACGTAAAGGGCTAAGCACACATTTTTTTTTTTTTTTTTTGGTTTTTGGGCCACACCCGTTTGACGCTCAGGGGTTACTCCTGGCTATGTGCTCAGAAATCGCCCCTGGCTTGGGGGGACCATATGGGACGCCAGGGGATCGAACCGCGGTCCTTCCTTGGCTAGCGCTTGCAAGGCAGACACCTTACCTCCAGCGCCACCTACCCGGCCCTACTAAGCACACATTTTTACAGTCAGGAGATCAGGTTGAGTCCAGCACCACCCAGTTCCCCCAGAGAAAGCATTTTCAAATGGTCCTTACAGAGGTAATAAAAGGCCATTGTGATGGACCCTAATCCAATGTGAATGACATCCTTACGTGAGGTAACAGACACAGAACAGGCACATACAGGGTGAGCCATGGAGACGAGGTTATGATGGTCTTGGCCTGCTGTTAACGCATCATGGCAGCAGCATGGGATTTTCCAAGTGTGTCACAGAGAAAGGTCCTACTTATGCTCTGACTTCAGATTTCAGTTCTCCAGATTTGTGTGTGTGTGTGTGTGTGTGTGCATATGTGCAAGTGCGCACAAGCAGTACCAAGACCAGCCCCTCCACATACAAAGCCCACACTGCTCCACCTGGCCCCAGCCCTAAAGTCTCCCTTGAGACCTGATTGTCTCTTCTGAGTCTCTTGACTTGTAGTACTTGGTTATGGCAGCCCTAGAACAGGGCAGTCCTAAGGCTGACACTTCCAGAGATCACTCTCATAGTGACTTCACCTCGGCTTGTCCCACTCCTAGGACATTGTCATAGGGACCTCTAGGCTGCTGACTCTGCCTCCCCTTCAGTCTCCCTCCTCTACCCGGTTTGAATTTTTGTGATGCCAGGGATCAAACCCAGAGTCCCACACATTCAGGGAAGTTGGTGAACCACAGAGCCACCTCCTGGCATAATGTGGATTTCTTCATCACTTGCTATCTACAATTCTTTTACTAGTTTTGCCATCCTTTCATCATTACTGCCTATCTTCACCTCCTTTGGGGAAGATGTAACTGTGCTTTTTGGGTCTAATCCTTTGGGTGTTATGGGAATTCAGTCTGACTGGTGAGGGGAGGGGAACATTCCCTGATCATACTCAGGAGACCTTTGAACCCAAGTTCATAGTCACCATCCTCAACTGGGTTTTCAGCACAGTCAACCTTAGTAGCCTCACTTCTTTTTCACCAGCTTCTTTACTCTGCACTCAGCAGGGGAGCATCTGATTAGAGGAAAGTAGGAGCCCCACTCCTTGTCCTGAACACCACAGCAAAGCACCATGAGAGGAGCTTTAGGATGTGGACCCCAAACAAAACCAGAATAGGGAGGCTGTGGGAGGCCAAAACTCTCTGGTCAACCCAACCCAACACCAGTCTACAAGCACACCTTACCCCAACTTCCTCCCATGCCCTGAACCCCACTTTAAGCCCCCCTCATGAATTCTCCATCACCTCCTGCGTATTTATTTTATCCCTATTGGCTTCCTCTATCCCACCTACAATCAATTCACTTTTGTTGTTATTGTGGGGCTACAGCAACTATGGGGGCCAGGGTGACTCTGATAGCATTTGGGGGCCACAGGTCCACATGTAGGGGGTTAAATCTCCTTAGCATGCCATGCCATCCCATACTGTGCATTGCCCAGAGCCATGGGGAAGCAGGAGACAGAAAGCCCCTCCACTTTTACTCAGCCAGGTTTCTAGGCAGAGGGTCACAGCATGGGATGACCCCACAGCTACTCATAGGTGTCCCTCCCTGCTACTGCCTGACACCATCTTTTGCACTGAGCCCTGCCCCACTGTGTATCTTCTCCCATCAACAATCTCAACAGAGCCTAAAACTGAGGCTGCCTGCATCTGCCTGATCTTTGACTTAGCACCCCAGGCTGCTGCTGTGCACTGGGCAAGGGGGAACTGGCCCTAGAATTGAGCTCCGTATCTGTACTGAAAGAATGACACTGTCCATTCCCAAAGGCCACAAAACAGGATCTAAGGATCATGGGGCTCTCCTGTGTGACAGACAGGTATGAGTTAGTCAGGAGCCAGCCCTTGGGAACAGAAAAAAAGGATCTGTAGCTTAGCCACTGCTGAAGGATGATGTGCTACTGGTTCTGGGGCTCTTTCCTTCCAACAGAAGGGACAAAAGGGATTCAGAGAGAAGGGATTTCAAGGAGAGATTGATGCCTAATCATTAATTCATCTTGTCCCTCCCATCCACTGCAGTCTTCTACTCCCCTCACTTAGAAAAGGTTATATATTGGCCGGAGAAATAAGGAAGTGGAGACAGTTATTTCAAGAAGCAAGATTATGAGTAGGGAGACGGTGGTAAGTAGCTGGAGAGGAAAGTAGGACACAGAGACTTCAGTTTTACTTATTTTAGAAATGAATTAGTGGGGCTGGATAGCATGGAGGTAGGGCGTTTGCCTTGTATGCAAAAGGATGGTGGTTCTAATCCCGGCCATCCCATATGGTCCCCTGAGCCTGTCAGGGGCCATTTCTGAGCATAGAGCCAGGAGTAACCCAAAAACCAAAACCAAAATAAAATAAAATGAATTAGTAGGGAGTTCCACAGATAAACCTCAACAGGGGCCAGTGCATAGCACAGTGGGTAGGGCATTTGCCTTGCACAAGGCCAACCTGGGTTTGAACTCCAGCATCCCATATGATCCCTGATCCTGCCAGGAATAATTTCTGAGCATAGCCAGAAGTAACCCCTGAGCGCTGTCAACAGAGCCCTCTGGAATAGCAGGTTAATAAAGTCTTGGATTTGATCCTTGCAAACAAAGAAATCTTGGGGAGATAGCCCAAAGAGCTGGAGCAGTTTTTCCATTGGAAACCTCAATTTCCCAGCATCCCAAAAGTTCCTACCCGCACCAACCCTGCCAGGCCAACTCACAATCCTTCCTGCCTGGCTAAATATCTGCTAGGTACACCAAGGATAGGTATGGACCCTTGAGTAAGCCCAGATGCACTGCACCTCGGGATTTTCCAATGCTAGGGTCAATAAGCTGGACAAACGGGACTACACGGTCTAAGGCCCCCAAGGACAGGCTCTCTCCTTAAATTCTACCACCCACAGCCCAGCTTGTGACCTTCACTCCCTTCTAGTCCCAGTCCCACAGAGACAACTCTTAAGAGAAAAGCAAGGAAGAAGTCTGGGTGATGAGGGACTGAAGTGTCTTTCCAATAGAAAAGCACTTGTGAGCCAAGGCATTACAGAAAACAATTACCTTTATCTCTCTTCCCTGATGGTATCTGAGCATCCCACACACAGCCCTCAGGGGAAGTGAGCTTCCTTCCACACAGCTCTCTTAAGGAAACCTGATAGGGGATGCCAGCTGGGAACTTCGGAGTCAACTCAGGTGGTGGGAATGGTCTAAATTCACTATCACTATGCTTGAAATGCAATTATGAAGGACTTGTAATTCACAATGGACTCATTAAAAAAATTACCAAACCTTAACATAAAACATCTAGCAGGGTGTGAGTGAAGGAACCAAGTTTCTGATCTAGAAGTTGAGTGCCAAGACTGTGCTCTCCCACCCCCACCCTCACCCCGGAAAAGCTCTGGGCTTAATCCTGGCTCTGCACTCAGAGGGATCACTCCTGGTAGTAGAGATTTGTAATGGGTTGCTGAAGAAAAGAACCCATTCTCCAAAAGTCCAAGTTGCTATACTATCTCTCTGGCCCTAAGCCCATGATCTTAATCATATATATATATATATATATATATATATGCTACCCTTGTAGGGACCGGAGAGATAGCATGGAGGTAAGGCGTGTTTGCCTTTCATGCAGGAGGTCATCGAATCCTGGCGTCTCATATGGTCCCCCGTGCCTGCCAGGAGCAATTTCTGAGCCTGGAACCAGGAATAACCCCTGAGCACTGCCGGGTGTGACCCAAAAATCACAAAAAAACAAAAACAAAACAAAACAAAAAACGATACTACCCCTGTAGACAAAGGTCTGGCCTGGCAGAACCCATACCCTAGTCCAGAACCACCCAAGAACCAAATATACTCAGGTTATTGCTTGAGGCCCTTCGTGGACTGAGACCCTTCCCGGTCTCGGGCTGTGGAGCAGAGGCACGGCACACACCTGTCAGAACCTTTATTTCTGCAGCCAGCCAGGACCTCTGGCAGGTGGCGCCGGAGGGTCTGGAGGCAAGAAGAGAACTGCTGTGATGCAATAACCCAGAAGCGGGGGAGCATTGCGCCCAGGGCTCCTCACAGCAGTGTCTCTCCAGGGTGGTGAGGACGGGGACCCCACTACGGGGCTCAGACGTGGGCGGGCAGGGCACGACAGCCGGAGGGAGGGTTGTCCCAGAAGGCACAGCTAACAGTAGTCGAGCGGGGCGGGCCTCAGGAGCGCAGGTCTCGGGGCCTTCTTCGCGGGGGCCGGGCTCCTCCGCCGGAGCCGGTGGTGGCGGCGGCGGCGGGGGGCCCCAGTCCGGGCGGGGCCCCCGGGGGCTGGTAGCCGGCCTCGTCGGGGTCCAGGGGGTCGCGGCTCAGCAGCACCCAGACGGCGGGCACGTGCCTGCGCACGGTGAGGGGGTCGAGGCCGGCGTCGGGCGCGGCGGGCACCCAGCTGTCCTCGGTGTGCAGGAAGCGCAGCTTGGTGAGCTGGTGCAGGCCGGGCACGCGGCGCTTGACGATCTCGGCGCAGCTCACGGCCTTGCCCGCCGCGCGCCCCGCGCCCGCGAACACCACGTGGCGCGCGCCCCCCGCCTCCAGCCGGCCGAGCGCCAGCCCCAGCAGGTTGCGCAGCTTGCTGCCCTCGCGCACCCGCATCTCCAGCGTGCCGGGCGGCAGCGGCGCCAGCGGGCAGGCGGCCGGCAGCTCCACCGAGCCGGCCTTGCGGTAGTGCTCCATGGGCCGGGCCGGGCGGCGAGGCTCTGCGGGGACGAGCGGGCGGCCTCGGGGATCACGGGCCCTCTCCCCGCTGCGGGACCCGCCGTCCGGCACCCCCCCGATCGGCCGCGTTCCGGGTCTCACCGCGGCGGCCGCGCACGTCTCCAGCTCCGGCGGGAGCCAAGATGGCGCGGGGCGTGGAGCGCGCAGGCCGCGGGGGCGCGCACGCTAGAGGGACCGCGAGCACGCCGGGTCACGGGGCCGCGCACGCCGGGCGGGGCCGGGAGCGCGCCGGGGCGCGGGGCCGCGCGCGCTGGACAGAAGCGGGGTCTCGGCGGTGCCGCTCCGCGCTGGCGACCGAGGACCAGAGTCGGCGGCTGCCCGGCGCGGGGGCGGAGCTGGCCTCTCAACACCAGCACGGTCGAATGTGGAAAACACCGAGACAGCCGAGGCGAAGGGAGGCGCCGGGTTCTCTAGGGAACGAGGCCGCGGGTTCCGCTTGCAGGGCGGCTGCTAGGCGAGCGGGACGTCCGTCTCCGAGCCGCGAGCATCCCAGGGATGCTGAGAGCCCGAGAGACTTGGAACCGGACTCCCGATGGGTGGAACCCGGTGGTGGGTGCCGCTTTCTAGGCGCAGCGCCCTGCGGTCGGTGGCGGGGCGAAGCGATGCGATGCGGCGCCCACCGCTAGTGTCCTTAGGCTGGCGGGGTCCGGGACCTGGGTGCCACCGATATTCTGCCTAGTGCTAGGTGGAAGACAGACATGCCAGTATTGTTGGAATGGCAGTGGGAGCGGAGAATCAGAGATACGGGCGGCACTGGGCGGACGGACTCGCCAAGACTGCAGAGTTTTGGTTTTCGCCCCCCACCCGGCGCTGCTCAGGGGTTGGCCCTGGCTCTGCGCTGCTCCGGGGACCGTAGGGGGCCGGATCGAACCCAGGCAAGCGCTCCACCTCTCCGGCCCCAGACGACAAGGATCCTTTACCGAGAAGAGGGCCGACTCGTTAGAGTCCCGAATCCCAGACGCGAGCACCGGGTGGAGGACCGGCGGCAGCACGCGGGCCTGGAGACCGACCACAAGGGGGCAGCAAACACTCGGTGGTGGCAGTGCCAGTCTCCATCTGCGCTCTCCTCCCCTTCCCTCGCTTAACTTAAATCCCCTTATCCCAAACCTCTTCTGAACCTCGTTTGGCGAAGAGCACCTGTAGTCACACTCCTCTCGTTCTCCTCGCCATGGCTTTCTAAGGTCTTGGATCACCCTTTTAAGGTGGCCTCCAACTTTTCTTCTCTTTATTTTGGGGCCCCATCCGGCAATGCTAAGGGATTACTCCTGGCTCTGCGCTCAAAGATTACTTCTGGGGCTGGAGAGATAGCACAGCGATAGGGCATTTGCCTTGCAAGCGGCAGACCTGGGAGGGACCCAGTTCAATTCCCAGCATCCCCTGTGGTCCCCCAGCCTGCCAGGGGCAATTTCTGAGTGCAGAACCAGGAGTAACCCCTGAGCACTGCAGGGTGTGGCCCCAAAAACCAATCAATCAAGTTTAAAAGGAAAGATTACTTCTGGCAGGTTTGGGAGTCCATATGGGATGCCAGGGATAGGAAACCCCAGTGGTCTCCATGCAAGGTAAGCACCCTATCCACTCTACTGTTTCTCCCATCTGGCCCCTCTTTTCCATTGGTGTCTAACTGGCAGGGCTCTTCTCCTTAACTGTCTGCTCTGAGATCCTGGCTCAGGAGACTGGCCTGATATCTAAAAATCAGGGAATACTTGGTATACATGCAGCTGGCTCCATCCCCGTAATCACATCTGTCAAGAAGAGCTTCCCATCCAGATAACTGCTGGGCCCTGCCACACCAACCCCACCAGGAAGCCAGCAAAGCCCTCCAGTGATCTGTATATTTATTGTCACTGGATTGAGACACCAGAATGGGGAGCAGAGAACCGTAACAGTAACGACTAATGTCCAGTTGCCAGTCCTCAGACTCCCACGAGTATAGCTGGGTGGGCCAGGAATCAATGCGGAAAGCCTCAGGCCTGTGCTAGGGTCGCAGCAGCTTTCACTCTTCTGCTGGCTTCACTTGCCTGGCAGCCTCCAGCTTGCAGAGGAGCTCGTCCCACTGCACAAACTGCTTGGAGAGAAGCATTGTCTGACAGCATGTCAAGGTGAGAACAGAAGACTAAGGGTGGGGATATTTGCTCTGCACCCAGGTGGGGGTGGGGAGCTGATGGGGAGAGAATGAGATCAAGAGCTAGAACTGGAAGGAAAGGGAAGGGCTCTAGGACAGAGTTCTGGACTGCTCGAACCCGGGCATCAGAAAGGATACAGTCTTGTTGTATTCCTCTAGGAGAGCCTTGGCTGCTTCAGTGAGCTCCACACACTGGTCCTTTGCAGGCCAAGATGGGGCAGAGAAAGGAGTTGGTCAAAGCCTCCCATTCCACCTCAAGGACCCTCACTTCCACAGGGGAGGTAAACCCAAGCCAAAGGGAACACACTGCATAGGGGGCTTCAGGGTGGATTTGAAAGGGGAAGGAAACAACAAATTTAAGGACTCATTTCTGCTAGTCACTGTCTCTTTCTTCATTGCCCTTCCCCTGCCACTATCCCCTATTTATTAATTTTTTTGTTTTGTTTTTGTTTTTGGGCCACACCCAGTGATGCTCACGGGTTACTCCTGGCTATGCGCTCAAGAAATAGCACGGGGGACCATATGGGACACCGGGATTCGAACCAATCACCTTAGGTCCTGGATCAGCTGCTTGCAAGGCAAACACCACTGTGCTATCTCTCAGGGCCCAACCAGGAGCCATTTCTGAGCAGACAGCCAGGAGTAACCCCTGAGCATCACTGGGTGTGGCCCAAAAACCAAAAAAAAAAACAAAAAAACAAGGGACTGTGGAAGGTGAGAGGCTTTTTGTCCTGGACCTATTCTTAGGCCTTTTGGCTTCGGCCTCTTCACGGAATAAAGAGCTGTTTTCTTTGGAAGCCTGACTGGCTTTCTTCCCACTGCATTCACCTCAGAACCACCGACTGAACAGGGTAACAGACGTGTGGTCCGAGCTGGAGGAAAAAGGTCTCATCCTCCATCCCTCCACCAGTCAACCTCTTCAGGGGCTGACTTGCAACAGGCTTGCACTTGGTCAAACCGGGTTCAATCCGAGGTTCTTTTTTGTTGTTGTTGTTGTTTTTGGGTCACACCCAGCGGTGCTCAGGGGTTACTCCTGGCTTTCTGCTCAGAAATAGCTCCTGGCAGGCACGGGGGACCATATGGGACACCGGGATTCGAACCAACCACCTTTGGTCCTGGATCGGCTGCTTGCAAGGCAAACACCGCTGTGCTATCTCTCCAGGCCCCTCAATCCCAGGTTCAATCTATATGGTTTCCCCAAGAACGGCAAAGAATGATCCCTGAGTTCAGAGGATCCCTGAGAGGGCTAAACCCTAAATACCCCATGTGTGTCCAAAGAACAACAAAAATATATTTTTAATGTTGGGGGGCGTGTCATATTTGGCAGTGATCAGAAACCATGCAGTACTGGGCATCTAATCTGGAGGTCTCCTGCAAAGCATAAGCTCCAGTCTTTGGATTCCTCCCTGGCCTACCTTACTTCTATGATATGATTATAATTTTAATTTTTCTTTTAGTATGACTGAATTTAGTATGGAAGCAAAACATAGACAACAGCACAGAAATGTAGTAGTATATATAGAAGTAGTGGGCTGAAAAGCAATTTACATGTGTGAGGCATGGGGTTGAACCCTGATCACTGAAGCATATGGTTCGCTCAGCACAGCTGGGAATAACCCCCAAGCACATTGCGAGTAATCTTCAAGAGACACTGGATGTGACCCAAACCTCCACCCCCAAAAAATAACATGTCATGGAGAAGGTAAACAAGCAACAAAGGGAATAAACCTGGCTTACCCTTAATAGATTTATGACATCACCCCAACCCAATTTCTACACCCTCTCTGAACAGTAGAGACTGAGAACAGTGAAGAAATAATATCTCTAATTGCACTCAAGGACACACCATCCTCAGGAATTCTTGAGAACTGCCTCATATTAGCTTTCAGCTAAAAACAAAGCAGCCCAATGCTGGCAGGCAGAGGACTAGATACAGGGCAACTGGAACACAGAGGACAAACATCTAAGTTTCTCCTGAAGTGGACAATGGGGAAGCCTGAAGCAACCTTCCTGGGAGCAGGTGGGGACTGGCTTTTCCCTCCCCTGCAGTGGTCTCCCCTCCCTCACCTGCTGCTGGATGTGGATCTGGGCCAGTTGCTGCAGGCGGGCTGCGTGCTCAGGAACGGCTGTAAAACAACGCTTGCTGCCGAGGCTGTCTGTGCCTTCCCTCGGGACTGCTCAATAGTCTATTAGGTCTTGGGCAGGATTAGAGTATTGAGTGGAGAAGCTAAACAAACAGCAGCCTTCATCGACCACCAAGCCTGGAGCGGCAGGAGGGCTCCCTGTACACCCCGTCTCTTTAGGGCCCACAGGGTTGAGGTATAAATGGGCTCCTAGGAGAAGATAACGCCTTGGGGTCCCCAAAGCTGCCCTGTTTCCCCATCGGAGAGCTGAAGTTGTAAGTAGATCTCTACAAAGACAGCCTTGCTAAACAGGTATCTGTCCCTCCACCCTCAGCCCCCTGGGACCAGGTCTTTCAGTCCCAGGTGGGTGGAGGTAACCTTCCTAAATGGGCCACTTGTGATCCACCACCTTCCAAAGTCTGGGCCACAGAGCCAAGCCTGCAGCTTTAGGCTGTCAGATGCTCAGCAGGTAGTTGATAACGGCTGGGAAAAACACCTCGAGAGACAGACAAGATGGATATCTGGATTCAATGAAATCCACTGTCTGCTTGTCAAAACCCAGGGCGAGTGCAGCATGGAGAATGCATGCCTAACTGGCTGGTTCCTGGCTGGCCTCTCCCAGCACACACCCCGTGCCTTCTCCAGGGCACTCCTCATTTCTGCAGCAGCATGAGGCACAGAGACAAAGGCTGACACTTGTGCCCTTGGCCCCCATAGCCCCAGGTTCTAAAACTGAGCTCTCCGTCTTGGCTCTGGCATCCTGGCACAGATCTCTTGGCGAAGATTCCAAGGTGAGGAGCAGAAGAGTTTGAGCTCGAGGAAGCACTGTCCACTCCAACCCCCAAATAGAGACAGGGAGCTACAGCCCCGGAGAGGTACCTTTGAGGTGTGTGCTGTCCAGCATGGGCACCAAAGCCTCCACCTGCTCCAAGAGTGCCACCTGCGTAAGGATGAACTGCTCCTCTGGGGCACAAACAGAGAAAGGTACACAGTGAGGCACCCAGCACTAATGCTCCAGGATGGCCATGGAGCCTAGGGCCTGGGGTGGGGGTGGGGAACACAGGTCCTGGGGCTGGAGCTGTAGGCAGGCCACTGCTCCTTTCTTGAGGGGCACATTCACACATCTACCCCTCTCAACCCCACCTGAAGGCCTCTGATCTGATCCATCTTTTTTTTTTTTTTTGGTTTTTGGGCCACACCCGTTTGACGCTCAGGGGTTACTCCTGGCTATGCACTCAGAAATCGCCCCTGGCTTGGGGGGACCATATGGGACGCCGGGGGATCGAACCGCGGTCCTTCCTTGGCTAGCGCTTGCAAGGCAGACATCTTACCTCTAGCGCCACCTTCCCGGCCCCCTGATCCATCTTATGTCTTGAGCTTGAGATATCTCTAAGTTTCTCAAAATCCCACTTTTTTCCTCTTTCTCTAGCCTCTTGATAACAAAACTACCTGCCTAGGTCCCAGGAGACAAAGTGGTTCAGAATTGAGTCCCCACAGGGAATGAAAAGGACTTTTAAGACTGAAGTCCTACACTAAGTCCTACACTAAGATCCACTCCATGTATGGAGTTTCTTTTTCCTTTCTCTTCTACTTTCCAATAAACTTTTCTACTTTCCCAAGACAAAAAGAAAGAACTGTCATCATGAAGTCTGAAGGGAAGAATGCATGGCACTTAGCAGAGACAAATAATTTGTGGGCAGAGCTGCAGGAGCAAGAGCACAAGGAGTGGGATGGATAGGAGGGAAGGTCTGGGCAATGGGAGAGGTAGGATGAGGGCTTTATCCAAGCATAGAGAGACCCTGCGCTTCCATGGCAGACAAAAGAGGCATTGTGCAAATGTGTTTTGTGAAAATGATACCCCACACAAGAAGGGAAAGTCTAGAAGAGGACCTGGGAACCTGCAAGAGTTCTGGCCAGGGCCACAGCAGGAGGACAGAAAGACTGGACTCCAAAGTCAGTACAAGAGGAGCCTGAATGATAACACAGTAGTAGGGCATTTGCCTTGCACATGGCTGACCTGAGATGTACCCAGGTTTGATCCTCAGCATCCCATATGGTCCTCTGAGCCTGCCAGGAGAGATATCTAAGTGCAGAGACAGGAGTAACTCCTGAGTACCATGAGGTGTGCCCCCCCCCCAAAAAAAAAAACCCCAAAGTCAGTACAGGCTGTTTCTGAGATGTGCTGCTTGAGACACAACTGGGTGCTTTGAAGGTTCTATAGGTACTTCGGTGGCGATCAAAAAGGTGATGACACATTCTCATTAGATCAGGGTGTCCTCTCTGCTTCCGTCTCCTCCTGAGTCGGGCCTCCCACTGGCAACCAATTTGGCCTATCCTGCTAGCTGAGCTCAGGAGATCCATTCTGGATTTCTATTGTAAACATCATACCTAAGAGAGCCTGGTTTATTCAGCATCTGTGGAATCACTGAGCAGAAACAGGTGCCCAGCACACCTGACCTACAGTAGAAGGGTCGTTGCCAGGGCCACTGTCAAGCCTTGAACTCTGAAATTCTAATGTCTTTCCCATGCAAGATTTGAAACTCATGCCAGCACTCTATCTAACCAGAGGGAGAAGTGAGGAAGCTTCTTCAGGAACATGTAGGGAGGATCTCTGATGGACACTGGGGTAGCTACCCACTGTTGCTGGCCCAGAAGTATGGACCAGCTGTACCCACTGCCTACTGCAGGACCACAGGAATACCCAGAGCTCAGGCCAATATTACAGAGCACAGTTTCCAGGCTGTATCCTTGACAAGAACCAGCAGAGAAGCAATCTCTGTGCCCACCCCCAACCCCCCACCTCTCGAGTCTCACGTCTATATTGTACAAAATACCTGCTAAGATGAACTGCAGCTTAGAGGCATCCGGGACGGCAATGCGGTCGATGTACTCAGGGTCCAGGTATTTGATCAAGTCTTCAACTAAAATGTGGCCAAATGAAAACTGCTGTAGAGGAGTGGGACTCTGTCTTTCAGAGTATATAAGAACACAGTAGTATGAGGGACACTGGGGTGAAGCTGAATAAGAAGCTGATACCCTCAGTGCCCATCAGTAAACCTCTGCCAGGACACCTACCCCACCTCCTGTCTCTCCACTTTGATTAACTGCTGGCCAATCTCAAACTTCCTAGGAATACAGTGCTATGCCTCTCTATGTCCACATGGCCACCAACATACCTTCACCAAGGGTAGAAGGACCCCCTCAGTGCCACAACACTAACTGGAGTATTACCTGATTTGGAAATACTGAGCAGGCTGCTGACATAGCCAAAGAATTACTGAGCCAAAGCTGGGGTTTTCAGTGTCCAATTTCTCTTTGCCTCTGAATCTTGTCTTTATCATGGCAGGTGGTGTGGGAGTGGGGGCCATGCCTAGAACACTGAATGCTAGTTGGTGATGCTTTGGGCCTACTTCCAGCTATGTACTTGTGGTCACTCCTCTGGGGGACCTTGTCCTCTGCTATCTCGGGGACAGAACTGGGACTGGTCACATGTAGGTATGTGTCAACCCCTGTACTTACTCTCCAGTCCCTGGTCTTGTCTAAGAAACAGCATAGTTCTCCCTCCTTCACTAAGGGACCATTTAGATAGATATCTAATTCATAATTTAGAGCATTTCATGGGCTTGCAGTTGCATATCCCAGTTCATCATTTTAGTAAGGAACCTTTGTAGTGTGTCCCCAAAAGGAGATTCTAGTGAACTTCTAAGCTGAAGGCTAGGGCCAGTTCCCAGGGAAGAAAGCCGAAATGGAAAGGAGGGCAGGTAGGCACCCATTAAGTACTTACTCTTTTTTTTTTTTTTTTTTTGGTTTTTGGGCCACACCCGGTAACGCTCAGGGGTTACTCCTGGCTATGTGCTCAGAAGTTGCTCCTGGCTCGGGGGACCATATGGGACACGGGGGATAGAACCGCGGTCCGTCCAAGGCTAGCGCAGGCAAGGCAGGCACCTTACCTTTAGCGCCACCGCCCGGCCCCAAGTACTTACTCTTTTTGTATAGAATCTTCACCCTCTCTCTTTTGCTGGCAATGTTCCCCAAAGCTACCTGTACCTTGACCAGGCCATCAGCAACCTGAAAATAGGGTGGAAATTAATTCAAGACTCATCACCTTGGGGCTGGAGCAACTGATAGCATAGCAGTAGGACGTTTAACTTGCACATGGCAACCAGACCTGAGACACACCCGGGTTCCATCCCCAATCCACGCATCCCCTATGGTACCCTGAACCTGCCAGGAGCGATTTCTGAATGCAGAGCCAGGAACCCCTGAGTGCTGCTGGATGTTCCCCCTACCTCCCCCCCAAAAAAACCCCCAAGATTCACTACCTGGCTCAAGACCTAAAGGAATTAAAAAATCCTTAAAATACCTATCCTCTGGGTCCCAGTGATCTAGAGCTCTCTCCCTCCCTCCCTCCATCCCTCCCTCTCTCCCTCCCTCCTTCCTTGAGGGACCATATGAGGTACCATGGACTCAGGTTGGCTGTGAGCAAGGCCACTGCTCTACCTGCTAGCTATCCATTTTTTAGATTTTGGGATTTTTGGCGCGCGGGGGTGGTGGTGGTGGTGTTCACAGCTGGCTGTGCTCAGGGATCACTTCGGTAGAACTTGGGGGACCATATGGGGTGCCAGGGATAGAACCAGGGTCAACTGCATGCAGGGTACACACTATACCACTACACTTCGTGTCTGGTCCCCCGTCTCTTATATTTAATTAAAGACCCATGGTTTATGAAGGTGTTGATAGTTGAGCTTCCGGCATGTAATATTTCAACACCACCAGTGTCAACTCCATCACCAGTGCTCCCATCATCCCACACACCCTCACCTAACTCCCACTCTCTGCCTGCCACCTTGACAGGCACATTACAAAGTTTGGTGCTTTCAGTGTTGCTGAGTCTGTCATTTTCAGTCATTGCTGAATCTGTCATTGTCATATCACCTATATAAGAGAAGCCTTCACCCTTGTTCCTCCATTATTTCCCTTTCTCCCCTTCTTCCTTCCTGCCTTGATTTTTTCACTTCTCTGTCTTTCTCATTCCTAACAAACACAGTAATGGTAGACCCCCTTCTCTTATATTAACGGATAGGAGATACTAGTCTTGGAGGAATAGCTCAAAGAGCTAGTGCATATGCTTTGGATGCAAGAGGAAAGAGTTTTATCCTCCGCATCACATGGTCCCCTGAGTATCACCAGGAGTGACTTGTGAACCAAACCAGGAAGAACCTTTGAGCAACACCGGGTATGGCCCGAAATAATAAAGGATAGAAGAAGCAACCTCACTTTCTGAGACTCATCTATGTGAAGGGGCGACAATCCATTCTTGGAGAATTTTGGGGCCGGCGAGGTGGCGTTAGAGGTAAGGTGTCTGCCTTGCAAGCACTAGCCAAGGAAGGACTGTGGTTCTGAAAGGAATGAACATGTAATGAAAATTGAAAGTTTTAAAACTTGATATAAAACTCTCTTGCCTGGATTGTCTTACTTCCGTTTCATTTTTTTTAACTAGCCATATGTTATTTTTCTTTAGCTGCCTGCGTATTTCTTATCTGCTGAGTTACAGATGCTGTGCCTGCGTATTTCTTATCTGCTGAAGTTATAGATGCTGCCTGCCTGCTCTCGGCTCCCCCTCCCCTGCTTCCTGCATTTTACGAGCTGCTCCTGTGTGGCCCACCTACTCTAAAGTCTTGGACTTTGAAATCTTCTTATCTCCCACCCTCGGACGCAGTTCTCCCACGTCAGTGCTCATTCCTGTTTCTTTCCAAGGTTGTGCTTTAACGATAAGAATGCAGCTGTCTGTTTAAAATTCTGTATAAAAGGAGACTGGTTTAGGGTCTCAGGGTCCGCAAATCTCTTCTTGGCTACGAGAACGTTTTCGGACCCTGGTCAATCAGATAAATAAAACAGAACTCACTTGCATCACTGCTGGGTTTGAGTCTTTTTCATTACTTTGTGCAGGGCAGCTGGAGAGCGGGTCATCCGGCCCTTACAGTTCGATTCCCCAGCGTCCCATATGGCCCCCCAAGCCAGGGGCAATTTCTGAGCACTTAGCCAGGAGTAACCCCTGAGCATCAAATGGGTGTGGCCCGAAAAAAAAATTTCTTGGAGAATTTCAAGTCTGACCAAAAAATTAAGTTAATATTTTAGAATTTATGCGGAACTCACAAATAATATATGTTATCTGGTTCCTTCCTTTCTGGCTAAACCTACCAAAGTGTTAAGGTAAAGAACAAGCAATTCCAAAATCATAGGATCATATAGAAAGAAAGGCTACAGAAGTGTATGATCTCGCCCAGAGTTTTAGTAGTTAAGGGACGCTTTAGATGTTGGATGAACAAAAATAACAGCAGCAGCCAGAGAGGAGCATGTGGAAGATTCCCATTAAACACTTCCAAGGGAGAGACTATTACCAGAAGTTGGTCCTCAAAATGAAGCACATATTGGAGAGGGAGCAATAGTACAGCAGGTAAAGTATTTATCTTGCTGCCCACTAGATTGCATCCTGGGCACCATATAGTTCCCCAAACTCACAGTAATGATCCTTGAGCTCAGAGCCAGGAATCCACCCTGAGCGCTGGGTGTGGCCCCAAACCATAAAAATACAAACGAACAAACAACATACTGGGCCTAATAGATAGTTATAGCGGGTGGGACGTTTCCCTTGCAGACGCCGACCTGGGTTCGATACCCAATACTCGGCACCCCATATGATCCTCCAAGCCCCACAGGGAGTGATCCCTGAGCACAAAGCCAGGAATAACAAACCCTGAGCACCTTCGGGAGTGGCTCCAAATACATTTAAAATAGAAAATTCTCAGCAATCAAATCCTCAGCAAATCAGGTCTCCCTAAGCCGCCCTCGCTGGCTAGGTAATACTACGGTACGTTCACACGTCAGACCATCACCCTTCTTCCATCATAGGCCAAGGGATAGCTCGGCCCATTTCTATGCCCAAGGCCCAATGACGGGGCCCGGGAACGGAGCGGCTGTCGCCATCGCGAAGAACAGGTTCGGAGCTTCATCTTGCTCTGGCCCGCGACGGGACCGCCGGACCCCAGACCGCTCACCTTCCGCGAGCCACGCGAAGTGCCTGGCCCGTATACCCAGCGTTCCAGCTCCTCCACCCGGGCCTGGAGCCGCTGCACATCGGTCAAGGCCGCCATCGTTACAGCCGCCCCGCCTCGATCAGGGCGGGGTCAGGGGCGGGACTTCCGCCCAAGAGGGAAGACTGGCCAATCCGAGAGCGCGGGTGGCACGTGAGGGCAGAAGTGACGTCACTATCTTGACGTTTTGTGCCGAAAGTGACCGGTTGGGCTTGCCCAAAGTGTCGAATGCTGTGTGGTTACCTAGGCTACGACAAATCTGTCAAGTCCTCTAGATTCCAGCGGCTCGGTATCAAACAACCGGGGCGGGAACCGAGGGATAGTACAGTCAGTGGGTAGAGCGCTTGCCTATCCACTTGACATTGCCCAGCATCATATATGGTCCCTTGAAGGCCGCCAGAAATTATCCTGGTAGGGTTCTTGCCCTGCCCACTGCTGACTCGGGTTCTATCCTGCCATTATACTATGGCACCCCGAGCCCGCCAGGAGTGATTCTTGAGTGCAGAGCCAGGAATAAGCCTTGAAAACCACCTAATGTGATTCCCCCCAAAAAAGTGACCTCTGAGCATCACAGGGGTGCCCCTCCCAAATGGGGGAATATCTTTGGGGATATCAATGAGAAAATACCTTTGCAGGTAAAAGTAGCAAAGGGGTTAGGTAGATTGACTTACATGCTGTATATCCTAGTTTGATCCCTACACTACCAGAAATGTAGAGCCAGAAGCCCTCAGTAAGATCAGGTATGGCCCATTCCCTCCCCGCCAACAAAAGAAAAAAAGGACAATCTTTCTCCCTCCCCCCTCCCATTTTTTTGCTTTTTAGGCCACACTGGTGACGCTCAGGGGTTACTCCTGGCTTTACGCTCAGAAATCACTCCTGGCTCGGGGCTCGGGGACCATATGAGACGCCGGGGATCTAACTGAGGTCCATCCTGGATTGGCCATGTGGAAGGCAATCGCCCTACCACTGTGCTATGGCTCCAGCCCCCATCTTTGCCCCCCCCCTTTTTTCTAATAGCAAGATTCTAAAGATGTTTCAGCACTCCATTTCCAAGAATGCACATATAAATAGATCCATTATTCTAGGAATGATCCGTTTTCTTAAATTGTTGGTGGATCTATAAAAATCCTAATCTTGTGGAATCATCTATGATTCATGAGATTATTTTGCCAAGCTAAATGGCATAATTGGCATCTAAATGTACATGGTCCAATTAATAAGCTGAATCTCTTCTCTGAAACTTTTGGTCTTCTGTCTTGCCTGGCCCAGTGATGTCTGTGTGTATCACATAAATCCTCCCCAACTCTTGACTCAAGCAAGAAGGAGATGAGGCACTGGAGAGGGAAGGACTGCAACTTTATTGTTCATATATGACCTGAGGGGCATCTCATTCACAGTAACCTAGCCCAACCTTTCAGCTGGCTCCTAAGAGAAGCAGGTCTGAATCAAAGAGGTAGAATCCTAAAGATGACATTGCATAGAGGGGCACATGAACTGATGGCAACTACTGAGTGCAGAGCTTTTTGGTAGATGTAACTGAAGTCAGCCAGGGAGGAGGTGTCCTCCCTTTACAATGAGGTAGATGTGACATTAAAATTCTTTGGCTTCAAGTGCACATGGCATGGGAAAACTGGGGAAAAGTGACCTCCCAGGGCCTGAGTTCTAGAGTAGGCACCATGGAAGAATCAAGGTGTGGGA